>NC_136489.1:63393070-63743070 GCF_053919585.1 Euprymna scolopes | reverse complement strand
GGAAAGAAAATGCGGTGCTAATACAGATAGTGATACTCGCTATTTTTAAATCGTATTTCCACGTTTAATTAAAGTTGTCTTTGTTTTTTTATTATTCAATTGTAAGGTAAAAGTACAGATTTGGTACAAAATACACTCCCTCTCCCCATGTAAAGAATTTTTTTTTAATAATAACGTTATTTCAGCACGGATCACTCTCTGCATCAGTACCGAAAATGCGAACCCAGAAATAAATAATAAAACTAAATATAAAATTTTATGAAATAGTGGATCTGTTTGTATTTTTATGTTTAGAGGGGCGGTTCAGGGTGTGTTTTTCTGATAACCCAACAGATTAAATTTTAAATTTATTGAAATTCACGCGATGCAGCATAACATTTTACCAAATTTATTTCCCCACACTCTCTAAACATAAATTTCTACAAGTACGAAACAAAACTTAAAACTAAAATAGTAAATCTACTGTTTCATAAAGAATTGCAACATAAAGATAAAAACCGGTACATTAACTGAAAAATGAAACGTAATAAACAAACTACTAAAATTAATACATTCAATTTAAATTTATGTGAATTTATGCTACGCATTTTGCCAAATTTATTTGCACTACTCTGGCTTTCTTCATAAACCAGATTAAACAAACTTTTCGACGTACCGAATTTTCTGGCATGTTTTCTTTTGACCCTCATTTACATGTTCTCAATTGTCTGTTTACAATGTAATAGTCTGGATCGACAACGTTTCTTGGTAAAGTCAGTATATGACGTTTGTCAGTGATATGAGAAAATAAGTCTGTGCAGGCATTATTTAAAAATATTATATGAAGTCATTTCGAGCAAAAAGAAAATATTTAAAGTCGAGAAATGCATGATTAAACTATGTAATTATAAAAGGAGTAAAAATCCAGCTGGCTGCCACAAACAATATTGTAAAGCGAGTAGAACTCTTGGCATTGCGATCAAAACTAAGATCGAATCAAACGGAAGGAATCTGATATTTCTATATAAAAATCTGGGGTTTGTATTACTGTACACATAGATTCGAAAAAGTTGTCAAACACATATATAACAAATAAATGTTATCAAAGGCAAGATAAGTTACTTTTCTACCAAACTGGATATAATTTTCGTGTTTTTATTCAATTTAATATGTTTATTCATCTCGAAAAGCATACAGTGTTTACCGATGTATTGGAAAATTCAATATGGCGGCCGATTCTCTCTTTAACACGGTAAGTTTGGAAAAAGGTGTAATAAATAGAAAAACCGGTTTAAATACTGTTAAAAAACTCGCTCAATATATGTTACCGTGACATAGGTTGACATATATTCGGCGGGTTTTTAATAGTATTTTGTATAGTTTTTTTTTTATTTATAACACCTTTTTTCCAAACTTACGGTGTTAAAGAGGGTGTGAGACACCAGCTTGGATTTTCGAATACATGTGTAAACACTGTATGTTTTCCGAGCTGAATAAATGTTACATTGAATAAAAACACAAAAAGATATATCCAGTTAGGTAGAAAAGTAACTTATCTTGCCTTTGATAACATTTATTTGTTATTTATTTGTTTTTTTGACAACTTTTTTCGAATCTGTGTACAGTAATACAAACCCAAAATGTTATTATCTTTAAGAAAAAGAGCATAAAAAGGAAAATAATGTAGACGTCTTTTATTTTTACATATATAGAATAGAAGCAAGTGAAAATTATGGAAAGTAATTTAAACGATTTAAAAAAAAAATACTTAATTGAATTCATTTAAAATGAAAATAATTTATGTAGATTAATACACATGTCACAGCAAACGACTCCGCCAAATTTATGTGTTAAATCGCCTTCCTCTAGAATTAATAAAGATACGAATTAAACAGATCTACCGAAGTCTCATCAGTTCGTTCAGTTTCACTAGATCTTGGTTTTTGATCGCAAGGTCAAGGCTGCAACTTGCTCTGCGAAATAGCTGGTGCCAGTCATTTTGACTTTTACTTATTCGGTGTTTACGTATGTTAATCGTGCATTTCTCGAGTTTAGATGAGTAAAATAAATTAACGATTTACTGAAAATGACTCGGTGTAATGTTTAAGATAAGACCTATTTTAATGCTTAGACTTCTCATTATCTACAAACCTTGTTTAGAGAAATTACCCGTTTCTATTATGAACTACGATGCAATAGATCTATATCCGGTTGTCAATTTGGTGTATACCTGCATAAAACCGCCATCTATCGCTTACAAATATGCCTTATAGAATGTATTGTCTTATCAGATTAAACGCTTCTGCGTTTTCATCTGCAAATTCCATTACAATACATCGGTTGGCAACTTCAACAATAGCGCCAAACACCCAGTGGCTAGATGTGACGGCGCCTTGCTGATACTTCCTATGTAAAAACTATCTTTCATATATTTTCCCCCTCCTTCTGTGATCATCTTCGTTTATACACCCCTTAATTACAGAGCGTTTCATTCTATGAATTGGTGGCATGATTCTCGTAGAAAATTACACCAATTTCCACAGCGTTTGCGAATCTCTACAGATTCCTCCTCAGTTAGCCTTTGTCAAGAATTTATACCCTACATGCTAATTTGTACAAAAATTATTTTTATGGTATTTTTCCAAAGAGTTATTTTATCTTAAACGATTGGATACGTATTTTGAACATCAAAATTTAAGCCACCAATAGATTTATAATTACCCTCCAATGTGCATAATAATTTCACATGTTACACTTTGCTATTAGGTTGTTGTAAAAATGTCTTTTTTGAAATGAAGTTGAACGTAATTTTTTTTTTTTTTTTTTGCATCAACCTAATAATTGACACTTAGAATATTTCGTAATTGTCAGGCAGCTTCTGGTAAAAGTCTAACATTTCTCCATTCGGCATGAATTTATTATCATATATACATTTACGGAAGTTATTCGACGCATTGTACAAGATATAAGAGTTCGTGTTGCTTTCGTAAAACAACTTTAGAAATATTTTTTTTTTTTTTTTTTTTTTTTTTGTTTTAGTACTTCGATCCGAGTAAACATTTAATTCGTTTTATCATGTTTTTTGTTTGTTTTTAATTCATTAGGTGTTACATTTATTTCTACAAGTAGGGTGGTGAAGTCTGCTCTACTAATTAATGTTTGTTTTGTTTTTTTGTTTTTCTTGCGCAAATCTGTTGGAAATTTCAAGTAAATTTACTGTTATTCTGTCAGAGTTGAATTATTATAAATGTTAATTCGGGATTTTATCAAATATTACGTGATTTAAAATATTGTAGGGTGTTTTTTTATGTAAAAACTCCGCGAATAAATATTGGAGTTTACATCCGTAATATCCTTCCCTTGACTAGAGAAACAAACCTAGAAACGGATGATCAAGCCTTTATGTGCTTTAGACTAATCATGCAACACAACATTAGCTACTTTTACTTTCTCTACCGCTCTCCCTCGACCCAAGACTGCACCATAATAAACAAAGTATCTGACATCATAGACGCAGCACTCTCCTTCGACACTAGCGCCCAAGTACATGTATTTGGCGACTTTAATGTCCATCACAAAAACTGGCTTGGATTCTCTACTTACACAGATGCAGCAGGCAGCGCAACTCATAGCTTCTCTGTATCTCATTCTCTATCGCAAATTGTTACTTTTCCAATCCGCTTCCCTGATCAAGAAGAACAACACCCATCACTATTAGATCTGTTTTTGACCACAGTTCCTGATGATTGTGTAACAGAAAGCCGACAGCCCACTTGGGAACGCTGATCATGCGGTGATAATGGTTGAAATCGCCCTAAACTCTAGACCCAAAACTGAAGAGCCAGTGCTCAAAACAACGAGATATTATAAAAAGGCTGACTGGGAAGCTATCAGAGATCTTATCAGAGACGCCCCATGGGGAAATATTTTTTTCTATTCCTGCTGAACAGTGTGAAACCGAGACCACTGAATGGTTCAAAACTGCAATCGAAGCGCATGTTCCCATGCGGAAATTCTATAGCAAGCCCCACTCTCCCCAATGGTTTACTTCGACTTGCGCAACTGCCATTGCTCAAAGGCAGCATGCATTCCGCAGGTTTAACCGACATAAGTCCAGTTCAAACAGACAGAAGTACATAGAAGCTAGAAGTAACGTTAAGAAAGAAATAGCGACAGCTAAGAGGGAATTTACGGAAACCACTAAAAAACGCATCGAAGCACAAAAACTAGGAACTCGTGACTTCTGGAAAATCTACAACAGTGTAGTAAATAATGGGCAATCAACAATTCCCCCACTAACCAACAATCACGAGGTTCTTTGCTCAGCAACCGAGAAGGCTAACATGCTTGCCAGTCGGTTTGCCTCAAACTCCACACTGAACCCTCTAAACCACCCCCTACCTCAATTTCCTATGCGGACAGACGCCACGCTAGACGATCTGATAATTACCCCTGCTCAGGTGCATGCTATCATAAAAAACCTTGACACTTCCAAAGCATGTGGACCCGACCTCATCCCAGCTGTGCTATTAAAAAACTGCTCAGCCGAAGTAGCTCCAGTTCTCTCCAAACTCTACAACAAATGCCTTAATGAATCTTGCTTTCCGAGCTGTTGGAAAACTGGTTCTGTGGTACCAGTATTCAAGAATTCTGGCGAAAGAACTGACCCATTAAATTATCGCCCTATTAGCCTCCTCCCACTTTTGCCAAAATATTTGAGACCTTCATTAACCATGCTCTCGTCCAGCACCTTACAGATGCTAAACTTCTGACCGACCATCAATATGGATTTAGACAAGCCCGTTCCACGGCAGACATCCTCACTGTAATCTCTGAACGCATATACGATTCACTGAACAAAGCGGGAGAGGGCAGAGCGGTAGCTCTAGATATATCTAAGGCTTTTGACAGGGTATGGCATGAGGGTCTCCTCAGGAAGATTAGATCTTACGGTATCACTGGTAGAATACTTAACATAATTAAATCCTTCTTAGATAAGAGAAAAATCCAGGTTGTCCTCGACGGTCGTACATCTAAACAATATGATATAAATGCGGGAGTGCCCCAGGGATCTATCCTTGGACCTCTGCTGTTCCTGATATTCATAAATGACCTCCCCGACAAAATTGCCTCTGAGATGGGTATATATGCTGATGACACCACACTCTATAGCAGGCACAACAGGAAAACAAATGAACATATATCTAAAGTAATGGCAGAAACACTAGAGGATGACCTCCAATCAGTAGTGGAATGGGTACAAAAATGGATGGTAACGTTCAATGCCACCAAGACAAAACTAGTTTCATTCAATAATTGCAAGAAACCTTCTCTACCACCTATAGCAATGGCCAACGACTCTTTATCTGAGAGTACGTCTCTCAAGCTCCTTGGCCTAACATTCACAGCAAACATGAGTTGGAACAATTACATCGAGGGCATCGCCAGGGCCGCTTCAAGGAAGGTGGGCTCTCTACCGTGCTAGAAAACTTCTAACACCCGAAAGTATCCTGTACCTCTATAAGCCCACTATTCGCCCATGTATGGAGTATTGCTCTCATATTTGGGCCGGTGCATCGGCTACTAGTCTCTCGCTCCTTGACAGGGTTCAAAAGAGAGTCGCAAATCTGATAGGTCCTAAACTGGCATCTAAACTTCAGCCTCTGTCCCATCGTCGAAACGTTGCATCGCTCTGCCTGTTCTACAAGTATTATAATGGTGAATGCTCTGAAGATCTGCAAGCACTTGTGCCCCCACGACGTATACACCCTCGACAGACCCGACAAGCTGCAAAATCCCACCCCCACACTGTAGAGATCCCTAGATGTAAAAGATCTTTCTACTCCAGTAATTTCTTCCCCAGAACTGCTAGACTTTGGAATTTCATTCCAGGTCACTGCTTCCCCAACTGTACTGACATGCATAAGTTCAAGTGCAACGTGAACCAACATCTCGCTGCCCTAATCCCTACATAGTACCCCAGTAGATGTTTCCCCTGATAGTAGCCCCCTACACCAAAGTGGCAATGTGCCTTGTTTGGGGTGAAAATATAATTAAAAAACCCACCCAAACAACATGCATTCCGCCGGTCTGTACGTTATAAGCAAATAGACAAAAATTCGTAAATGCTGAAATACTTTCAAAATAGAAATATTGAAAGCCCAAAGAAACGATGCTGAAATAAGGGAAAGCGTGGAGTCGCAAGATATAGGAACTCGTTACTTGTGGATAATCTTTAATAGTGTAAAGGCAATAATAATAATAATAAAAGGGAATCAGTAATACTACCACTATCCTACAACCAGAAGGTCGCATGCATGGCAGCAGAAGGTGAAACTGTTTGTCCGGCGATTCGCCTCCAACTTAACCTTGGGGCCAACAAAACTATCTCCCAATTTTCATTATGCGGACTGATGTAAAAATCTTATGCCCGAGACATCAAAAAGAACTTCGACATTTCCAAGACGTGTGGGCTCATATCATCCCTACTATACTAATTAAGAAATGCTCAGCTGAACTAAGCCCCGTACTTTTCAAGCTGTACAATAAATGGTTTGCTTAATATTGCTTCCTAATAGCTGGAAAATTGCCTCTGCGGTACCAGTATACAAGTCCCGTGAAATTATCGCCTAATTTGTCTCCTTCCCCTATTCGCTAAAATCTTTGAAGCTATAATTAATCAAACACTAATACCCCGCTTCACAAAAGCAAATCTTATCTCTGACAATTTTAGATTTAGGTAGTCTCGTTCTACTGTAGACAGTGTCATCTCTGAACGGCTTTACTATTTACGGGATAAGGCGGGTGAAGATATATCCAAGGTCTTTGACAAAGTCTGGTTCGAAGGGCTGCTAATAAAAATTAAATTTTACGGTATAACTTGAAATGTACTAAATATTTGATCCTTTTGAGATAATAGAACAATCCAGATTGTTATTGATGTACATATATCCAAGCAGCATAACATTAATGCGGGTGTGACTCTAGAGTCGATCCTTGAACCAATATTATTCCTGATATTCATGAACTTTTATTTAGCCTTCTGGCCCAGCCTTGGCATTATTTACTGCGAACTGATATTCATGAACTACCTCCCTGATAACATTATCCGAGATGGGTATATAACACGCATTAGGGAATAACCGATGAACATAAATCTAAGTCAATGGTAGAATCGTTAAAAATGACCATCAGACCGTTATGGAGTGAGGCCGCAAATAGATGGTAACATTTAATGATAGAGAAACTAAGTGTTACTCCTATAACAATAACAAAACGCCTGTCACACCGCCAATATCCAGAACAAATAACATCCTATCTGAGAATTCTTCGTTCAAACTGCTCGACATAACATTTGCGGGCAATATAAGGTGGAAAAAATTAGAGACATTGCGAAAGCTGCTGCAAAGAAGGTGGGTTGCTACTATCGATCTAGATGACTACTCACACCTAAAAGTATATTGTACCTCTACAAGACCACCATTCGCCAACATATGGGGTATTGTTGCAACATCTGGACTGGTGCATCTAGCACTAACTTCTCCCTCTTGGATAGGGTCCAAAAAGAGTTTTCAATATTATAGGTCCTGTGTCATCGCCTCAATATTAAATCTGTGTCTGTTTTACTAATATTTAACTGGAATATGCTCTGAACTTGTTGCACTTGTGTCCTATCGACGTACATATCCCAGACAAACCCGGTTAGCAACCAAATCTCACCCCTTCACTGTTGATATATGTAAATGCCAGAAAGCTATTTATTCTAGTTTCTTCTCTCGTTAGATTTTGGAATTCTCTTCCTGATACATGCTTCCGTGATTGTACTGATATGCAGACGTTTAAATGTAACGTAAATACGCTATCTTGGAAATCATTCTTGTTATTGTTCTACATAGTAACCAAGTGGTGATATGCCTTATGCCTTGTTAGGAGGTGAACATGAATAAAAAAAATGCTCGGTAAATTAGAATTGTGTTTTCGCAGTTTCAAGCGATAGAAAAAGGTAAAAAAGATACATAGTGTTAATTCTATATTTGACCGTTTAATTGTATTCTTTCTGAACATGCAGAAAAATGAAATATATATGATTGCTTTAAAACAGTTAATTATGATGGATTTTTTTTATTTTTTCGATTTTTTTCTTCATTTTGAATCTGAACATAAAACATTGAGAACAGAATGCGTTATTAATCCCGAAATTTTTAACAGGAGTAACGTTTTCCAATTTTTTTTTATCCTTTATGTAATTTCAGATATTGTATATGTATGTTACTCTTATTATATATGAAATAATCCTTAACTTCTTTATATTGCGTTTAGTAAAATTGTTTTTTGGCAATCTTCAACTACCGTGTTCCCTAAAATAAAGATGACAAAAATAGATACTCTTGTAATGGAATTAACTAATCATGAAATGATTGGCTCTCTCTACCGTGATAAAAAAAAACTACGTATGCCTGACAGTATGCTGTATCTCTATAAGGTCACCATTCGCCCATGTATGGAGTACTGTTGTCACATTTGGGCTGGTGCATCTGCTGTTTGTCTCACACACATGGACAGGGTTCAAAAGAGAACCACCAACCTGATAGGTCCTGAACTGTCATCTAGACTTCAGCCCCTGTCCCATCGACGAAATATTTCATCCCTTTGCCTGTTCTACAACTACTTTAATAGCGAATGCTCTGACGAACTACAAACACTTGTACCTCTTAGACGTGACAAACCCGACAAGCAACTAAGTCCCACCCTCTTCACAGTAGAGATCCCTAGGTGTAAGAAAGCCTTTTACTCCAATAATTTCTTCCCCAGAACTGCTAGACATTTGAACTCCCTTCCCGGATGCTGCTTTCTCAACTGTACTGACATGCGGAAGTTCAAGTGTAAGTGGACAACATCTTGCTACTCATCTCCCTTCATAATGCCCCTGCTACTTCTGTCTCCGATAGTAGCCCCTACTTCAAAGTGGCACTGTGCCCTGTTCGGTGTTGAAATTTATTTAAAAAAAAACAAAAAAAAATACGAAAAGAGAAAGTTCTATTTTTATAGAAATCTTTAAAATGAGCCTTTTTATTATAAAGCACAAGTGTTAAAACGTTTATATTTAATAAAATTATGTAATAAAACATGGGTATGACAGTCTATAAATTTATATTCTAGATGTGACTACACAAATGAAAACGGGTTTTAATATATTCAAATAGATTTTATTTATAGAAATGTAAAAAAATTAAGCAATACATTTATTTCTTCTAAAAAACCCTATTACAGATATAAAGTTTAATTTTGTTTTGTGATAATAAATATATTCTAAGATTTTCTTTTTAAATATCTGTATATGGTTTTGTATTTTTGTTTCAGGCTAAAGTGATTTGTATTTTTGTTTCAGGCTAAAGTGATTTGTATTTTGGTTTCAGGCTAAAGTAATTTGTATTTTGGTTTCAGGCTAAAGTGATTTGTATTTTTGTTTCAGGCTAAAGTGATTTGTGTTCTATAATTGTATGAACCATATCCACTTCACCCATTGTATTTTGTGTCGTTCGCTGGTAAAGAATTACACTATTTTCTTCCAATACTTAATTTAAAAAAATACGAGTTTATCAGTCTTCCGTTTTAAGTGCTATTGCATCCCAACTGGACAAACCTTCATTGTTTTACTTTAAAATACAACTAAAATCATTCATCCTTTTTCAGGAGCTGCACAAGTCTAACTTTTTTGTCATTATTGATAATCTTTCTAAAATACGAAGAATTTCAGACACTATTCTGTATTTAATGAACGCATATATTTACTCTAGTTTCGTTATCTATTATGGTAGTGTTTCTTATTCTTTTTGTGTAATGAAATAAGATATTTTCACTTAAAGAAAGTTTATATGAATGTATGAAACTTAATCAAAACTCGTGGCTGGTATACTTTTTTTTATGAGGGTTTACTTTCGCAGATTTCTTCCGTCGGAAAATGTTTTTTAAATTGGGTGTTAAAATTTTAATAGTTACTTAATTCCTGATAAGCATTAATTCTTTGTTTCTATCTCTTTAATAAAATAATCTTGACTCTTATTTGCCACTAGGCTTCAGTGGAAAAAACCTGAACCCTACTTCAGGTGTATGTTTGTAAACTTTGAAAACATTTTTTATTATTAAATTAATTTATATTTAATATTAAAAGCACATAACATAATTAATAATTGAGACTAGATTTTAAATTTATTATCATTTAACTTTTATAAAATCATCTGATAAATAAAAAAGGTTTCGCAAAACAAAAGTAAAACGTGCACTCGTGACATATATATATATATATATATATATATATAATGATTTAAACAGTTGAAAAGTGGGACACCTGCGATAACAGCGAAACCAAACGTTTAACTTACGATTAACTTTTCCCTTTGAGGTTAACGACTAAGTTTTGAAAACATGTTTGCAGCAAGGTTATAAATTAAAACATCTACCAAGAGCTATTACGTTAGGCATGCACATTCGCAATGTCGTCTTCCGACCATCACCTTGAAAATTCTTTTTTAATTTTAATTTTCACGATTGTAAACTTACGTATGGATGCGAATGTTTTATATATAAATGTTTAAAAGGTGAAAATTAGCTCTTTTGCATATGAATGCACTTTTATGACCAATATATAAGAAAGTTGTATTTTGTTTTTAGAAGAATAGGGTTTTGATATATGAATATACAAAAAAAAAACGAAAATTTCTAGAGGTATAAATATATATACGCCTGATATAAAAAAATAAATAAATACATTAAGACCATTTCGAAATCTCTTGAATCCTTTTTTAGGATAGAATTAAAATTCCACCTACTGGAGTTTAATAATACTACAGCTTAAAAGATTATGAAAAACTACATTCCCAACATTTAATTCAGACATTTACATTTCTTTATAATGAGGCATTTTACACTTGATCATAATGAGACCAAGGTTATACATTCCACGAAATTGTACGAAAAGAGTATAACATTCAACAATCAAATTTAATGAATTCTAACTTCACTAGTGTTTAAGACCTCAAAAATTATTCTGGCCATGCTAGAAATAAACTTGTCCATTATGATGCGGCGGATGTTGCTCAAGCTTCTGACGATAGTTTAAAAGTTCATATTTTTAATATTTGCCATTTCGATGAACATCTCTTTATCTCCGAACATTTTCAATTGGCTGCAAGTCCGCTGAGTATGCAGGATGTTCTATGTATTTTATGTATTATTATAGAGCCAATTCTTTATTGATTATTATGCAATATATCGTAACCATTTCAAGTTATAAAATAGCATCCCTTTGGTAGCTCTCGTTTTAATCAAAACCAGAATGGTCGGCGCTCTTGCTTTCGTTTTTATCTTTTTAGCGTCGTCACCGTCTAAGCCTCCGACAGGTAGATACCAAAGGTAAAAAATTCAGACTTTGAAATTGGATGATGAATTATGCACATATATAATGGGAAAAGCATTACGCATTCAACGTAAACTATTTTTATCGATTTGGACGCCCTTACCACCAATTTTTGCTGACTAGAAAACAAATCAAAAGTGCACACGTCCAAATATGATATATCTCGGTCATACACTGTAGATTTAATATTCTGAGAAGTTGAAGAGAATTTTTCGTACATGCGCCGACAAGATATATTTTATACTAATTAGCGTGTGTTCAAACAATTTGAACTTGATTTGTACGCAATTATGAAGAATGTAAAAACTATGCATAAATAGAACTCGGTGTAATAGTGAAATGAAAAAATAAATCATGGAATATATAATTAACTATCCTTTTAAAAGGCATTTGAAAAAGAGTTAAACTTCATAACCTCGCATATCCGTGAGCGAGTTTATTAGGTTTTGTTTTAATTTTAAAATAGATACTGTGAGCTTTAAATATCAATACTTGAAAGAGAAAATACAACTTTATAGGGATATATGTGTGTGTGTGTGTTAAAAATACTTTGGTGTCAACAGCTAGAATCGAAATAAAAATAATTAGCGATTCAACCGCTTCCTTTTTTTTTTTTTTTTTTTTTTTTTAGGTAACCCAACAGATAAATTATTATCATTTAACCAATTTGGCTATGATAAAATTTGTTAATGCGTAAAACTGTCAGCATGCTAAAATGAACATTTCAACATTTACCAACTTATTTCTGTACGCGCTATTAATTAATCTAAACTAAGATTTTACTCGTTATTAACTATATTTGGTGTAAAATGACTATTTCCTGTTTATTCCAATGTGATGTGACTAGTATTGTAAGACTTATACGGTTAAACACACGGGCATAGATCCGTTTTATTAATATATGAGCATTGACTTATTCTTAAGCAGAGTCTCTGATCTACTGCTCCTATATTGAGTGTTATAGTCACAACGTTTCGCTTGATGTAACCTTCAACAATTTTCTCAATTATATCTCGTCAAAACCTCTTCATTTCGGGAATATACACCTATTTCCGTACGAAATCATGTATTTAATGCACAGTTGTCTTGTTCAGTTAGCTATGGTTTTGTAGAAGTCTTAGTAATAAGCAATTGTATTCTGACTATCGCCCGAACTGAGGATTGAAATTAAAAAACTTAATTACAATATTTTATGAACTACTTATTCGCAACACGTTACCGACAGTTGAAACGATGCAAAAGTTTTTAAATTTACACGAAATTAAGAACAGTAAGTAAAAAAAGTCCGCATAATTGCAAAGTACTTGTTTAATAGTCGTTTGAATGTTTGTTAGTACTTTTTTTAAAATTCTCTTGTTTTCCTAAGACGTTTTAAACTCTGTGTTCAATTGTGTGTTCCATTTACTTACTCTGAAAAAGATTGATATTAATATTTTCCTGTAGTTCAAATTTCTAGAAAATGGTTAACTAAATTGTTAGTATTATAAAATTTCAACCCACTGTTGATTTATGAAACTAGCAAACTACATTTATACAATTTGATTAATTTATACATAAAAATGTATCTGTATTAGATGCCCATTTATTTCATTTATCAGAGGTGAATTTGTCCTTTCTATTAAAAAATACTCGTTCAATCTATGTATTTCCTTCAAAATATCTATTTTGTTTTTGTAAAAACACACACAGGCTAGACAATTGAGATAGCTTATTCTCTGTGTATTTAGTTGTTTCTTTGAAATGTGGAGTTCAAAAATGTCAACCCAGTCGGATTTTACGAGCACTCTTAAAGTTTTTGCTAACTTTTGAAAGTCCATTATTGAAAATGACCGGTGCTGCTCATGCAGTTTTTTTCATGCCTTTAAATTCCACTTTGCTATCCGTGTGTCGCTCCATGCTGCATATGGAAGTATTTCAATACATTCTTTGTCGTAGCCGACCCCTTTTCATTGGCTGGATAATCTCTACCACTATCAATAATGTTAGTAGGTGGAACATGTTTATGAACATACTAGCATTTCAGCCCGGCGTTACCCGGGTGTTTGGAGGTGTATGCTGAGCAGAAAAAAAGAGTAATTTTTTTTAATTTAACCCATATTATGACCCCTTAAAATTTATAGTTTCGGGCTCAAATCACTTTATTAAATTAGATCCAGGTTCAAGGAACCTATATCTAAAATTTCATGTGTCTAGACCCAAAATTGTCGGAGGAGTTTGGTAGAGTTCTTAAAGGTCAAATCGTTGAAATTTGACCCCTTAACAGCCAAATTTCTGGCTGACACCCGTCACATCGATTTTCCCAAATCTCAGTACCCGGTATTTCAAATTTCGAGTCTATAGACTAAAAATTGACAGTTATTGCGTAGGGAAATGTACACAGACAGACAGACAGACACGTTCACTTTTATAGATATATATGGATACGCTCATATAGAAATAATGCTATGGATGCGGGTTTTTGTATTTGCCATCATATTTATATTATTACTATGAAAAGACTAGTATTTCTCTAAATAGATTGGCAAATAAAGCTGAAACACCATTGTTTTATACTTTTTTGTTTCTTAGTTTTGCAACAGATTCGTGACGATATTTAAAACAGATTTATCTAAATTTTATCAATGATTGTATTGTTTTCCGTGGCGTATTATAGATTTTAGCTTCATATTTTTAGTATCTGGCAAATTTATATCCCACCTTAAATGTTTTTATTTTTTTTTTTTTGTGTGTGTACTATTAAAGTAGTATCATAAATAATTCACTAACAGAATAAAGCTACCTCTAAACAAATTTAAATAAGAAGTATTTAGTGTGCAATATAAGTGCACTAGTAAAATCTATTACGGTTAATAAATCATTTATAAAACAAATTTATGTAAATTAATTGGTATTTTCTTTAAAAAAATTAATTAAAATGATGTGTTCATATATATTAGAATTTACGATAAAATGTGGTTCAGTATCCCGTCTTTATATGAAAATTTATTCATGTTCAACCGTGATTATTATACGTGATATTTAATGTAGCCCATTTTCTAATGAAATAGTTATTCTAAAAATGTTGGAGTCTAAAATGTAATGAGGCATTATCGTGGTGTTAAATGAGCAATGGAGCGAAAAAGAGAATAGTCACAAGCATGTTAAAATACAATTTGTCCGTCGCTTTGCATTGTGTTCTTTGTTGTAAAATAAAGGAAAATGGATGATTATTGTTCACATTTCATTGCTTTCTTTAATAGGAAGATGTGGAAGACGCGAAGATGCTCACAAGTTTTGTTCTTGTTGATGGCAATAAAGAATACCGTGTAAGTAGAGTTGTTTTTTTTAATAGTATTAAGCATTTTGTTAAACGACGAATAGATACTAATAAACAAATCTGCCCAGAAGTTGCGTTAAATTCTTTAAGAGGAGTAGCGACTCGCACAACAAGCCTTCCTTTTTACCCATAAGTGATGCCTTTAAAAATTTCCTGAGTTTTTCAGATGGACACTTTTATTTTATTGTACTGTCCCAACAACTTCTGGGCGGCCCTTATGAAAGTCCTTGTGATAGTGTCAATAACCCTCGTAACAGCTTATTTTGTCTCATGACCTGTGGGTTTTCTTTTACTTATGGAATAAGCAAGTTGCTGATAACAAGGTCTGCATTATAGAGGGTGAGGAAATCTTGATTATCATCTTAGTCAAATGATTTTTGATGTGGATGGAATTTTTAACTGATGCGTTCGCGTAAAAGTTCGGCACCTTCAGTTCCTTGCGAATAATCGTGTTTACAGTTCCCACACTGACACGAAACTGTACTCATTACCTCTATAGAGACACGCTGGTCTTTATCCATGAAATTCTTTATTTAGCCTATGAACGTTGGTGTTCTGATTTTTCCGACACGCCACTCCCATAGACTCTTTGCCTTTCCTGAATCTCTTATGCAACTCCAAATATGATGTTCGGTTAAGGCAAGATGGTCCAAAAATGTTCTGCAGCACTCAATGTTTCTGTGACATTTTCATCCAATTTAAAACAGAAGTTATTGAATACCTTCCTTTTAATGTTCCACGTCCATATTGCGTTTTTGAAATTCACCAGCTCTGACAATCGGGCTTCAGTAGGGTGTATTCCAATCCCTGTTTTTGCTGTTCATTTGAGCCTAAAAGCATATATATATATATATATTGGTAAGCCATATAAGATGTCTAGCAATAACATGAATTCTCAAGTGTAAACAATTTTAAACGTATGTACGAAACAAGTCTGGAAACTTAGACACTTGCAACGTGCATATCGAGACAAAAGAAGCTCTAATATAAATTGATAAAGTTGAATACTTTCAATATGATAATTCCAACGTAGAATTTGGATGTATTAATGAATTTAATTGTGCATAGTTTAAAACGGGTACAACGTAAATTTTACGATCCCTATTTTATAACGTGCAGCGAAACAGACAAGGTGGCATGTTTTCGAATGGTTAGAATAATTCCAGGATGGTTTCTTATTGAATTTTCTTATACTTACACTGAATATAAATTATATTTTCAGATACTGAACTTAAAAATATGTAACTGATTAAATTTATATCCTTGGAAGTACAGAATATTCCATGAGAGAAAAGTTGTAATAGATCACAAATTGTTATAAATCATAATTGCTTACGATCAAACCATACCAACATATTTAATTTTGACAATATTGAATATAACTTTTATAGATATACTGCGTTTATGATACAGCCGCCATACGACAATACGAAAAGTGTTATAGAAACGAAAAATCCTTCAGTTGAATTTCTGATGAGATGATATACACAAATGACACGAAAATCATTTTTATTCCATTATCAAGCAAAATTATCTGTATAATATATAATTGTCTGTTAAATAATCCGGAATTTATAATTCCCTAAACACTCAACAAAGATAATTATTACGATTCGCCTCCAACTTCACTCTATCACATAAGTTACTTCCGCGAACAGAAGCCATATTTTATGATTGGATAATCGCTATTCTTATATTAGTAATATCAGAAAATATCTCCAGTATTAATGAACCAAATATTATTGCTGCTATTCTAATGTAAAAATTTATTTGTTGGGCAAAGTTATGTTGTCTTCAAATGCAAGACCTGTCGAATCCCGGTTTCTTTTCCAGTTGAGGAATCGGGTCCGTCATACCAGTTGTAAAGAAAACTAAACCTGTTTTCCTTTTAAAGTTTTATTTTGAGAGGTCTAAAAACATATGGTTCAAATGAACTGAACTATTCCTAAAAAGAGGCTAATGATAAAAATAAACGATGGCCGTGATTTTAGCTCCGAGCAAAAAATGTGCTAACACGCTTTGTATTCATCTGTTTAGCTCATTTAGTGAGGAATTTAGATACGTGTGCAGATTTTAAACTGGGCGTATCTTAGCACTCATTCTGATTTGTCAACCTCATGAATTTGCCTATAATATGATGTAAGACGCCGATCAGAAAAATACAATGCGCGGCAATGAGGAGACGATTTTCGCATAACTATGGAAAAAGGAAAAACAAACCAAAACAAACTTTTCTGTTATAATATTTGACAAATACTTGCAGATGCCCGAAGATGTACTTTTTAACAAAATAAACGATTAATCGGATCCCAACGAGAGGCTCCGTAAGCGAGGTTGTGGCTGGAGGTGCTCAAATCATTTTCTGTGCCGTTCTCATCTTAAGTGTTATTCTCACGTTTCAGTCGGTGTAACCTCAGGCTTTCTTAAGCTGTGCTTTTCGAACTTCGGAATGTTTATTCAAACTGGAGAAATTTGGACGGAAATTATATTTACTTCAATGAGGTAAAACGCTCTCG
This sequence comes from Euprymna scolopes, assembly GCF_053919585.1. Taxonomy (NCBI): domain Eukaryota; kingdom Metazoa; phylum Mollusca; class Cephalopoda; order Sepiida; family Sepiolidae; genus Euprymna; species Euprymna scolopes. The sequence continues at coordinate 63,725,843 of NC_136489.1, read as the reverse complement.
TTTTGTTAGGTCATAAATAATTCGCAATTGTATTTTACGGTAGCCAACCCTGAAAATTAAACCTTTAACCTTCAGGAAAATCTCACTTTTACAACTGATTTTTCCAAGTACTCAAAACACTAACAAATAGAACTTAAATTGGTGTAAGGCTCCCAAAAGTCGCTATAGAACTGTTAGCAAGTAGGATTTTTGGTTGCCTTAATTTTATTGATAGTTGAAAACATAAACATTTATTACTAATATTTATTACTAGATAAACTGTATATATTATCGTTTATTGATCTGTATGATTTATTTATAATTAATTGTTCCAATATAATGTTAAATTTTATACTAAGCATACTTATTAGTTGTCACCAGTTTTCATGATTCTTATTAGTTGTTTAACTCTCAACGGTAGTTAAATTGCTTGTTCCTGATGAGATCGCAAATCGGGCAATGTATAGACATTCCTTTCAATCAATTTATTCGGCTGTCTCTGATTACATTCCACTAACTTTATATTTGTGTATGTATTTGGTAAATGCTTTGGATACATATAACTCACTTGTTATCTACTGATACGCTCTCCAAATGTTTCATTCTAGTGGCTAAAAGACAAATCTGGCGAACCTCCTGACGAAACTACTTTGAAGGAAATAGAATCTGAAGCGGACATAATAAAGCCTCCGGAAATGGTACCTTCAAGTTTTAGCTTAAGTGTTTTTCTCTTACTTCTATTGTTTCTAGTTGGTTGAATTTTTAACTTTCATTTTTTTTCTGTTAGTACTATATCTGTATGTGTAGTGTATTTTATGTGACTTTTTTTATACAGTTGTTAGATGAATTAAGTAAACGGAAAGTGGTAGCAATCAGAAACCTATGGCCTGATGGTATAGTCCCCTGGTCATTTAATATGAATAACAGGAAATTCGGTAAGTATTTTTTATATGATAGCTTGAAATAAGACAGTGTGCGAAAATAAAGTGAACAGTATGTCATTACATAAATGTGATCTATTGTATTCGAAACAATGGTTAAATAATCATTGATGCGAGAGTTTTTTTGTTTTGTTTTTTGTTTTTTTTAAGAATTAAATTATTACTAATCGGCATTAAATTCTGGCAATGAGACATAAAATGATTTTTCTTGTTTTTTTTTTTTTCAATTACTTAACCAAGCTCTAGTCCATCACCTAACAGATGCTAAACTTCTCAGTGACCAACAATATGGATTTAGGCAAGCCCGATCCACAGCAGCCCTCCTGACTGTAATCTAAGAACATATATACCAGTCACGGGACAAAGCGGCGGAGGGTAGAGCGGTACCTCTAGATATATATTAGGCTTTTGACAGAGTATAGCATGAGTGTCCTAAGAAAATCAGATCATATGGCATCACTGGAAGAATACATAACATAATTAGAGCCTTCTTAGATTTCCTTCAATAATTACAAGAAACCTTCCCTACTGCCAATAGCAATGGCTAATGACTCTTTATCTGAAAGTGCATCCTTTAACCTCCTCGGCCTAACGTTCTCAGAAAAAAATAGTTGGAACAATTACATTGAACATTGCCAGGACCGCTGTGAGGAAGGTGGGTTCTCTCTACCGTGCTAGAAAGTATCCTATACCTCTATAAGGCCACCATTCGCCTATGTATGGAGTATTGTTACCATATTTGGGCTGGTGCATCTGCCAATATTCTCTCGCTCCTAGACAAGGTTCAAAAGAATCGCAAATCTGATAGGTCCTGAACTGTCAGCTAAACTTCAGCCTTTGTCCCATCGACGAAATGTTGCCCCCCTCTGCCATTTCTACAAGTATTTTAAAGGTGAATGCTCTGACGAACTCTAAGCACTTGTGCTCCCTCGACGTAAATACCCTCGACAAACAGCTAAATCCCACCCCTTCACAGTAGCGATCCCTAGATGCAAGCGATCCTTTTACTCCGGTAGTTTCTTCCTCAGACCAGCTGGACTTTGGAATTCCTTTGTGGGTCCCTGCTTCCCCGACTGTACTGACATGCAGAAGTTCAAGTGCAACGTGAACCGACATCTTGCTGCCCAACTTCCTACAGTGTACCCCTGATGATTATGTCCCTGATAGTGGCCCCCTACAACAAAGTGGCAATGTGCCTTGTTTGGGGTGAAAATGTAATTTTTTAAAAAATGAAAAAATATGATGTAATGGATTATAATCCAAACTGAAAATATCTTGACATCAGCTACCGGAAACATTTTTAATAACGTATAACTATTTTAACTATCGAATATACCTAAACAGATCGCCAAAGAAAACGTCATTTTTTTATCATAGCATCATTTAGTAATATGTGAACAGTAAAAAATGTAGCGAAGAAGAAAAACTTGAAGTAAGAAATTAAACGCATTGTATAATAACCAAAATTTGTCTTCTTGCCTGTTCAACTGATACTGGACTAACATGACTACATTACGTATACTATGCATATTGTTAGATTTTCTCGTCTAATACTCTGACTGTTGCTATATAGGCGAGCATTAATGATTGTGTATATGATATAAACCGAAAGTATCGGTTATAAAATGGTAGATGGCAGTAATATGGTAAAAAATAGACATAGTAGAAACAAAAGAATATATTATATTGGGAATTATATCCAAAAAATAATTTATTTAGCTATACTCGCTATCCAGTGGATACTATTTATTATTGCATAGTATTTTATGTGTCTCTTTTTCTTTACGCTAAAGCTACTGCTTTGAGCTTTTACTAAGATTATCTATGGATACTCCGTATAATGTTCCATGACTCTTTTTTAATTTACTCAACATGGTAGAATATTTGTTCAAACTTATTTTCTCAGCTAAGTTTATATATATATATATATATATTAATTCTAGCAACATGTACCGGGAAAGACATCAATAATTTACAGTGGAGCTTTGGTTTCCGTATTCCAGTACTACTCTTGTTTTGTGATGTCTTTAATGTTATTATCGAATGTGTCCAATTCGTTGGAGTGGCCTTGTTAGCAGCACTTTCATTAATTAGTAATGATGCCCACCTCAGGCTGTGTTGCTTGGTGACATCTGAATGGAGTCCAAACAGAAATGGACCGTTAAATATATTCCCAAAAAGATATATACAACAACAGGATATCTTTCACTTGAATATAAAGTATATTTCCATGAAAACTGTACTTACCAGGACAATTTCTCATATTAATAGGCTGGTTTCCATCTTTAACTTAAACACTATATTACTTGGCAGTCAGCGGTTTACTAGGCTTCTCTAAATAAAGATTTTTTTTTATTATGCGATTAAATATTTTTAAATCATTGTGCAATCACGTTGTGACACCGAATCTCTTCTAAGTTAAGCAACGATGAGTCTAGCTAATACCAGATAAGTGACTATTTGGGAAGGTTGGGGTCTGTATGTTCCGCGCTGAATGGTAACAGTTTGGCATTAGGGTGGCGTTTAACTCCCGGGAGAGATACACCCCCGAATAAAGACGGAAAGCAACGAGAAACTTCTGTCTTTTACTTGTTTTACCAGGATTAAATGAGTCTAATTTGGAGAGCTGTTAGAACAGCAGAACCGCTGCATACATGCATGCAAATATTTTTAAGCTTAGCACACTTTGAAAACTATAGCGTAATTAAATTCAAATATTCGCTCACAATAATTGGTAAGTTCAATATAGACTTGATTAAGTCTAGCTACTATGTGAAACTATTTCGGTAATGCTATAGCTTATTGGGGGTTGGCATCCGGCAGTTTCAATGAAGTGTTCTTTATTATAGAAATAGTCGAAACTTCAGTTATCGACCATGACACAACTCTAGCATGTTATGGTCTTCCACAGCTTGCATATCGCATAATTATGACGGGAGTTTAGTTAGTGTCTATTGATTTTGAAAGATGAGAATTCATAATTTGTATTTAGATTATTCTGACTAATATTTTCTCTTGAGTTTTATTTTGTAATGTTTTGGTTAATGCAATCTTCCATTTTGTTTCATTTTAACGTAATCATTTGTTTTTTCAGTGAATCGAAACTCATTTGCCCTTGTCAGAATCGCGATATTAACTCTGGAAAAAATGACTTGTTTAAAATTCCCGCAGTGGACACCGGGAAAGGCCTATATACTCGGGCCACACTATTTGGACATCGGAGTAGGACCTGGGTAACCTATGTGTATTTTATACAACTGTTATAGAAATCGTTACAGATTGTGTATTGCACATCAGTTATTTTCGTTATTACTGAAACATGTTACTACACGAGAATATTGGTTGAATATAACTCGACAGAAAATTATTTTAGTGTCACAATCCAGTGCTTTGTACGTGACAAATAGTACATCAAATTACACATTCTTTAAGCCTTATAATCTAGACGCGTTTTTTTACTTAATTTTAATAAAGCAGGAAAAATTACGAATATGTAGGGTAAGAATCATAGGAAAATAATCTTGAAATAAGTCAATAATAAGGCACATTGCCGTTATATTTATTATACAAAATGGTTTGAAACGAGGATAAGCTAAATCACTTAATTTATACTAGCAGGGCTACCCGACGTTGCTCGGATATTGAGCATTTTTTATTGAGTAACGTATACCGAAACACAATAACAAAAGACAAAATAATTATTTCTTCGCTTAAACACACCTGCTTTACCTAGGATATTGAGCACGCTGATATTCTAAAGTTGTCCCAATCATCCCATACTATTCTGAAGAATGATGTCATAACCGGAATTAAGTCCCCTCTCTCTACTCGAATAAATAGGATTCTAGGTGGATTATCTAATTAAAACAGTCACCAATTCATGGTGCGATGATCTTATGTCCCGTTCTTACCAATGTAAGTTGAAGAGGAATGGCGTCATCACTGTAAGTTACCACCCTATCTATATTCCCTACTCGAATATACAGGGGAGATAATGTATGGAAGTTTTCTCATTTAATCACTCGCCAATCCATGTGATGAAAACATCAAGTCGTCCCCACTTACCAAAATAATCATTAGAGAAATGACGTTATCAACGGAAGTTACCGTCCCATCGGCATCTTCCCCCAATACTCGAATAAAGAGGAGGAGGTAATGTCTGGGAATTCTATCTCATTTAAACACTCGCTAATCCATGTGATGGCAATATCAAGTTGTCCCTCACTTAACACCATAATTTGACGAGTGTTTACGTAATTATTAGAAGTTATACTCCCGCCTATCAATACCCCCACTACTTTAATAAAAAGATGCCTTATCAAAACTGCCAGCAATGCATCCGATGATAATCTCACGTCGTCCCCCACTTACACCATAATTGAAATGTAAATGGCGTCTGAATGATTGCAGTTTTTTTTCTGATTAGTACATAAATACAAAGCTTAATAGTAAACAATATGAATGAATGAATTGAATTTGCGCATGTGCACAAATACAAACGGGTCGGTTAGTTTGAATGAACGATCTGCGTGTCAATTTGTTAATGTCTGTACGCGTTTTTCATGCATGTAAACAAAGAATATACGATAGGTAAAGCATATAAACCATCATTGGTGAATGAATATCTCTGAGAATTTCAGTTCAATGTGACAAGAAATTTAAGTGTCTACTGTTTAGATATTTAGACACACGCATATACGTCTAGTTTTCTTTATATAGATAGGAGTTATTACATATAATTTAGTTAACCGTTTAAACATATTTGCGAATATGAGTTAACATTTTCGTCCCTGGTGCATCATTGAAACTTATTACATTGCTTAGTATCTTGGTATAACTATTAATTGTTACGATGCGTACTTTTATCCCTAAACTCTTCATTTAAATGAAGAGCATTATCAAATCGTATATACACACATGACATGTCTATAATGGTTAAAGTTAAAACACACGTATGTCAGGTATTTAGATTATGTTCTGTATAAATTAGTCGCAATGTTTATTGTGTATTCAAAATCATGGCTATTCATTCGAACAAATACGAAATTGTAAGCTTTTTCTTTTGTTTTTAAATAGTGTAACTGTAATCATGACGATGTTAAGCACTAAGTTTAAAAATAGAAATGTCATAAGTAATTATTTTTACTCTTTAACAAGTACAACACTCTTTTAACGTAGTCATCACTAAGTAATTCAATAGGAAAATATATTATTTGAATAAAATGAACCTTTTCTAGTTGGTATGTTGAGTATACCTGTATTTTCATACTAGTAATGTGATAACTAATGTAAATTATTCATTGCATTAGTATTGCCCATTCAATAAAAATTGCACGAGTATACGAATTAATTTTCATCTTATCAGTCTACGGCGCTGGGTTAGGAATTCGCCGGCACTAACCCCACGTAGAAGGTAAAATACACCAGTCCGATAAACGAGACAACTTGTAGCCTGTGGATGGCGAACTGTAATCACTTTAACTTCAACTATTACTCAACATAAACGAGTGATTTCTTTTCACTTCCAAGATAGACTACATAATTTTAGTTTGGAGTCAATTTTGTTGAGAACAAGAATTCTACTAAGAATCATTAGCTATTTCTTTTCAAAATATTTTGACAATTTATTCGGCATAAAATATGTCTTAAATTGCTTATAATCCGATCAGAAGAAATAATAGAATGCGTACATTTGTTCACGCTTAGCAACCAAAATACAACGGAGATTTTATTTTAAAGATTTTAAAATTAAATATTCAATTATAGTGTCTTTAGGATTTTAAAGTTTCTATCCCCTCAGGCATGTGTTATGAAGAAATGAATAAAGTCCATGTGTAAGACAGCGATGTTATTCAAATGTTTCCGCGGAATGTATTTTTTTCAAGCTATAAAGGCGTTGTTTTAATTTCAATAGAAATAGTTTCTTTACGCTTAGACACTTATTTATACAAGGAAGATTTATATTAAATAAAAAGTTAATAAGGTTTTTAAAAATTGATTAGTTGTATGTGTTTCAACACGTAAAAAAACCTAGTGTATGAATTTTTATTCCAACTCCAAGAAGCTTTATATATATATATATATATATATTCACAATGTAACTAAAGTCCTTAAATTTGTAATATTGTAGCGAATATTAGCACTTAAAAAATCTAATCAAGCCACCTTCACTTTTCACTACATATGCATTAAAATATACGCATGATCTTGACTCCAGGACAAAACGATATGTCACTACTGGCCTGTGAAACATGTTGGTCAATTCTTTCAATATTCTCAGATGAGGGCGTCTTAGCCGATTGACAAAAGGGGAGAAGATTTTGCCTAGGCGACTAGGCATCATAAAATTGCATAGGAATTGTCACATCTTGCAGTTAGCAGGACAGACATCTCAACATTTGTCTATCCCATGTTGGGTTTGTTCCATTCGAAAAATCTCCTCTGAATTATGACTGAATTATATGTACTTATTTTAATCAATTACAATACATGTACATTAAAAGTAACATTTCGAGGCAAATGTTTAGTGTTGCCATTTCTACTGATCATTTGATTCATACAGAAAATGAAATGCTTGTAATAAATGAAATAATTGTATAATATAACGTTAGGAAAACAGATTAATTTTATTTACCAACGCCTGCCGTTGATTCTACAGTATGTTTTTTTTTTTAAATATAATCGTATTGCATATACTAGCTATTCTTTATATGCTATTGTATTTTTCAGGTGTGCATCTTATGTGGGGTATTATGGGAAAGGCCCACAACCAGTCCTTCTAAATGAAAAAGGCTGCATCAAGGTAAATATAATGTCAGCTATGTTATATTTTATGTAAGGCGAGATGAATCGGATAAATATTAAAAGTATTTTACTTTTTAAGAATATTCAACTGCGATACAAAAAATAAAATTCGAATGTATACTTAAACGATCAAATGTGTTTATTGTATATGTGTATAACTTGTATAATTCTTATTTTAAATAGCTCTATTTCACAGTAGCATACACGTTTTTCTAATTGTTTTTTTTATTCAGGTCGGTGTTATAATTCATGAGCTCTGTCACGCAATTGGCCTCTATCATGAACATTCTCGAACTGACAGAGACAAATATATTAGCATTTTATTCAAGAACGTGAAGGCGGCGGCCTATCGTAATTTTAAAATACATTCCGATTCGGATAATTATGCTCTCTACGATCTGCAGTCAATAATGCATTATGGACCGCTGGTAAGGATTTAATACTTTATAAAATACTTAGATTTTTCTATAACAAACTGCTTAAGACGCAGTTTTTGTTGTAACTCTGTTTGCAAATGTTTGGCTTTAGTACAAAGTGACCAAAAAAAAACTGGCCCCAACTCTAATTAGGTCCCGTTTCTTAGTGTTTGGTCCGAATTAAATGAAACTTTGGTCATAACTAGTTTATTATGTTCAAAACATCACATCAAAACACAAGGGTCTTTGGCCTTTTCTTCTTCGTTCTACAGCATATGTTCTTGATAGCCTCACTTTAGCTTTTTTTTGTTTTGTTTTTTTTTGTTTTTGTTTTTTTTTTTTGGAAGAGGGGGGGTCACCCTGTATTAATATTATCATATATCACCTTTCTATCTAGGATTTCTATTTCCCGAAAAGTTGAACGGATTAGACTTATACAGTGAATGATTCCACATTTAAATACATTGTTATATTTTAAATAGATAAGAATACTACTATATAAAAGTTTAAATTGATTTAGAAAAAGCTGCCTAATACAGCTTTGCATTTTCACTTGTATTTTTGTGCGTTTGTAGATTCAGTAAACTTCTCTATATGCGCTTTTGCGCCGTGTGCACTGTTAGTTTTGCGTTTATGTGGTTAAATAAATCTCCACATATAGTTTAAAGTATGATACTAACTATATTTTTATGTTAGCACTAAATTTTTTGGTAGATGGTACATTTTTTAACATGAAAATACGTATTGTGCAATTGAAGCTCCTGCAATTTCCCAATATTGAGGATGTTTAGAGTCGGCACTAGTTTAGCAAGAATACTTTATCTGTAATCCATATCAGTTTACTACGTTTGTGTTTAATTGGGTTCTGTTATACCTGGAATTAAATGAACCAACTATCTGATAGAATGTTGCAGTTTTGGTAAACCTCGCTAATCTTATTTTGCTTACTGCTAGAATTGAAAGCTTACATCTACATAGCTAGATGAACAAATACAAAAAACTCAGATTTATTTTATAAAACTCACTATGGCTTTTTTTTTTCATATTTTCAAACCCTGTCTCTTCTTAAACTAAATGTCGCAGGCAGCCCTGGGAGACTTTTTTATCGGCCGTAACATGGTTGAAATAGTTTTTAAAGGGCCAAAAAGATGTCCAAATTGAAAATGTATACATTTTCCTAATTTATTTTTAATCAGTTCGTATGCGTGTCACATTTGTACAGTGGTAACATCAGCTTTGAATGCTACGGTTTTGCTTTTGGTTTCGATTCTATCTGATGCCACTCAAATACATTTTTTATACTTTGGAAATACCGACACTATAATATACGAAATATGTTAAATGGAAACCCTAGCTTTTTTTGTGAATCTTATTTAAGTTATAACTAGCGTATCTGGTTGAGGAATAATATTATTTTACACAAGAAAATTACATTGTGCAGCATTTCCTATGTAAAATATGAATACATGCATATTTTTGTTTTCTGATTATTTATAACTTCTACAAATTGACGTTATATTTAAAAAATATTACAGATTGACTAGACAAAATTTACCGATATAGAATTATATTACATAAAGTCTACATTGCTATCCTAATGTTTAAGATATTTCTGCCATTTTCCTTCACAAAATGTATTACATTCATAGGGAGTTGTATCGCAATCATACGACACAAGTACGCACTTTTTAATTTTCTAATTGGAATACACTCTCGACGGAGGCAATCTTTCTAGGGCAATTGCCCTAGGCATATAAAAGGCCTTTGATAGAGTAGGGCATAAAGGTTTACTTCACAAAATTTCCAGCAATGTCTAAATTATTTAATCATTACTCTGATAAATTCATAAGAGTAGTGGTTTATGGGCAGAAATCAGCTCACAGTATTAATGCTGGAGTCCCTCAGGTGTCCATCCTTGGCCCAACTCTCTTCCTGAGCTAGATTAATGATCTTCCAAATCACATCCTTACATAATTCGTAGACATTTATACTGATGACAATACTATCTATGGTAGCACATCTAAGTCGTAAACGACCAAGTTCTCTCTGATACTCTCTCCTTTGATTTTGAGAAAGTGTTACAATGGGGAAAAGGTGGCATGTTACTTTTAATGTATCTAAAACCAAGCTTTTATCTTTACATAAACGCTCTGATCCATATCTGGCATCAATTGAAATGAAAGGATCTCGTTTTTGGGAAGACTCATGTTTTGACAAGCTTGTGGGCTAGACCTTTTACTCCTGATATGAAATGGAACACATATATTAAATCCGTTGCCAAGGCCGCTGGAAAATGATGAGATCCTTCTATCGATCCAGTAGAAATATTACTGCTGATGTAATTCTCTGTATAGTTAAGAACCATGTACGTCCAAGGATGGAGTACTGTTGCCACATCTGGGCAGGAGCTGCTACAGTTCAAAAAAGACTTCGTGGTCTCGTAGGGGTGTCCTTTTCTCTTCACTGCAACCTCTTTCTCACAGAAGAGATGTTGCGAGTTTATCTCTGCTTTATCATTATCTCCATAAGTTCTCAACCTAGATCAAATATATGGCCCCCTCTCGCCAAACGTTCACAAGAAACACCGTGTTAGAAGAAAATCGTATCAATAATTCCCCCGCTCTTTATATGTGCCTAAACCTAAACGTAGATTCCATGAACAACGTTTCTTTCTTAGAACTGCACGCATATGAAAATGGCTTCCGTTTTTCTTCTTTCCAGCTGACTACAATATGGTTGTCTTCAAGTCTAACGTAAATAAGTTCTTGATGAGCCGTTCCATATAAGTTATCAAATTTACCAAAATTTTCATTACTAATGGTTACTATATTGTCCAATTTCTACTGTACACTCTTTAACCCTTATCCTTGAGTGGCCTCTTGGCCTTGATAATGTGGTGATGCCTATGTAAAAAAAAAACAAAAAAAACAAGGTTTTCATAAGCCGTTCCATATGTTAATAAATTGGCCGAATTTCCATTACTAACGATTACTCTATTGTCCAATTGTCTACTGTACACTCTTTAACCCTTATCCTCGAGTGGTATATTGACCTTGATAAGTGGTGATGCCTTTGTAAAAAAAGGAATACACATGATTTTTATAGAAATTTAAAACGGACAAGATTATGGGATTACTACTCGTATTTTTTGTAATCGAAAGAGAATTCTTTATGCGAAACAGTATGCATGGTTTTAGTGATAAAATATCCTATTTATTTAAAAAAAATATACTTCATAATAAGCCGTGATGTTTTTGGAAATTTTGTCTCTATAACTTCAACATTTCTGGGTATTCCTCATTCGTATCCAAGGACGAGGTGAGCATAGAAGTTGAAATTTCAAATTTTGAGACCCGTTTCTATACGAGTATGTGGCATGTGCAATATATCAACAACGTATAATTTATCCTTTATAAATGGATTTCCATTGTTCGTCTTTCATTAATTCCTTGGTCTTTAACCATCACTTGTATCGTCTTTCTTTTAACATATTTTTCTATCAAACTTGAGGAATAGTTAAATAAAAAGTTTAATAAGTAATTACATAAATAACGGAGATCTTGAAATCTCGTAATGACATTAAAATGAATCTGATACTTATTTAATTGAGGTGGGGGTCCTGGATTGTTCCGCAACGTATCCTTTCTCCCTGCTCAACAAATGTCGACACCAACGCTGATTTCGTGGTCTTCTATTCTTTTGTCTTTTATCGTTCTGGCCGCGTCTACGCTTCTCGCACATACCGAAAAGTGGAAGCGCAGGGGGCCACAAGTAATAATAAAACATTAGGGGGGGAAAACTTAAACAATGACACATTCTGGAAATATCGGGTTGGCGCTGTGTGAATGAGACACTATCGCGTAAAATGAGCACATGTGCGCTAAAGCTCACATCTCCTTCGGCTTCGGAAACGGTTTTTAGCAGTTGCCGTAAAATCATTTCTATCTGCTTTAAACCAAAGCAACACAAAATTCTAATTTACTCAAAAGTGTCCTTAACGTTGCAACTCCAAGACTGCCTTTAAATGTCGTGAAATGTAGCAACTATTCAAACTAGCTCTAAAATATATTTACCATTTTAGTTGCAGTTACTTCAACACATTGAATAAAAAACAATTTAGTCTTTTCGTGTTTTTTTTTTTGTTTTGGTTTTTTGTACATAACTTCCTATGACTTTATTTGTATAAAAAAGTTTTTTCCACCTTTTACTTAAGGATTATGAACATCGATAGCATCAGTTCTTTTGACAGAATTCCAGTGATTCTGTGTCTATTAAAACAACACCATTTCCATTCATAACAAACATGCTTCTTCCCCCTGTTATCCTGTGTGTATCGGGTTTTGTTACTTAGAATGCACAACATAGGTGCACCTTACAATGTATATCATCTGACATTTAGATATAATTGCCATTAGTGTAGTATTAAATGTAACATTAGTAAATTTTCATGGGATAAGCGTTGTACGAACTTAAATTATCTGATCTTTTAATTAAATGAAATGGATACCTCTATGAAATACTGGACTTTACAATGAGCATGCTTCGGTCTTTTGCATCTTAGTAGAGACCAAGTAGTCCTCAGTGAGTAATGAGAAATTGCAAGAATCCGTGTTGAACAGAAATTGTCGAGTATTTCATTGACAAGAAATAGGGTGTTCGTCCAACGAGTTCTACAGTTGATGGCTGGTTCTACATGGGATCAATGAATCTATCGACGGTACATTTCTCCTAAGAGAAACAAACTTTTGATATATGGAACAGGTGAAACGGTTTCGCATAAAGGTCCTCTCACAAAATTTCAGTGTATGGAATACCTAAAAATGTCTTTAAAGCATCCATTTCTTTCATTCCGATAGATTTATACATGTAGTCGTCGATGGGTAAACGTTTGCAGCTCAGTTTAGTCGATCCTGGGCTCAACTCTATTGTTCATCTTCAATGATCTAAAATCATATTCTAAGTGCATTCCTCGATAGGTGGCATTATCTATGGCAACGCTTCAAAGACTCACAACGCCAAGATTTCTGAGTCTCTCTTCTCAGACTTTTAGCATGTAGTGCAGTGGGGTTAAAAGTGATTGGTTAATTTTAACTTCTCACAAACCAAGCTTTTATCTTTTCGTCATAAAATCCCAAATTTGTAATTGCGCCCCAATGAATATAATTAGGTCGCGTCCAAAGGTTTCTGTTGAGACAAACTTCTGGGTCTGACCTTCTTTTTTTTTTTAACTGAACTGCAATAAGACTTGCATCAAATGTTGCCAAGGTCGCCAGAAAATTGTTCCATTATTTTATCGGTCCACAAGGTATCTAACTCCCAACTCAATCCTCTGCATGTATAAGAATCAGATACGTCCTGAAATAGAGTACTGTTGGCATATCTGAGCGGGAGTTGTTTCAACAACCCTATCCAGCCTTACAAAGTTAAAAAAACGCATTGGAAACCTAATAGCTGATATCCTTTTTTCTTACCTGCAACCTCTATTTAACAGAAGGGACTTTGCGAGCCTATATCTGCTCTATCATTATCACTGGTAAATACTCGTCTGAGCTTCAATCTATGAATCCTTTGTCGAACTTTCACTAAATAACACCTGTCTAGATACGATTATCAGCATTTTACAAAATCTCTATCTGTGCACAACTCTAACGCAAATTCCAAGAGCAAATCCCATTTTCTAGAACTGACCTCCAGTAGAAGCCTGTTCCGCTTCCTTTGTTTCCAGCTGACTAAATATGATTTTCTTGTTGACCATCCCTCTAAAATAATCCATTTCTCTCATTTCTACGAATAACTATTCATACGGTGTTGTTTCAGTAACTACACTGATTAAGTCATATCCTCGAGTGGCTTTCGTAAAAATTACAAAATATTGGTGTCTATCGAGTTATATATTCGAAAGAAAAGATATCCCAAAGATATACTATATTTTTGGAGGCCTAATAATATATAGGAACAACAAGGAAACTAGTCAGTAAGTTTCTCACTCGATTATCCTTAGAATTTATTGAACATAAGTAATCGACATTTCCTTTCAGGTTTTGATATTATTTTTTCTTCTACTGGACCTTTGTCTTTATGGCCTGTTCTCAAGCGCGTTATACACATCAGTCTGAGATTAAAATCGGAGATTCCTGCTTTACGTCACTCACGCGAGACAGCAGTAGTTAATCACTATGGTTACGGATGCCGGTTTCTATAGTTACAAAAATCGTCAGCTATGTTCAAAACGATTCAGAACTAAAACTAAATATAGACTAATGAACCTGTTCGACTATCAATCAGTCCTTTCTTTACGTAAATTCCATTTAAATAGAGAATTAATAGTATTCATAAGATCCTTTCCTTTGAAAATATGTTCACTTTAGAGTACAATGTTATTGTCTGCACCGTTATCGTACAGTAATAGACTATTCTTATAAGTGAGTTTTAATACGTAATCAATTTCGAACGTTGACTATAAATATAGTTTAGATGCCGGCTGCGACTAGTTTTGTTATATTTTACTCTCATTGCAATACAAACTCGCGTGTATTAAATGATACGAATATACATAGTTTATTTACAATTGACAGTTTTCACACGAGACCACCAACAGGACCTACGATCTCTTTTCATTTAGTGAACTTTTGTCTCATGTTCCGTTTATAAGGAGTCCCCGAGTTATTTCACTAAGATATTGTGAGGCATTATAAACTCTTCCGTCACTTTTGAATATTAAAACACTGACGGCTAGTGCTTGCCCAAGGATTTCATTCTATTACCATGGAATTCAGAGTAACAATTTTCCCCAAAAAATGTTTCGGACTGAGAATGTGTTTACTGCGTGTATGCTTATATGCATGTATAGTTGATAAATGTGTGTGATTCCTAGGGCATTCGCATTTCCAGATTTGCAATTTTGTACATTTAAACCCATATAATATGTTAATGTGTAAACTCCAAGCAAAAAAAAAATTCTAACATCCTAGAAATCTTGCAAAATCCTTTTTTTTTTCTTTTTTTTTTTTTTGCAATATGAAAATAACATTTCTACGTCAATAGTTATTAATGAATTACAATGGACGATTTGTAATATGCGATAACCTATTCGGTCACGCATACAATGTTGCATATAACCTCATTTGTCATTTTACTTATATATTAACTTTATAAAATCGAAATCTGACTAATTTTAAACAAAATATTTTGTTTGATAAGACATTCTTTGCTAATATTCTTTTCATAAGGATTTTATGTACAATTGAATGGCTCCATTAACCAATTTCAGAAGCCGTTTTACGTTAGCGGTTGAATGTTGCCAGTGTTTTATGGCACATTTAAAATACATGAAATGTTTCCGTCAAAATCTTACTTACGGATTGTTTTATTGTTTCTACGTATAAAACACTCCATAAGATATACGTATATTACTCGATAAATTAGTTGGAGCAATTAGACGTGAAGATCAGATAAGTTTATCTTAAACGTCGTCAATTCACTTCCCTTAGTTTACTTATTTTTTTCTTAATATTTTTCCACAGGCATTTTCTCGAGGAAGTGAGATTACAATCCAACCAAAAGATCCAAACCTGTCGTTTTTACTTGGTCAACGTTCGGAATTATCTTTTTACGACATCAAAACTATCACGGAAGCTTACCAATGTTCAAGTGCGTAACAAATGTTGATATTTTATTATTGTACCTATTTACTATGCCTCCCCACGGGACAGTTAGACACCAGGGTCGTTTTTTAACGTGAAGAAAAGGTACAAAAATAAAAATTGTCTCAGTCGTGAAGGATTTCTCCTCCACCGAAAGAGAACAAGAAATAGAAGTGCAGCATCTGAATAACAGATACTACACTTTGATCTTGTCCTTGGATTATTTTATTATTGTAATTCAATCACTAAGAATTAATAACGAATTACGTTTGACTTAGGCTTATAGATGCATATTGAATATTAAATCAAAATAAATATAATTGCATATCTAATAATAGAGCCTCGTAGTTTATACTGTGTTTCAAACTATTTTTGTACAAATATTTGCAAAGTTCGACACCGCCAGAATTTCTAGCCGCGACCACCGCGTCTAGCGTCATATTAATTAAAAATGGTTACTCATAACTTAGAGTAACAGGTCTTTTTCTTAAATACAATACGATTATTTTAAGTGAATATGTTTAAAATAGTGGACGTAGGCTTTAGTAACGACGTACTTTCTTTTCTTTATAGGGGTTTATTTTAAAATTCTACGCCTATTCATTGCGTATTATGAACACCTGGGTTCACGTATTTACTAACTTTTCCATTTTAAATAAGGTTCAAAACGATCTCCAAACTAATAAGGCCCGCACCATCAATACAATAAGCCCTGTCCCATCGCTGCAATATTCCATCCCTGTGCCTCTTTTATTAGTATTTAATAAGATTGTCAATTTAGAACACTTAAGTCTCTAAAGTATAATTCTCTGAAAATCAGCAAATATCCACCCCTTTTACTGATTAAATACAGATGTCGAAAACCCTAATTTTATATTCTCAACAAGAACTGCTAGACTTGGGAAGCTCTCCCGATTTACTGCTTCCTTTATTGTACTTGCGTATGGAAGTTCAGGGCCTTGAAAAACCTGTCGATATTTCCCTAGGTAATTTAAATTTGTCAACTGAAATGATATTTCAGTTTAATTAGAAAATCTGATCAGGAGGCCAGATATTTACCAATATTGTAAGGATTCTAAGGTTTCAGACTTCAAACCAATTTTAGTAACAATAGATATCCTTAAGAGCAATGACATGATACATTATTTGCTTCCGTCTTTTATTGCTGAGTAAAAGCAAATAAAAAAAGCGGCGTTTATTGATAACTCCATCTTTTTACTGTGCCGCATGAAGTGGTAATCCAAAAAAGATTGCATAATAGAATCATTGATTCCTTAATATGGTAGAATACGAAGTAAAGTAAATGTCAGTATTATATACTAAAAATACATTGTAGATTAGTAATTTTTGAAGGTTAAGAATGCATACATTTTTCTGAATTGAAATTAGGTACACAATATTGACCTAGATTTTCGTCAAGTAACAATTTTTTCCATAGTTTTTATTTGATCAAAATAAAAAGGGATGATCTTATTAATGCAGATGAGTGCTAATCTCATAAATGCAAATAAGTATTTCTCGGAATTTATTCATTTGCTTGATTAATTTTTCGTTTAAAGTAAAACACTAAAACTGGGATCTAAATATAATAGATAAGTATTAAAGTAACATGAATAGTGCCTTCATTCTGTTTCGTTTGAATGAATTAATGTCTAACAATATAAGTATTAAACTTGGAATTAATTAATTTCAATGGACGATTTATTTCTGTACAAGGAAAGTGTCCGAAACCACAGAGATGTACAAATGAAGGATTCTTACACGCCACTTGCAGATGTCATTGTCCATTAGGTTTGAAAGGGGTCGATTGCAGTCTGGTCTTAAACAGAAAAGGTAAGCCTTCCAATTGTTGACTCTTGCTAAAATGTTTACTTTGTATGATCCAACGTTTCTAAAAAAATAATCTACGTTTTGTTATACTTTTGGTAAATTCTAAAAAACACAATTTTCATACGATTATATAAACACAAGATATCCACCCAACGTTGCTCGGTTTAAAAATTATTATATATATTTTAATTTATGCATTTTGTAGGGACCAAACTGCCTATTTATAATTATATTGTACCTAATATATACTGGTACCTCCGCGGCGAAGCCTGCTGTAAAATACGCTTAAATATAATAAAATTTTTGCAGGTTTCGTATTATATAAAGTTTTAAAAAATACGTATTCGGTGTCATTAGTTAAGATCCAAACGCGTCAACTTACGCTTGCCAAGTTTTTTTAATTTCAATGTTGATCTGTAAGAAACGTCTTTTACGAAATAAGACAAAATCAAATTTGTTCTACATGTCGAAGGCTCCTATCAATCGATTTTTCCCCTCTATTTTTAATGTAGCCGATTTAAATTACATTTTCCTACGATTAGCTAGATTAAAAGTATGTTATTTTTTTGTACGCATGTTTTCGGCTATGAGAGAGAGAAACTGCTGTAGATGCTGCTCGACGGAAAATGTTATATTTTATGCCGGAGAAGGAGAAGAAATAAAAACGTCAACATCATCTACAACAGTTTTTTTTTATTTATTTATTTTTTTTTTTACTACCTCTTCCCCTCGATGTATATATTTTCCCATTTTATTCGGCCCTGTCGGTGGGGCATTAGAATACGCCGACTGCCACCCTGCAGAGGGTAAAAGTCCCTCAATTGGGCTCCTGGGTATGACCTTAAACTATATCCAGTGGTGAGGTCCAAGATTGTGGGCTTTGGGGAGTGTGGAGCCACCCTTTAATTACCATTGCTCCCAGGTTCTATCTGACCCGGAGTGGTAGTACCTGTTAGTGTCCCAACTATGGGTTAAATGGAAACCGACGTGAAAACAACAAATATATTAGATTAAAACAATTTTTCTTCAAAGTCTTTGGATTCGGCATTAAATAACCCGAAAAGGGTTGATATGCCGTAAAACAACCAACCAACCTATCTTATTCTCTCTCTCGCTCGATTTGTACATTTTCTTTATGCCGAAAAATAAAATATTTAACGATGTCAACACTATAACAGTGTTGCCCTCCTCTCTCCCCCTTCTGTATATATTCTTACAAACTATTCTGCGCTCTCTCTCTCTCTCTCTTTCGTTCGCTCTTCTCTCACTTTGATTATTTGTTTTGCGTGTTCCTGTGTTCGTTTTACTATGTTCATCGATACAATGAATCGCTATAACAAAAGCAAAGAAAAATGCATTTACCTACTTTTCATTCCGCCTTAATTTAGGTATTCAGATGGTCGGAGAACAACTGTAGGAGATTAAGATAATAGTCCGCAATTAGATAAATACATAAATTATTTTCTTTATTAATTACTTACAGATACTTTTCTATAATGAAAACTTTGCCACAATTAAAAAAAAAAAGGTGTGTTTTTTGTTATTGGTGGCGGGGGGGTTTATTTACACAAACTGAGCTACAGCACCGCGTGGCTGGGTATTGTGTGTGTGTCGGTGTGTGTTTGTATATAGTGTGTGAGTTTGTATGTGTGTGTGGGGGGTATATATGTGTGTGTGTGTGTGGGTATACGTGTGCACAGTGTGTGTATGTGTATATATACATAGTTTGTATATATTTATATAGTGTGAGTATTTATGTATATATCTAGTTTGAATGTGTGTATATATATATATATATATATATATATATGTATATATATATTATATAATGCAAATAAGACAAATTTAAAATGCAAGAAAACCTGAAATTTCAAGTTAAACTAATCAGTGTATTAAAGACACAATGGGAAGCGAACAGTTCAATTTGAAAATGTTTTAGTAAAACTGAACAATATTATAAATATACGTGGATAATTAATTTCATATGTATAATAGAATTGTTACACTATGTAACGCTGTTGATTATAAATGCAGTGTTTCATTAGAGTTTGTAAAATGTTTCCGCAATTATGCGTGTCGGTAAGAACAAGGGAATAGCTTGACTGTTAAAATTTATCTTTTACGTGCACGCCCATCCGTGCTTGAATCTTCAACTACATATTTCAGTCAAATTGAAAAAATAAGGCATTCAAAATTCTTAAAATAAGGCATTTAATTTAAAATCACGTTTATTTTTTAACCCCATGTTTACGAACATTCATATAGAAATAAGAGACCTGAAACTGATAAATATAAGACACCACTAATTGATGTAAGATGCTGTATTATCGAAGTAGCTAAAAATCGTGAAGATGTGTGTGCCGTAGCAAGGATACATGACTGAAATAAAAGTACAGTGAGAAATCGAGTTGTGAAAAAGCACCCAAAAAAGACCAGAGGAGCGAAAACCGAACTAAAAGCATTTGCTTTGTCACACATTATGTAATAAAACTGTTAAATGATAATTACACGTAACCTTGGAAAGTTTATCTAAAAACAAATAAGGAACCATTAAAATCATGAAATGGCAGCAAATGTATCTACATGATTGTAGATACATAAAAGGACCTGTATGGAGCTTTTTTACCACTAAAAATAGTTCATGTGTACCTGTTTTTGTCACCATACTTATTAATAAATATAAAAATTAAGATCTTAAAAGCTTAAAGTTCCTTCAGATGGGTAAATATTTATCAAGATAAACGTAATGTAAATGTTTTCCAAACTACTAAGGGATAGTTATCTACGTGATCAACGGTTCCGACTGCCACTACTCCATTCGAAGCGATTAAATGCACATTGTTAAGCATTGTACTGCAGTCACGATGTTGCTTATTATGAAATGCAAAATTTAACATTTGATAAATATTTCCTATGAAGAGTTGATACGTGAAAATTTTGCTAAGACAATAAATTTCAATTAAGTCGCGGTCGTCATAGATGATGCTTCATCTAATTCTTTTATGGAAAATGTTTTGCTGACAAATTTTTAAGATGTCATGATTCGTAACTTACGATCATATAGTGCGCCATTGCTTCGTATAGATTTTATCTACCGTCAAGTCAGATAATGTCAGAAAGGTTAGTTGACATATTGGCTGATCCTCTAATGGTCCGATATCAGTTAGATCACGTTACGAGTTTAGCCTAGCAGTCACCCAAGTCGATAATGCACTTTATCCGATGTGGTATTTTAAGCATGTTCGAGGGCAATATGCAGCATTAATTGCCGAAAAAATGTGTTGCATCAAGAATGATTATATAAATGTATATTCTTTCGTTTCATTTCATACTAATTTATGGTGCTACCAGATCAGGCCTTATGAAGATATTGGCTTCCTGAGATGAAATGCACCCAGCATTGATGCTTTTGTTTTTTTTCTTCCTTTTGCAAAACTTATGTTTTGCAAAACGAAAAACAAAAACATACCTTTCCCCCTTTTTCTTTCTTCCCATGTCCAATTTCTCTATCTCCCCACTTTCTAACTGTTTTCTTAACTTAAAATATACCAAAAGTAAAAACGGTAACCTTTTTCTCTTCCATTGCAAAACTCATGTTCTTCAGGTGAGGGAAAAGCCATAACCTCCACTATAAAACAACCAAACAATACTACACACTAGCGCTTGAAGATATAAAGAGCTTGAAGAATTAAACCTTTCTACAAAATAATTGATGCGACATGGATACTATTTCAAAAATAAGTGGATTCGGTATTAAATAACCCTATAAGGGCCAACCCTTTTCGGGTTATTTAATGCCCAATTTAGTAAAACAACAAACAACCAACACCATACTGATTCGGTTATTTGCTCTTTACAACACCAATGTATAGTTCCAGTCCTCCATTAGACCAATGTAACTTCAAAGAAATATATATAAACTCATGAATAAATTTAAAACGTATGTTCGAAAACTTCCAAATGTTTTGTAAATTTCTAATTTGAAATTCACAAATTTTCTGAAGAAAATCTATATTAAATATATCACTATAGTTTTTAAATTGATTGTCTTAGTCTTTATATTTGGTGTCTTTGCTTGTATTCTGATCAACAAAAGGTGTAGTTTTAAAACAGCTCGCACTCTTTAAACAAAGCTACCTTATCTATATATTTAAACTACCTTTCAATAAATTAAATAAATTTCAAGATTATTTTCAAATAAGCCCTTATCCGCAGCGCACCATTTTAAACTGTTAGTTTAAATAGTGTTTCTTATATCATCACTTGTTCATTTGCGATTTTTGTTAATTGCTTGTCTTGAATTCATATTCCTCTTAATACTTGTTTACTGTTTCATCACTAACGTTTTGTCCAATAACTGATATAGATTTAATGGTTTCCAAACTTGTTTGGAAACCTTGCTAATTCGGGGGCTTTCTACGTATTTCTTCATGATAACTTATAGTTTAATCGGAATGCTGTTTTTACTGACTGAACGTACGTTTAGTCATTTATTATATGGTTCTTCTACTTTCTCAGTGTGTGGCGGTATTATACAATTGAAAAAGAATAATGAAGAAACCATAATTTCTTTCAAGCCAAAATCCAATAAAGTGACAGAAAGACTCCAATGTTATTGGCTGATAAAGGTAATGTATACACCTATGATACTATTCATTGTGATTTGCAGTATAGTTATTAAGCTTACAGTTTTCCATACTTATCTTAAGGATCGCTAAAAATGTCTACTCCCGTCTCTATTGTCAGACTTAATGCCAACATGAATGTTTATTGAAATTATAAATGAATTTAAAACGTCTTAAGGCGCAACGCAAGTGTAACATCTCTTAACATCGAAATAAAACAATTCTAAAGAATCAGATAAGTTTGAACATATGACTTCGGTCAATGAGGAATTATAGAGAGGAGAGATCATTGTATTTACCCAAAATTCAATTTAGTTGATGCCGGGAATGGTCTGTTGAAGTTTTTTTTCAGCTAGAGTGACGTCCTAGAAAAATTACCGGAGTACAAACTAATCATTAGCTCTTAGATTAACAAATGTTTACGAAACAGACTCGATTGTGAGTGGCACGTAGTTTATGCAAAACTTTTTAATAATTTTAAATTATTCTAAGGTTGAAAACAAACGCTTTCGTAATACCCCGAAAATCTTGCAAGATTGTTCTTAAAATGAATTAAATAGAACATAGTTTTTATTAAATTTTATTATTTGGAGGAAATAAATCGATGTCGAGGTAGTAGGACGTTCCTGTTTCAACAATAAAAAGCATCATCAAAAGATGATTTTTTTTTAATGCAATCGAAATCATGAGTTAAGCGAAGAGAAACGGAGAGGATCTCTCAGATCCGCTAGACTAATCTCAGGTTCAGTAAACAAAACTCAAGAATCGATTCTAATCTGTCAGAACATTTGGTAGTAAAATATCTAAACAAGCATTAAAAAGCATCGACACAAGAAAAAAAAAGTGCATTGCAGTCAAATAGACTCGGAAGACATCGACACAACACTGTCCACTAAAATATCTTAAAGCACGCAAACTCTACTCCATCGTTTTTTTTTCTCCAAGTGTGTTATATATATATATATATATATATATATATATATATATATATATATATATATATAATATTACACCACCTTTTTTGGCAATTTTATACGTTAAAACTCCCGGCGATTATTGATCAGTTTTACAAATAAAAGCTCGCTACACGGCCTGAAGTGTGTAGTGGGCTATGTGAAATTTGCCCTTAAGGTCGCACATATTTTTTGCATCATTCATCATGTAGTCTATTTTCGGCACTTTTCACAGCCATAAAATGTTTCAATCAAAGTCATTTGTTTGGCATGTGAATTACGAAATGTCTGATATTTCCGTAAAACCTCTGGCCTTTATAGAGGGATGACTAAAACTTGCTGCTATGATTTCAAATGATCTGAAATAACAGCAATAGGAAGATTGATTCCAAATATTTCATGTTATCTTGCCTCTTTGGTTTTCATACATAAATTAAATTTCAGTGCATAAGCTTTGATACTGGACATATTCATAACCGTACCCTCTTTCTACTAGCTCCCCTAAAAGTAGAGTAAAAAGCTGGCACTCTGGTTGTGACCAAAAATAATAATTGTCCAAGTATATATGGTTTCCCCTCCATTGATTGGTACCAATTATCTTAAGTGCTGCATCTGCAGAACAGATAATACACTTTGATCGCAGCCCTAAGGCCAAGAACAGCAGGGTATTTATTTGATCCCCCACCGAGCAAATTAGGCACAAGGCCGATTGTTAATGTGAGGAGTGAAGGGTAAACGGTATGAAGGTTGCCTCTTCATTGACCATGGTCCAATATGTGGGGTGGCCTCACCATGTGGTCTTTGCTTGCAGTATCGGCCGGAAAGATACTACACTTTGATCCCGGCTCCAAGGCCAAGAACAATAGAAAAAAGGCAATCCTTTTTTCAATTTATTTAAAAATAAAATAAGATTTTCTCATGTGGGTTGTGGAATTGAATTCATTGCCAAAAGATCTAGCTAAATGCATCTTCTTATGCATTCATTTTAATCAATTTCCTATTAGTTTTTTTTTCGGTTTTCATATTTTGTTAGTTATTAAGTGTAATAATATTCATGCAGATATTCTACATGATTTACTGTATTTATTTGCTTCCACACCAAAGCAAATTAGGCACAAGACCGTTTTTTTATGTAGGGTAAAAACCAGCTCTCCTAAAAGTAGGAATAAAAGGCGACACTCTGGTTACCAAAAATAATAATTGTCCCAGTATAAAGGAATATTCTACATGATTTATACGTGCATAATATTTACGTAAAAGTTGATAGTAAACACAAATTTGTTTCCATATATATAATATATATATATATATTTATGTATACGTATATATTTTTGTTTAACAAATTTTGCCTACCAAAACTCCTAGAGTTTTTGGTTTAGGGATGAAAATTCATATATAAGGTATTTGAATCCATGCGAAGCTTTGTTTGGGGGTTTAGCCCAGAAAAATCGCTGTGAAAATGAAAAAAAAAATGAAATTTGCCAGATGGAGGTCAAACACCAGCATTACAAATGCATAACCTAGTAGCTATTGGTTCATTTTTTAATGTTTAGCCGTGCAGTAACAATGTTTTCATAGCCCAATCATAGACTGCAGAGGAAAACTAAATCGTAAGCTGAAAGTTTTGGTTTCGATTCTCGATGGTCGCGCCTGAGTCTTTTTTCTACCTTTTAAATGATTACTATATATTGCATCCAATGTGTGCGTGTGTATATGTGTATGTATGTATATGTGTGTGTGTATATATATATATATATATATATATATACACATACATATTTTCACAATCCTCCCCCGCAGCGACTTGTTCAACAATATATTTTAGTCAACATTGCATTGTAGAGAATTTGCTGTTGATTTCATAAAATTAATTGTAAATAATGGTGTCACCTATGTTTAAAATGTAAGTAAATTATTGTGCTTTTATTGTGATCTGAACAGAAATATTCATTTGGAGCGCGTCTCTATCTTATCAAATAACCAACTTGTGGTTTCATTAAATTAGTTTTACTTAATCACGTGAATTGAGTCAAAAGTAGGAAAGCCAGTTATCAAAGCGCCATTGATTTCTTAAAAAACGTTATTTTAGACGCCCCTGTCTTATAAACGAATCTATAGTTTGATTCAAAAGATGTATTGTTCTTTTTGTGCGCTGATATAACATCGCAAATGCACTTGTGATGTTAGATTGTATAAGTGTTAACTTTGGTTCAAATCGCATTTCCTGCTCTAATCGGATTTTGTTGGATTTTCGATTCTTATCACACATTCTGATACAAAACCTACGTAAGAACACTTTCAGAAAGAACAATTACCTTTGAGTGAACTTCTTAATATATCTGGCTAGCTGTCTCGGAGTCCATATCAAACGAACTTGCACAGGGTTTCCTTTTTAATTATATATATATATATATATAATATTATATATATATATTATATAATAAAAAGACGTACCAATGGTTTCATTGCGTTGAATCAACCATAAGAGGTTGAATGGAATATGCGCAAATTCATCAGCGACTTTGAAAAATGAATCAATGCAAAGTAAACGGGCAGAAAAAAATAGTTTACCGGGCGTTTTAACTCTATTCCAAATTGTAAATAGGTCTCAGTAATCGACGCTAATAGATTTTGATTATTAAAGGAAAAAAGCGATGGCAGGATGGATAATGGAAGGCGTGTGTGTGTATGCATGCACGCCCATGCGTGTGTATATGTATGTTTAGCGGGAGGATGTTTTGGAAAACCTCTTATAAAGGTCCTGTTTAAACAAACACAAGTCCATATAAAGGTGCAAATATAGCTGTAATAAATAAATATAAAATAAAATACTGTAGATATAAAGCATAAATATATTAAATTTAATTTAATTCATATTAAAATAAAATTTAAATAAATTAAGGAATTTTTGATATTTTTTAAATAACCAATATAAATGTTTAGGGAGAAATTGAAAAAAAGTAAAAATAAAGTAATTTTTAAATTAATCAGTAGTAACTGACACTTAAAGAGTACCAGCGTGTGTGTTTGTGTGCGCGCGCACTACATCTACTTATCACTTATTAAAGATTTGAACGAAAATAAATGTTTTCTGTATTATTCGAACCAATATATTTAGTCTATTTCACCAAGTTAAGGAAATACTTCACATGCAATTTCTCGTGTAGTAAATGAAATCATTGTCTAGATTTTCAGATATAGATTTTATATCCTAAGTCCTTAGAAGTTTACAGTCTTTTTTTCCTATTATTTGAATTTATCAACTGTTTTGTTCGGTAAAGATTCCAAACAACTTTGTTGATCACATTTTTCAAGTCCGATACGTATAGCACATAACGTCAGCTAACATAGCACGGTGAATGTGATAACGTTTTAAACAGTAGTTCCATTTAAAGTATTCTAATTTGTGTGCTTGTTCTAATAATGTGCAAATGCATCAATATTTTATATCCATGTTTGCTCTATTTTATACGTATATAATATCTGAAATTGTGCAATTCATACAGGAAAAGAGTACAGAAATAACAAATGAACAGATTAAACGTTATGTATCACTTTTGAATTACTAAACAGTGCAATACTTCATGTGAAAATGTCGGGCATTCTAGTGAACATTCGCTTACTTGTAATTTTATTCTTTTAAAATTTTATGGAGATTTATCAAAAATGAAAGTTTGTATGTATTTAAATCCCGGATGTCTGTTGTAATCACTCGATCCTGATTAATAATTTTATGTTTTTTTTTGTTTTTGGTTTTTAACAAAAATTCCAAACAAAGTAATTTAAATGACTATTCTACAGTAAACTATGATCCAATAAAACAAACCTTATAAAGATAATATCTTCAATATTTAATATTTATACGTTTACAATCTCTTAATGTTTGGATATTTATATACCATAAATATTTAAGGACATTTCAATAGAAATTATTAGATATATAGTGAAATAAACAAAGGTAGAAAATTCAGGTATATGTAAGATTTCTTACGGTCATTATTGATGGCTGACTAGATCAATTTCCTAACAGTTGAATGCTTGAATAACGCAAAATCTATCTGAATGAAATAGTCTAAATGTAGAGAAATAATGCATTACTTACATGTTTGCAGGAGTTTACACAAATGTTTATTGGAGTTCGATTGTTTCAATAACTTAATGTTCTGACAATTTTAAGACTGTATTTTTTTAATTGTTTGTTGATAAAAATATTTCTCATGTGTTCGTAGGCACCTCTACTGACGCAAATGCAGTTGGAATTGATGGATTTTCATTTGCTGAAAACTTCCGTGTGTAAACAATGGTTGGAAATCCGATATAATGTGATTGGCCAAAGTGGACCAAAGTAAGTTTCCAGTTTATATTCTGGTAAGCAGTTTAAATAGTACAGATTGTCATTTTCGTATTTGTGATTTATTTAAATATAATCTGAAAATATTGATTGCTTAAAATGTTATATTTTTAAGGGAGTAAGAACTAATGTATACCCATTTTGTATAGAGTTCTAAAATTCCTGTATTGTCTTAAACTGATTTTACTATATATACCGATTAATTTACTAAATCTCAATTAGTCAACGTACATTTCTCATTCTCTTAGCGGGCAATTAAATTGATGAATTAGATTCGTCTTTTTTTCTAACAAGTTATTTGTCTGCAAAATGTTGTGATTACATGGTAAGTTATTTGTAGTTTTTGATTTTAATAATAGATGAACTTGTATTTTTTTTATTTTTGGGAGTTACGCATCTGTGAATTATATTAAGAATACTATAAACTGTTTTATTTTTTTATGTAGCTTGTAGCGGTAAAATGTTACAAGATTACAAATTTTGTTCTTGAATATTAGCAGCCTGATAAAGTTTGTAATAGTATATTTTATCAAGTTTAGAAATTGGTTGTTGATTAGGACCTGCTTTATATTTTTTTAATTCACTGAATATATTTCAGTTTGAACAAATCACTTTAGCGCGATATTTAAGGGTTTTTTTTATTGTGATTTTGTAATAAAACGGACATTGGCGTTTTTTAATTTAAGATGCAGGAATTAACGGATATGTTTTTAAAGACTGGGGTGATTAATTCGCTGTTATTAGAATCGAGGAAAAGGTCAAAACTGGATTTTATTAATGTTTACTTCATAAGTTAAGTAAAAGCTGAATTAGTTGGTAATGTATTTTAAATCGTATAAATATATATTCAGACGTGTATATATATATATATATATATATATGTCTCAATCACGTTGATATACCGGGTCTTGAAATATCACCGAAGTTGAGCCTGGCCAGTACCAGGTATGTGACCATACAAGAGGGATGGGCGCTGTATGTACCGCGCCAGTCTTAGAAATTTCCAGATCGGTATCTGGAGGCACATTAATTCACTGGGAGAGATGCACACACAGTCTTAGTTAAAGCATACATCTACGAGAAGGTAACTGATTTAAACATCTGCGTTGTACTGCGGGTTTTGTCTTGTGGCACTCATCTGCACCGACAAGGATTAGCGGTAATGGCAAAAATGTTTGGTTGGCACTATACAAAGCCTTCACCATTATAAAATATCTGAATTTCCGAGCAACTTAGTTGTTGTGACAGAACCTCCTACGTCGAAATTGACAGGAGTCCATATATGTGTGTGTGTATATATATATATATATATATATATATATATATATATATGTGTGTGTGTATGTAGATGTGTATGCAAGTATATACGGCATAATTACGTTGACACGGTTCACTCAAACTCCCAAAGTTAAGCTACGTTGAGCCTCGCCAGCAGCAAATGTGTGCCTATTTGGGAATGCTAGGCGCTGTATATGCTTTTCGTTTATCTGGACATTGTCTCCAGTCGTCCTGAACCTCCACTTGCCACTGGTATTAAATATTTATTTCCGAGTTTCCCTTATTGAAAATCTTCAAAGCTGGTCCTAGACTATCGCCATTACTGATCCTTTTACTGGGAGCCATGATGATTAGCAGACAGTCTATGTTCCTCTCTAAACTTCGACTATAGCTGCTTTCTCTCTCTCTCTCTCTCTCTCTCTCTCGATTCATTACTAGAAAATGGTCCGTCTATTTAAAGATTTACCAGAAAAGTCATCTCTTATGACCTCTATGTAAGACTGCATCAAATTAGTGTTTGTTTTCTAACCTTCTTTCTTATTAAAACATCTTAACATGTATAATGTTATCTATTGTCAGCCAATATCGAACAATGGTATATGCAAGTGATTCGCAGACAAGCCTCAGGCATATTTTAAGTATTTAAGTCAAGTATATAATAGACATCAGCATCACACGCCAGTTTCAATTCTATATGAATAAAAGCTGTCTCGCATGACGCAGCCAACGAATACGTTATGTACTGATTATCATGGTTACTTCCCCAAGTGAATATCGTGATACAGACATGCACATATTATTCTGATCACACAATGTCGTAAAGTTTCTTTCCATACAGGATTCAATGTTTCGATAATGTATCTAATTCATGGATCAATGAACACTTTCATGCAAGGATACGTGACCACAAGATTCTCATTTTAATTTTAAAAGCAGGTCATGTAAACCATGGCAATGGAAATTGGGAGCATCTTCATATCTTTTTGAATTGTAGCCTACGTATTGCTAATTGATTACACCAAGTTTTAATAAGCCTTTTCTGTGAAAATATATTTTAATATCGTCGTTTTCTTCCTTTATTATTTTAAGTAATATACGTTTATTTCATAAGTAAATATCTATTGAAACCAATGTAACAAGTGCATTATAATTGATCGAAACAAGGGCGATTATTATAGAGAATAGCTAGGAGTTTATTCCTTGCTTTATTGCAGTTTCAAAGTCTTTCCAGAATTGGTATTTCATTGCAAAAAAAAAATACATGTATATTTATAGATAAATAAACCAATAAATCGAATAATGCTTTTAAATGTTTGGTTTCATATATGTGTGTGTGTGTGTGTTGAATTTTCTTTTTTTTCAATTTCATCTCTTATTTATAATAAACCTTAATTCATGTAGCTTACTAAGTACAGAGCACATAACAAGCCAATATACCTAATTCTATGATACTAAAATGCTATAACTTATTCCATCAAGTAAGTTTACATTAAAAATTCTTGATAGCACCTGTTTCGTAGCGCAAAATAATTCATTTAATTTTTTCAATCAATGAATCAATTCTGCACTTTAGTCCTTAAAAGAATTATTACCTATCAATCCATCAAAAAACAAACATGCATGTGCGTATGACTACAAAATCCGAAAATTTAAAGAGTTTAAATTATCTTTATTTTATTACACCATTTTGAATCTTCATGTAAAGTCACTAAAATTGAAATTTCGTAATAATAAATTGTATTTATTTTGACATACACTAGTACAGATTTTCTGTTATAAATATATCATTTATAATTAGTATCTGTATATTTATTGAAGTAATATAATTGTAATATATATAACATTTATGTATATATTTATTACATTTCCCACGGAACTAATTACATAATTTATTGTATTTTATTTCCGATAGTAGCAATTGTTGATCTTATCATAATCATGTATTCATAAAATATTCAATTTTTATGTTTATTTAATTATTTTAAACGCCGATAACTAAATTGCGAATTCAAATGAATTATTTGTATTTTCGTCAATTTTCGAATTTTTTATCATGGCCATATGCATTATATTTACTTTGGATGGATTGATAGGTGTTTTTTATTTCTGTGATGTTAAGGACATAACAGATTTATTGATTCAATATTTATTATATTTCTTATTAAATGAATGATGTTGCGCTAAGAAACACAGATTGTTAATGTCAACGTACTAAGAGGAATAAATTGTAACATAGTTAATAACATGAAATTCTGAATATATAGTTTTGTCTGTTATATATGTATCTAAAATTAATGTTCGTCTACAAACTAGCAGGCTGAGTATGATCAGGTAAATATTTCGTATTTCCCGATGTTCTTCCTATGTTGTAGTACTAAGACCTGTTCACATGTGTTTTATCTAGATTTTATCGTATATTATGATACTTGAGACGCCCATTAGTAGTTGCACATTAAAGAGCTCATCTTCAGTAGTGGACACTGCGACATCGTTGCACACGGGCCTCATATTTGTCGACTTCGTGTTATATCTTAATAATGAATCTGTCTTTAGAGATCTACATATCCTGATATATAACACTTTAAAAATCATAATCCACGTATCTCAATAACATACTTATTTACTTAGACTGGTGTCAACGTTCATAAATAACTGTATATCTTATGCTCTATCTTATACAACACTACAAGTTATGAATATAATTTGAAATATATTCATGAAATTTTCTTATATATATAGCAAAGTTTTCGCACTCTTGTTAATCTCCAACACAGTAGCATATCTGGCTTCATCAAACATTAAGCCATTACTTCATTATCTCCCGTTCTTCGACAGCAAAGAACCGGAAGTGCGTTCTTCATTCATTTCCGTCTATAAGATTTCCGAGTCTCTTCAGAGTGTGGTTAGCCATAATTTCGCATTAACTATCGCGCTTGTATAATTTCATATGGTATTCTAATTGAAAGAATATTAATTATTTGATTGGTTTCTTTTAATATTTTAAACAATCTTAAAGCACGAAAACATGTGTAAATTCGAGGTGTTAGTCACGAATATCTCGTTTAATGCTTAAGAAAATTACGGAAGTCTGTCATGGAGAGCTCAATACGCAGCATATTTTAGCTCGAGGATAGGTCAAAGCGTATAATATATATTATGGTTTGACCAAGATATCCGTGGACTATAATATGACAAAGATAATTGTACGCCACTCTGATAACTCTAACTGCACAACAAATAGACTATAGGGAAGCATCTGGCAGTCGGAATTGTGTGGAATTTTATGAATTGTCGGGTTACGTTAGCCTTCTATCAGCATTATTATTAAATCTTCTTTTTCTAAAAACAAAAATATTAGACGTGTTAAAAGGCGAACGTATTTACAGCACGCGCATAAATGGCAATGCGTTTGCGCAACTGGTTAGAAAAATGTTCGTACTTATTAGAATAAGCGTGGTACTCGCAGCATAAAACACGATTTTCCTTATGATGTCAGTTTAGTTCTTAACTCAAACGGAGCATTGTGGTTCCTTCCTTTCCCTGTCGACTGCCATTGTAAAATTAGAAATAGAGAATAACAAACTAGAAAAATTCAACTCGAAATCCAATCCTATTCTTCCATAAATATACACGTATTAAATGTTATAGCCAGGTGAATTGGGAATAAAGATTAGCACTATCGACGAGTAATGCGTATT
Source organism: Euprymna scolopes (assembly GCF_053919585.1). Taxonomy (NCBI): domain Eukaryota; kingdom Metazoa; phylum Mollusca; class Cephalopoda; order Sepiida; family Sepiolidae; genus Euprymna; species Euprymna scolopes. The sequence goes on along the minus strand of NC_136489.1, from coordinate 63,693,325 downwards.
GATTTTGAGCTATTTTTTCACTGTCGCTGCAAGATTAGTCGTTTTAATGTGTCCCGAAATTAACTCGTAAGACGTCTCTGTAAAAATATTTAGTGGGAAAATATTGACGTAACCATGACGAAATATGTCGTATACTTTCTTAATTCCAGATATTGCGGTGATTCTTCTGGCATGAAACGGAAATTTGTCTCTACATCAAATCTTGTAATGCTATCCTTAGAGTCACTTCAGGTACCAGTAAGCGATGCGAGATTCACAATGAATGTGAAATTACTAAAACCAGGTGCGTAACTCTGACATCGTAATACATGTCATGTCCATTATATAATTAAGCTCTACTTTAATAACATGGACAAAAATTATCATTAATAACATACTTTTTTATTAGATATTGTGATTCCCGGATATCGACGGATGACCTGATGAATCGAGGAAACCAATCAAAGATGTCGCTGTAGGTGTTACAAGTTCGTTGTTATTGATATGGGTGGTTTCAATGGTAGATAAATGTTTTGGAAATGGAATATAGTTTAAAACCCTTATATATTTACAGTAAAATATTTATAGGTATAACACTGATTTTTCTAGCACTCACAACAAAAATACAATTTTACTCTATTGAAGGGAAAGGATCAGGGTTTAAATCTCACATAAACATTCTTTATTTTAAACGGAATAAAACGGTCGAAATCTTATTTGAACGGCAGAAAATAACACATACAAATGGGGAAATTAACATGACGTCGCAGATATAGGAATAACACAGGCATTAACATTTTAGGAAAAATCTCATATATATATATATATATATATATATATATATATATATATAAAATGAACTCATTTTCCCCTTTGATATTGACCTTAGTAGGATTTTAAAAATTAAGACATTTCATGCAAACGTAATTTGCCCAAATTGCAGCACAGTATCTGAGGTGTTATAGGCATATTACCTCTCCTCTTCCTCGATAATATTTTTTCTGCTTGGAGTTCACTATCAAAATCGGTTAAAATCAATGGATGTAATAAAATCTTTTCTCTCTAATTAATTCCTTCTACCCCCATCACCACGTGCAGCTTTGCGGGATTGTTCGCAAGGGGCATTAACGAATGAATACCGGTTTCGGGTTTCTGTACTTCGTAGTTTCTTGCAAAACCTGCAATGGAATTTTACTGTGCCTTTCCGTTCTATGCTTCCCATTTGGTGAAACGCACCACGGAATTAACCGACAAAATAAATTATTTCCATTTGTTTTTTATAAACAAAACATATCATTTCCGTTTTATTTCGTTGTGTATTGCTTAAAAAAACTGGAATGGAATTTTACCGTTCCTTTTCGTTCCATGCTTTTTACTGGGTGAAACAAACAATGAACTTAACCGAATCGAAGGGTTATTTATGCCATTTTTTTTGCTTTTCACTGTGTTTTTTTTCCCGAACAGTTTTTACCTTATTTTTTCTTTTTTTTTCCCCCGATTTCTTTTTCAAGCAATTTTTACGTTTGTTCGCTGTTTGGTTTTTCCGATTTTCTTTAGGAAGTTCCACATGTTTTTTTTGTTTGTTTTTTTTCAATACTTAAACATGATTATTACTTCGCTTATTCTTTACTTTACCCCCCTCCGCTTACACACACACACTTCCAATCACCCGGGTAACACCGGGTACCCTCGCTATTAATATATATTATGTGTGTGTGTTCTTATTTAAGTCAAATGTTATGGAAGTATTCGCTTTGGCTTCAAATATTTTATAAGACGCATATTGATAGGAAACCAGAAAATCATATTTTAAGCATACAACACAGAAACCAATTAAATTCCAGTTATATATTGAACCTGCTAACTAATAAAATGTTTAATTTTTATATCGTAATTTGTAGCCCCAAAAAAGTAATATTTAAATAATTTTGAAATTATTATAACAAATATCATTTTTTTTAATTCTTAAAATTAAGCGCGTTTTTTTAATTAAAACTAACTTAACTTCATTGGAAATTTAATTGCCATAAAAAGTGTGTATTGACTAAAAGTAACGTTTTCATTAAATATAAGCAGATTGTAAAACATACCGTGCACAAGGATAATCTATATATATATATATATATATATATATATATATATAACAGAGAAAGTCTGTTCGTTTGTCTGTAAATTTTCCTACCAAATAACTCTGTCAATTTTGGGTCTACCGACTCGAAATTTGGCATGGGGTTAGTGAGATTTGGGGAAAAAAAATTTAATCAGTTTTCGGCCAGAAATTTGGCTTTTAAAGGGTAAAAGTTTAACGATTTGACCTTTGAGGACTCTACCAAACTCCTCCACCAATTTGGGGTATAAACACACAAGCAATTTTAGGTATTACTTTGACAGAGATTAAATTTTATAATTATACTTGACCCAAAACAAATGCTAAGCGGTCAAAATTCGGGTCAGTTAAAGATATTGACGTCTGCGGTCTCTACCAACTTTGTCTATGGTAGTTAAGGAATATTATATAGAAAGGCATCAACCGTACATATTTATACTTTATAATATATACATAGGCACATAATAGTATTATGTACATGAATTCAGAAAAATACATACGGCTCGACAAAGCCAGGTGGAACTGTTAGTTAATGCTAAAATTGTTTCAGTTACTTTGTTTAGACATTATCGTTTTGTGTTCTGACAACGAGTAACGCTACGAGTTTTATCAGCGACGTGCGAACAAATGTTTGCGTTATTGGCCTTCCGTCTAAAAAAATATTCACGTTTCATTTCTAAATAGATATTTTAATCATTTACGATTGAAACTGTAAATTTATTTTTAATTATGAACAATATTATTATCTGTTTATCCATACATTTTAAGAGGCAATATTCTAGTTTTTTCCCGGACCTTGAAACATTTAGTCATTGAAATTAAAAATAATTCCAGCAAATGGTTTGGCATCACGCACGTAAACTTTATCGAATGTGTGTGTGTGTATATATATATATATATATATATATATATATATATATATATATATATATATATATATATATAATTTTAATTTTGCAAAACTTGAATAATTTTGATATTTTCAAACTAGTTTTTATTCTGGAAAAATCGATAAAAATCGTATAAATCGGCAACGTCTGTGACAAACTAAAATATATATATATATATATATATATATATATATATATATATATATATATATATATATATATATATTAGTTATTCCTTCCAATAAATTTTAATATGTAAAAACCCTAAGATGGAAATATGAAAATGTTTGTATTTAAGTTTAAGTTCATCTTTTTTTTGTGTTTTTTTAATAATTTTGTAAGAAAATAAAAATTAATCAATTAGTTCATTTGTCAGAGTATTCTTAACACCACGTGTTTTTCATTTTTACAGAAAAAGTGTGTGAACATAGCATGCGGTTCTAATTACCCGTTTTAATTTTTGATGGATTTAAAAATGAATTTCCACGTTTTAGGGACATTAACATAATTGAGTCTTTTTGATATTTTTTTAAGAATACTGCAGAAATTACAATGACTCGGTGTTATTTCCACGTTTTTACTGTTATTTATTACCGATAAGCAGTTCGATGAGTTGGAAGTTTGATAGCGGCAGGAGTCATTTTATTTTTACGGTTCGTGGTAGGATCGACTGAACCAAGTCGACAAACTAAGGATTTTGAAACTAAAGTGAAATGCGTGCTACTCCTAGAGTTATCACGGACATTAAATAAAATTATGTAAAATATAACGTGGTGTTATGGCATTTTGAAGGAAAAGAACAGCCGCCGGAAACCGCGACAATTAAAAACGTATTTTTTCTCTGGCGTGCCATAGAGACAATAACATATATTCATCATTGTTAAAAGAACCGTCTCTCGTAAGTTACTTTACCGTTTGCTTAATTGTATGTGTAAACGGCCACATACTGAAGCACAAAAAAAAACGATCAGATACTGTATATTAATATAAAAATAAACATGTGACTGCTTCATTTAATAACATAAATTAATATAAGAAAGTATAATTTTATGCGTAAATTGTCAGTATTTACTTCAACAGTGCTCAATGCAGAGGTAGAGCAAGGTAGTAAGTTATAAAAATATATATGGAATTAAGCTACACAGGATGTTCTGTCTTTCATTCTAGCAAAACTTCGTCAGGATTAGGCGAAAATTTGTGGTTACCGCGTGTTGTATATACGCACATGGTATTGGATTTTTAGTTAGCAAATCAGCTTCCTAGTTTCCACTGCGACCATCCTAATCAACAAGTAGACTGGTACTTTCTGGTACAGTTGACGTTAGGTTCACCCCTTCAGTTGTTTTCATGGGAAGAGTAGATATCTAAGTAAGCTGGCCTATTTTCAACCTAGGTTTGTTGACTACTAACGTAGATAGTCAAAGAAAATCTATAAAAGCTCACTTCAGTACAGTTAGGAAATGAAGTAAGCAGTCACTAACACAGAACAAATTATACTTCGGAATAGCACTTAATATTAAAAAGTTAATCCTAATATAAATATAAAAAGTAGTAAAAGTAACAGACTTCACATTATACACCTGTATTCTGAATTAAACACAAGACCGCTTAGTTAACAGAATTCATATGTATGGATCCTATGTTAATTTTATCCATGAATTTATATATATTCAAAATCAATACATCAATAATCTCCCAAAACACCTTAAATCATTCGTTGACATCTATGCTGATGACACGACCATCTACGGCAACACATCAAAGACCTTAAATAACAAAGTTCTCTGATTCTTTCTCCTCTGATATCGAGCGCGTGGTACAGTGGAGGAAGAGGTGGTTGGTTAATTTTAATGCATTTAAAACCAAGCTCCAATCTTTACACCATCAACGCCCTGATCCCGATATGGCATCAATTGAAATGGGTGGCTCTCGTATAGGGGAAGCTCATTGTTTTGATAAGCTTCTGGGCTTGACCTTTACTTCTAACCTGAAATGGAACACGTACATCAAGTCAGTTGCCAAGCTCGCTGGAAAAATGGTAGGATCCTTCTACCGCTCCAGAAGATATCTCACTGCTGATGCAATTCTCTATATAAAAGCCAAGTACGCCCAAGGATGGAGTACTGCTGCCACATCTGGGCAGGAGCTGCTAAAAACAGCCTATCCTGTCTTGACAGAGTATAAAATATGCTTCGTAGCTTTGTGGGGGATTCCCTTTTCTCTTCTCTGCAACCTCTCTCCCACAGGAGAGACGTTGCGATCTATTGTTTTAGCGTTACTTCCATGGAAAGTGCTCGTCTGAGCTCCAACCTCTGTCCCCTCGCCAATCTTTCACGATAAACACGCGTCTAGCTTAAGCCACTGTCAAAAACTTTCCTCACTCAGTATATGTGCTAAAATCAAAACGTAGATTCCATGAACAAATCCTTTTTTTTTCTTAGAAGCGCACGCCTGTGGAACAAGGTTCCGTTTGCCTCTTTCCTACCTGACTACAACTTTGATGTCTTCAAGTCCAACACAAACAAATTCCTGATGAACCGCCCCCTTAAGTAATACACTTTATCAAATCTCAAATACCAACGTACTGTACAGGCAATAACCTTTATCCTCGAGTGGCTTCTTGGCCTTGATAAGTGGTGACTATCTTGTAAAAAAAGAAATATGGTTGTTTACCATAAACAGGTAAAAGAACAAATCAGGTGTATTAATGCCTCGGATTGGCATTAAATGTGACATAAAAAGCTGATAAGTGTAATATATGAATCAGTAGAAAAAAATTCACCCAGATTTTTCTGTGTATTTGATTTTAAATGAGTTTATAGTCACGTACACTAAATGAATATTTTAAGTAGAAACTCGGCAGAAAAAACTTTCCCTATCTGAAAAAATATTCTATTTTGTAGTAGATGCTTTGAGACCTCTGTCTGAAATGTATTGATTTTATGATCGATACGAGATGTGACCTGTCGAGTTGCATAAAATACTTTCCATCAAAAAAGATGCTTTTGTACGTCTTGATGACCTATCTAATGCATATAAGTACATCTCGTCAGCAAAATATAATTTTCAATAATGTACAGTCAGATGTTCAAGAATTCTTATAGCGCATTGTAACTAGAAAATCGACACATTTATTTTTTTTGCAGCAAACGATAATAAACTACGTACGAATTCAGACCAAATCATGGATTAGTTTTTCATTCGATCAACACTTTCCTGTTATTTCTTGATTTCACAGGTGTTTTACGAGCAAATAAGCGGAATCAGACAAATTATTGTGAAATATTTCAAACGCCATGTGTCACGTCATTTTACTGTCATAAAGATAGAAATCCAAATGGATAGTCTTTGCAGGACGTTTTTGAGTATGTACGGATCACGGTTATTACTTTATTTTTGTTATTCCATAAAACATTACAGTCGTTAATAGATTAAAGATATGAAATTTATTATGGGAAGTGTGAGTTGGTAAAAATAACATAGCACCAAGTCTTGCATCATGTACATGAATTCATGAAAATACCTGATGCTAGAGCGTCGGAAATACCCCTTTCAATTGGAAGTTAGATATAATAAAACCAATAAAATGTTCATGTTATATGCGTAGAAAAATAAGTTTTCGCGTGGGCTTTTTTTCTTAAGATGTATATGGTCCACTAAACAATTCATTTATCCCGCAATATGTTTGGTGCAGAAAATGGATGTCACGTATTCTGAAAACATTTCAATGAACATGAATTTTTAATGAGGATTGCTTAATCGTACTATGTGGATTCTTTGAAGTACTGTTCTCAACTTGAATGTGATTTTTTTATTATGTTTCGGTCGATGTAACCTCCTGATTTTCTTCATCTGTATCATGTCGAACTCGGGATTATTTGTCGAATTCTGGAATTTGCACGCCACGCAAGGCCCTGTGGCGCAGTGGTTAGAGTACTTGGGAATTCAATCGTAAACAGTAACTCGAAGTTGAAGGTTCAATTCTCGGTGTGGGCGAATGAAAAATACATTTACAAATTACTTAGGACCTCTATCCAGTCATGGCTGACTGAAAAAAAGCATGTTAATTAAATAAAGGATTCCGCTCGAAATTTCGTCCAAATTCCCAGGTTCGACAGAAACATTCGAGAGTTCGACAAGATAGACCTGAAGAAGGCGGGAGATTACAGCGACCGAAACGTTGTGAAAATCACACTGAAGATGAGAACAGTAGTCCGATGAATCCAGATAATCATTTAGTTTACTTCGTATGCTATGTTAATTTAATCATTAGGAAACTCGACAAAACATTTAAATTGTAAATGAAAACCGGAAAACGTCAATCCTAAAAACATTATCTCCCTAGAAACTTTAGAGTAAAATACTTGTAAGTAAACATTGCACAAAGCCTGTTTATGTTATCCTTTAAAAGTATACACCGTTTCATCTTCAGCGCGCTAATCCACATTTATCTATGCGCAAAATTCATGGTTATTTTCTCAGATCACAACTTATCTTCTAAGGCTGAGTTTTACTCGTAACTGTAATAGATAGTTTTCCACTAATACTTTGCTGAGATTATTAGTCAAAAGTTCCAATGTTTTTATTGTTCTCTCAAAAGTGAGTGTGCAGTTTAATTTTTAATATCTCCTGTCGAAAATGCGTATCTAAAAACCGGTTACGTTGCTCGCTTGTTTTAATGCATTTCAATGTTCATAGTAGCTGCGCGACTTGGCTGCCTTTTTGCTCCCTTGTAAGATATTCACAGTATGTAAACTTCTAGCTATTAATGTAGTTATTTCTCTTCCTTTACCTACATTAAACGAAAACGATCTGATTAAAGTTTGTCTTCGATTATGTCAACTTGAACAAGATACCACGAATTTGCTTGCAAATCAATTGCAAGTTTTTAAAGTTGATTTATTAAAATGAAAATTAGTTTAATTAGATGAGAAAACGGCTAAATCATTTCTCAATATTAATCCTCTACTCAACGCAACTTTGAGCCTCGGTCCTCTTTAGAATGTTAACGCTTTACCTCTCGATTTTTTTTATACAAATTCATCTCAAAAAAGAAAGCGCAACTTTTATGAGGATAGGACAAAAGATAATGGAGTTTAACAGCAAGATGTATGTTTATATTACACTTGATTTCTGCAGTTGGGAAAGCAGAAACCCGGAAGTGAATTCCAAAGTCTAGCAGTTCTAGGGAAGATAGTATTAGAGTAGGTTTTCTTACATCTGGGGATCTCTACTGTGTAATGGTGAGAATTTGCTGCTTGTAGACTTTTTCAGGGTTATATATGTAGAGGGGGTAAAATGAATTGTAGTTCGTCGGAGACTCTATAATTAAAATACTTGTAAAACAGGCACGGGAATGCAACCTTTCGTCGAGGGGGCAGAGGTTTTAGCTTAGATGACAGTTTGGTACCTATTAGCTTGGCGATTTCCTTTTTGAATACTTTCCAGGGGTGAAACGTGTAGCAGATGCACCAGCCCAAATGTGACAATACTCTATACATGGGCGAATGGTAACCTTATAGGGGTATAGGATAATTCCAGGCGTAAGTAACTTTTTAGCATGTATATGTTCCAACTTGAGTTCCTTGTGAGCGACAAGCCGAGGAGTTTGAAGAAAGTATTTTCAGGTAATGTATCTTTAGCCATATATGAGAAGGTTTCTTGTAATTATTGAAGGTAATGAGCTTAGTCGAACGTTACCAGCCTTTTTTGTCCCCCTTTCACTACAGATTACAGGTCTGCTTTTGGGGGGGTTTTGCGGTGGCCTTGGATATGTATTCAGTCATTTTCCCTTCGTGCCTGTTATAGAGCATGGTGTAGTCAGTATATATGCACCTATCGGAGACCATTTTATCTGGGAGGTCATTTATGAATATCAGGAATAATAATTAGACTTAGATATATCTACGGCTCCTACCCTATCCTCTCTGTCTTATCTAGTGCATGATATATGTTCAGAGATTAGTTAGGATATTTGACGTAGAACGGGCTTACTTAACTCCATATTGTTGTTCGGACATAGGTTAAGCAACTGTAAGGTTGTGGATTAGAGCTTGATTACTTATGGACTCAGATATTTTAGGGAAGAAGCTGATGGCACGGTGATTTAATCGGGCAGTACTTTCGCCATAATTCTTGTAAACTGGTACCAAAAGTAGTTTTCAAACAGCCATGGAAGCATGATCCATTAAGGCATTTGTTGAAAAATTAGTGTCGTGTTTTGTAACATTCGCATTAACTCGAATAATTCAATATTCATTATTAAAATATGACGTATTTTGCTACAACTTTCTAATTTACAGATGTCGACATCAATTGTACGTTTGAAGTGGGGAGTGACATGTGTATATTTCATCAAGTTGATGATGATGATGATTTTGATTGGAGGATAATGAAAGTAAGTAATTTACATTTTTAATGCACTAGTTTCAAAAGGAAACGTTGATAAATTTGATTTCGTATTACTCGTAAACAAGATGGTGGTGCTATTTTTTTAAATACTAAATTTTGAATGGTCTCAAGTTTTTACTGGTGAAACCATATTCTCAATTCAGAGGTATAGTTAGCCCTTACCAATTAGACCTTACTTAAGAGCATTTCTTGTTTTTCTCGTTGTTTACTGTTGCGGCACTCGTTTATTTCATTGCCAAGTATGTCTGTTTAATATAGAATATAACTTAGAAAATGAATTATTATAATAAAGTTTTTGCGCTGTTAACATTTGATAAGTTAGTTATTAACACAAACCATGAATTTAGTTCTGAGCACTTTTGAATAAGTTAGAAAATAACATTTTACAATTGTTTTAATTTTTTCTGGTTCTCCAAATATTGCATGAAAATTTGGTGCCCTATATATAGTTTATCTTTCTCGGGAATAATCATTGTTTAGTTAATATATATGTCCGTGGACAACAATCTTATCAAAAAAATGATTGCATATTTTTTACTAATATTCAATATGTACCAATTGTAATTTTCGGTAATGCTAATCAGAAATAAGCGTAATACTAAGACATGCATGAGTAATACTCTGAATTATGATAGTTTCGACTAGATAAAATATATGTATATATATATATATATATATATATATTACACGCGAGTCACCACTTGTCAAGGCTCGTATGCCATTCAGGGATAAAGGTTATTGTGTGCACAGTAATCAATGAGATAGTATTGTAGTAATCATTAGTATTGGAGATTTGATAGGGTGTCTTACTAAAAGGGGCGGTCTTGCAGGAATTTGTTTGTTGGATTTGAAGACATCCAAGTAGTAGTAAGGTGGGAAACAGGCAGACGGAACAGAGTTCCACTGGCGTGCACTTCTGAGAAAGAAGCTCTACTCATGGAATATACGTTTTGGATTAAGGCACAGATAAAGAGTGGGGAAAATTATTGACAGTAGTTTCAGCCAGACGAGTGTTTCTCGTGAAAGATTGGCGAGGAGGGACGAGAGATTGGAGCTCAGACGAGCACTTGCCATGGAAATAACGATAAAATAAAGACAGGCTTGCAACGTCTCTTCTGTGGAAGAGAGGCTGCAGGGAAGAGAAAAGGGCATTCCCAACTAAACCACGAAGAATTTTGTCAAGGCAGGATAGACTGTTTTTCGCAGCTCCTGCCCAGATATGGCAGCAGTACTCAATCCTTGGACGTACCTGGCTTTTATACAGATAGAGAATTGCATCAGTAGTGATATTTTCTCTTATCCCACTTTCCCAGCGTCCGTGGCAACAGATTTGATGTACATGTGCCATTTCAGATCAGGAGTAAAGGTCAAACCCAGAAGCTTGTCAAAACATGGAGCCTCCCCAAGACGAGAACCATTCATTTCAGTTGATGCCAGATGGGGATCAGAGCGTTGATGATGTAAAGATAGAAGCTTGGTTTTAGATGCATTAAAAGTGACCAGCCACTTCTTCCCCCACTGAACCACGCTCTCAAGATCAGAGGAGAGAGAATCAGAGAACTTTGTCATTTACGGCCTTTGATGTGTTGCCGTAGATGGTCGTGCCATCAGCATAGATGCCAACGAATGATTTAAGTGTGTGTTTAGGGAGATCATTTGTGTAGATCAGGAAGAGAGTTGGCCCAGGATTGACCCCTGGGGGACTCCAGCATTAATACTGTGGGCCTCTGATTTCTGTCCATCAACCACTACTCTTATGAACCTATCAGAGAGAAATGATTTAATGATTGAGAAAAATTCCCAGTAATACCGTAGCTAGAAATCTTGTAAAGTAGACCCTTATACCATACTTTATCGAAGGCCTTCGATATGTCAAGAGCAATTGCTCTGGAAAGGAAACCTTTGTCAAGTGATTCACTAATCCTATATGATATAACCGTTAGCAGATCTGCTGTATGTCTTGCAGAGCGGAAACCATATTGCATGTCACTAAGAAGGTTGTTTCTGCTGAGGTGGTTGACCATTTAATATGGATTCCAACAACTTACTCATGACACACAGGAGATTTATTGGTCTGTACTGAGGGAGATGACTTTTCACCTGAATTCTAAAATACAGGACATACTGATTAGGCTTTCCAGGGTGTTGGAAAGCACTATTCTTTAAGGCAACGCTTAAACAGTTTTGTAAGTATGGGGACAAGTTCTGGTTGGAGCTCTTTCAGCACTATAACTGAAATGCCGTCAGGGCCAGTTGTTTTACTGGAATCAAGGTTCTTGATTAGCTTGGCGACCTCACGCACAGATATTTGTATGTTGTCTGTTATAGGAGGAAATACAGGGAGTTGATGGTCATTGTGGCATAGGGTAGAATTAGCTGCCATGTTCTTGGCAAATAGTCTGGCCTTGTCTGATGCTGACGAGAAAACTTCGGGTCCATTGATGATGGTTGGGATAGAACGCACGCTTCTGTTCAAGATCCTGGTTGCTATTTGCTAGAACTGGTGAGAACCAAGGCGCTGTTCAGCTACTTTGGATTTAACAGACTGAGCATATAGATCTCTGGTATTTTTTATTACTCTTTTACAGTGGTTGCTGGCAGTCCTGAAAGCAGCTGTAGTCTCAGTATATCTATTACGTTGGTAGTTATGGAAAAAGTGATTTCTGTGCGCAATGGCAGCAGCGCATTCAGGGGAGATATGTTTAGGTTTTCTCACGGGGAAATGCTTTTATTTTGAGTAATCTTATATATACAGTAATAATTATAATTAACTTATTCACAATACGTATTAATTATTTCTTATTCATGCATATCAACGGTTTCGATTCGTATATAAAATATCACTATTTCATTCAAATAATGAATATTATGTAATCCTTTCTATTTCTTGTCTGTTCATATTTCTAAATAGTAAATTGAGTCAATCATATCAATCAACTTGCTTATTTAAATTTGTAAGTTTATATTTCCTGGAGGAACTAATTTTTTTTTGTGTAATACATTTATGTAGGCACCGCCAAAACTGGGGGGGGGGGGGCAGGTCAGTACTTTTTGACGGACCGTCTTTTTAAAAATCTACCAAAAATCAGGTAATTATCCGATCAATACGAAATTTTCAGCGATTATTAGGAGAAGAATGAACTTTATAACAGTGTACTTATTTTTCATAAACGATATTTATATATATTTTTTTTTGCTTACAAACCCCCCCTTGTTTTGAAGTGGGAACAAATATGCTTAAAATAATCATCTGAGACTGAAATCAACATATTGTGTTGTAAGGGACAGAATTATAGATTAAAAAAAAATAAAAAAATAAAAAAAAAATGTTTGCATACCTTATTTTGACGTCTGAATATCAGAACTTCGATTGTGTTTAATTATCCCGCTTTTGAGTTTTGAAGTGTGAAATTCGGTGAATATGTTAAGTAAAATAATTAATTTAAGTTAAGCAAAACAAAAAAAAAATTTTTTTAATATTTATACGAAAAAAGCTATTTTAAAATTTTTGATAAATAAATTAACAATTTTTTTTTAGCGAGCCGAATAATGCATGACCATTATTAAACAGGGCATGCTTTGAATAATCGATACCAAAAAAAAAAATTCGATAAATATTGTGCCCTTTGTGTTAAAAATAGCATCTTTTTTTTCGATCCCGTTTGAAAACGTTTGCCGCCTTTGACTATGGTGGACCAAACGCGCTGAAATAATTTTTTTTATTCTGCTTTAAATTGCCCCCCCCATTTTGGGGAGTCTGGCCCCCACACACATACACATTAAAAACCAAACGCATACAAATGGTCACCCATCTGGTACTGGCCAGCCTCAGCTTAATAATACATTGAAATTTTCGTCACTGAAAAATAAGTTTTTTTTGGCCTGTTTGGTCTTCCATAGTTTGCTTTTTATCAGACGAAAACGTAAAGAGTCGATTTGAACTCTACGTCAACGCGAATATCTGGTTACCTATATGAATAAGTGGAATTATTTGAAATTCAGGTACTTATATTATAATATTTTTGCATATTCTCTTAGAAAATCATCCTAAATCTTAGTTAGACAATAAATAAATTAATTAATTATTTCAAAAACCCTTTTTTTTAAATATTTAAGTACGTTTTTTGTGCAAGACAAAAAATGTCAATTGTTAACTTTTTGGGAAAATTTAACATTTAAAATTGAATTAAAAATAGTAGAAAAAGTTTTACATTATTCTGTTTTCTATATGATAAAATTCAGGGTTTTATCTTTCTGGAAAAAAAAAAGTTACTCAGAAATAATGGATTTTAATAAACGTAATTTCGTTTTAAAAAACAACAACTTGATTTTGCGGCCATTTTTGGCGGTGCCTACATTTATGCGTATGCAAAGCGAATGCTTTAAACGGGCATTAAGCGAATTATCAATAGTACGCTATCGTCATCACTGACATCGTTTGCTCATGTCTGTTTTTAGTGAATGTTATAAATAGCCAGTGGTGTTGATTTGTGTTCTTATTACAAGCGAATCATACGCTAATCTGCAGATATTCCAATTGTAAATGAAGATACATGTTATCCTGTATCCTATACAATTTCCCTAAATATATAAATTAATACCATTTAAATGTGTGTTTTCTATACACACCCTATGTATTTGAAGTTATTGTTTCAGCTTTATTAATCCACGAGGAAACGTTTGCAGTAACAGTGTATATTATTTGCAAGCATTTTACTCATAGTAATTTTGTTTCAGACTGTGTTGTATACATTACGAACAAGTATTCGCTTATGTATGGTAAATAATTTTAAACAATATATCAACAATAGTAAATGTCAAATCGATTGTATTACACATTTTAAAATCGTCAAAGAAATTTTAGTATAAAGTTAAATAATAGTTTAGAATAATTTTGTTCGCACTAGGGCGTTTACATTGTTTTTTTGTTGTTTTTTTTGTTTTGATTTTTTGTGCCTTCACGGCTGACAACTTGAATTCCAATTATATATTTGATTCATGTTACGTAACTCCTTGATTGGATCTGTTAATTCTGTTCTATTTCACAAATTGAATCGGTATCGCACGCACATATCTTATTGCAAAAGTATAACACCCAGACGCAACGTGTAAAAAAAAAAAAAAAAAAAAAAAAAAAAAAAAAAAAAAAAAGTACCTCTAAACGCAACGATGTGATTTTAAATAGCACTCGTTGATTAAAACTAGAACGGCATGTGTTACACTTTATATGAACTATGTAATCATTTATCTATAAGAAATCAGTATCCATTAGCCACAAATTTCACGTATGAGAGATGGAAGCAATCAATTTACCTGCGGTATTTATGCTGCTTCCTATTTGGAAGCCATTTTAAATTTCTCATCCTCTTATTGATGCAAATTACATGTTGAACAGTAATTAGATTTTTCTCATTGTACATCACGTTTCAGGGTTCACCTCCACCCAATTACACAGGGCCTGTAAGTGGTAACAACGGCTCTCTGCGGTATTTATATATTCATCATTCCCTTGACCAAGGATCCTCTGGTATTGCAATATTAGAAAGCCAGTATCTCAGTGGTAAGATTGCATAAATTATTTTTCGCAAGTTAAAATCTACATATAGTATCGGCCTAATATATTGTGCTGAAAACAAAATCTGTATCGAAAAAGTCGCCATACTTTGTAATATTCCACGAGTTAATACAGCCTAGCTCAATAGCTGCCAATATTAATCAACTAAATTTATTACACGTTATATTAGTACTGATTTCTCGTCCTATTTACTCCTGATGTTATTAATATTGTTCTGACTCTTCTTTTAGTTATAAAATACCGGATCCAAACTTTGTACTTTATTGATGAATTATTTCTTTGTTTATATAATAAAGAAAAAGGGTTAATACGATTTGAGGACAGGGCGCTTTTTCTTACTTGCTATACAGAAATTTGTTTGATCAGATTTAAATGCTTATACCATTCATTTTGTTGTCTTTGTTTTCATTATTTTCTCCTACAATAATAAAGATTTCGTTATTTTAAATTCTGTCAATAACGATCTGTTTACACAAGCGAAATAATTTTGGAAATTCGATGCTTTAAATTTCCATTCACTAATATTATCTAATTCTAAATTAATATTTATGCAACAATCCCAACCAGTCGAAAAATGCTTACTATTAAAGATAGAGCAATAATTCAAATGGAATTTTTTAAATACAAAAATCTGGATAACTTTTTTAAAGACTATATCATATGCATTTGACTATCAAACTTTGTGTGTGGATTATTATTCAAGCATGGACTTTCGGAATATCTTTTTAATTTTTCCTTTTGGCATTTTGTGAAATGTTCATGTATATGATATCTCTAAGTTTTACTATTCAATTTATGCGCTAATTAGTAAAATTTATAGACTGCATATGAATTTCATTTTGCTATGTACCTTTCCCCTGAGAATAGGGGCCATTCACTCTCGAAAATAAATTGTAATATTTAATATACAGAATTTTAATCTAATTGCTGTTTATATATAAAAGTAATGATATAGGATAAGTATTCCCAATTGCAGTAGTATTTTATGTCAACGTGCAACCCTTAAATTTTAACCATTTTCACTGGAAAAAAATTAGCTACTGCCTTGGTATGATAATCCAAAATAATATTTGATATATATATATATATATATATTTCAAATATTAGTTGGGTTTATCCTACCAAGCCCGTACCTAATTTCATTTATTTATTTATATGCATTAGCAGGTGGAATCGACATTGCCGGCCATTGAATAAAGGTAAAAAATACTCCACACTTATACTAGTTTATTGTAATCGAACTTATAGAATCGCCCAAATTTCAATCAAATCAATTTATTGACTCCTCTAGATCGGGATTTACCGCATTACGGTTGAAACCATCAGCACATACATGCTAGTCTACATTGCGGTGTAGAGAACGTGTCGTTGATTTTATAAAATTGTTTTTACATAATGCCTTCAATTAAAGTTTAAAGTGCCAAACAATTATCCTGGTAACATTTCGCCTTGAATAGACAAATTCATTTAGAACCCAACTTATCAGAGACCTAACTGTTGATCTTATACACCAGAACATTCTGTTTGTGCGTTCATGGAACTACTTAATCACACTTGCGAAGTTTAGCTGTATGAGGATGTACTTATTGGTCAGAATCAGAATGTTCCATAAGATTCTTCGATACTGTCAGTCAGTCTATATAAAAATCCATCATAGGATACTCCAAGTGGCATAATTTACATCTGTGTGACATTAAAATCTGCACAGCAGTTTCGTTGTTTATAATGAAAGAACTAGCGCACGCAGTATCTTTTACATATTTATAAAACGGGTGTCTGTCTCCATATTTTCAAACTGTGTCGCTTCCGAAACTAAAAGTCGCAGTGGAGCGCCAGGAGCCTTAAATTATTTGATTTTTTTATGGGCCGTTCTTTTATGAATCTTTTAACCGGTAAAAATAGATATAAGGGGGGGGCAAATTGATAAATCGTTGTACACTTGGTACCCTCATCTTAATTTATGCTTAAATAGTGTTTATGCATGTAAAGTTTATACAGTGGTAACATCACCAGCTCTGAACGCTAGTTCTTCTTTCGGTTTCAATTTTGGCTCATGGCACGCAAGTACATTTTTTTAACTTTTTCAATCACAACTATATAATAATAATATATACGAAACTTGGACAAACTAAAATATATTTAAGCCTATTTTGCGACCGAGCTATGGCGGGGACCCCCACTAGTGATTTGACATGCAAATCAATAAACAATTTCATGTTTTGGATCCTTAATTGCATATAAAGAATCTTGGATCAAAGTTTTTCAATTTTTTGTTAATTGTGTTCGCAAAAAGATAATGTTCCCGTAATATCTCATTGAGTTATAAAATGAAGATTCTGCTATTAAATTAATTGTTCCCGTAAGATTACAACTGATATTGAAGGATGCCAACATCAAGTAAAAAGCTGTGTATTAAGATTTTTATAGGGGAAGTCTATTCCTTTTATAATTGCACTACATATGGATATACTAAAGTTTAGCGAATAGCAAAGCAATATGCGAACGATACAGCTAATTACATTTAATACATTGGTGTAATTAAAATTAGCGTCAGTTTCGAACATGGAAATTTATTTCTGTAGAAAGTTGGTTCAGTCCGCGTAGAATTTGATATATCTCCCAAATATTTTTTTTACTTGCTTCAATCATTTAGTAATAAGTTTTAAATATTTAATGAAATGTATTTTCTTGATTTTAATGTTTACTTTTACTTAAGTGGTTATTTATCTATTACGATTCCTCGTATGTCGTTCTACGATTCTCACTTTGAAATACTTTTAGTTTAAATAGACATATGAAAATACAAATACTTTGTATTCGTATTAGGATTTATAGAATAACTGTTCTACACTTGAGTGTTATTTTCACTTTTCCAGTGTACGTAACATCTGTTCTTCATGTCTGTTTCTGTCGCCAATCTAGAATTCGTGTTCTCGTAAGTACTAGTGGCGTAGTGGATGAATTATTATGGAAATTCTGATGTAAATTGTAATTTTCTGAGGTGGCAGATTCAATCTTCAGTGCTGGTGATACTCAAAGTAGTTGTGAATTACTCGGAACTTCTACTCCTTTAAAGCTGAAGAAGAGAGCGTGTTTTTCAGAGAATTTAATAGGTTTCCCCTGTGCAATTCCGTACACACTTCCGAGTTTGAGAAATATTTTTAACTTGAAAAAACAACACACCTGAGGAATTGCATAGATTACATAAAAAGAAATGTAACAACTCCACAAACAGCAGTAAACCGAAGAATTCAAATACAATCAGTACTTGTCAGGAACTTAACACATTCTTTTCTTTTGAAAAATGCAGAGCGTGATCAAAGCAACACGTTTCGAAAAGAAATCCTTTAAAATACCTGGTAATTTCGCCGTTATCAAAACATTTTGCAGGCATTTCTTTGCTAATTGCTTTTATATACTCTGTAAAACTTGTTTCACAAAAAATAAATAAAATTTTAAAAAATCAAGTTGCCTGTAGGTATTGATTATGTCATAGCTAAACTTTTTAAGGTGATATATTTTTAAGATAAAAAGCTAACAAACCTAAAATAAAAATTTCACTTTTCTACGACCAGTCCATTTTCTAGCATTGTTTTGAAACCCATGTATTTCGTCAACTAAAATGGTTTAATACACGTCTAAGATAACATCACAATCCGAAAATACTAACTTAAGATATTGAAGATATATATTAGTATTATCAAATGATTTTTAATCCGGGGGTATATGCAACAAAATGTGAAAAAATAATTTATGAATAAGGAAAACATAATATTTTATTGAAATGCTGACAATAGAATTCGGAACCGCATTATTTTAGCTATGCTAATATTTGTACATTACGATTTTCAACAAACAGTTCCCCCCCCTTAAAAATGTCTATAATGTTTATAATGGTTGTGATTTTTCTTTTAAATGCGTATATTAGAAAAATATTATTTTAATCAATTCGTCTTAAATATAATTTTTCAGCGGGAAATAAATGTATTACGTTCTATTACAATATATATGGGACGTCACCGGGTCAATTAACGCTCAAACTTATCACCGAAAATGGAGAACAATTAAAAGTTTTCCAAGGGAACCAATCAAATAGTACCAATTGGAAGGAATACACCTTCTCGCTACAGGCTCCTTTTCCATTCAAGGTAAGCATTGCTGCTGATTTTTCCCCAGTTTGGTAAAGTTGTTACTTTCCTATATATGTTTTACAAGACCAAATGCTAAATAACCGCCAGTGTAAGTATTTTATCTCCGTGCATATTTCTTGCCAAGATTTGTAAATTTAAGTTTTAAAAGGTCAGCAATTATGTTCTATGCGATATGTACCGACACACATATAATCACTGTCAAAGCAGCTCCTTTATTGTACTGCAAAGGTAAACGACCCTGAGTAAGGCATCAGAAATGTTTCAAGGATAATCTGTCTTCCTAAACGCTTCGGGTTGTATTCGAACTCGGAAGTCAAAGCAAGACAGGTTTTCTGGTGTGCTTCAACTACAATTGCTGAATCCGAATGCAGGAGAAAAACATGACATTAGAGAGACAGCAGTCAACAACTGATACAGAATTATCCCACAAGTTTCCAACATTCGGGAATACTTCAGAACTTGAATCGGTTTCTATGCCATCTACATACCTATAGAACAATTGCTAATCTGCCAACTTTGAAATCTATGGATGAAAATAATGTGCACTCGTAGGGACGTCCGGCGTTCCCTTTATTAAAATGCATTTTAATCTGACTTTTTCCGCATAGTTTGTCTTTATTATAGTCAATTCTCGTTTCCAAAATGTATACAAAAACAGGATTTGAGTTTCACCAACTAGAAGCAAAACTACAATTGTTCATTGAGATCGTTATTAAATTATGGCGAACAGTAAAATAAAGAGAAAACTGGAAAAACGGATAAAAAGAAAGCGTGAAAAAGTAGGAATAGAGAAAGGAGCAGATAAGAAATGGCGAGATACATATATAAATCTTTTTTGCATGTGTGTGTGTGTGTGTGTGTGTAGCTTTATATAAGAGACTTCTGTGTGCCAGAACTTTTTTTATATCTGTTCTTAGATCCAGGTTACTCTCTACATTAACAAAGTCTCTACTTTGGGACTAGAGAAATACTGTTACATAGGAATGGCTTATGATCGTTTTAGTTGTATAGACGGACAGGTATTTCCTTTTTAAATGAATACGAGATACTTATTGTTTATAATACAGATTTGGTTTATTTACAATTTCCACTTAAAATGTACAGTGACAACTCGTCATAACGCGGCGAAGGTTAAGGAGCAGGATGGGTCGCAGAACTGTGTTAACCTGTATTTTCGCTTGTCTCTTCGCCCTGCTTTCTCATTGCTCTTTTTATTTATATCATTGTGACATGTTGACCTTTTTCCCGCCAGCTAATTTATTGTTTTCAACTCTCTGAGTCATAGTTCCTGTTGATTGATTTGTTAAACTTATTTCCGCTAGCATTTGTTTATTACGCTTTTTCCTGGCCTTGGTCTGATCCATTTAATATCGGTTAGCTTTCTTGGCCGATTGACGGCATGGATATAGGTCGTTTTAAATCCCATGATTTCCCATTGTGTCCTTTTGTTTGCCTGGATACACCTTCGTAACACTATTATAGGTCACCTTTCCTGGGATTGAATTATTGTTTCTCTGATCGCCCGAAGTCTCTTCCTAACAATACTTTCTCATATCCGGGGTACACTGAGATAGAGATGTGTATATGTATAGATACGTGTATAGCGATACGTGTGTGTGTATAACATTAGTTGAAATCTCTATAGCTCATCAATAAAAAAGGAATAATATTAATTAGGCAAAGAGCAATAGGTATTTTTTAATATTTCAAGTGACACGATTATTTAAATACTGAATTTAATTCAATAAGCTTGTATTAAGTGATAGACATTGCACTGCGACGAACGAAAAAAAACAGCTGTTAAAGTTACCCAAAAATATTTAACGTTTTTATTGTTTCCCTCAAACAGTGCAAAGGTTTTTGAATCGCCATAGACAAATTTCAAAATTCTTTTTAATGCTTTTTGGAATAAGCTCTATGAATTATCTAACCACTTTTTATGCTCAATGGTGCAAGGATTCTAAACCAAATGCTGGCCAAGAGCAGTCTAAAGTTGAGAAGGAAGAAAGACTCACAGATCCTACCCTACCCTGTCTAACCTTGGATGGAATGTTCTGGTTTATACGAGTCTGCAAATGAAAAGATGCCTAACCCACATAACCAGCATAACACTGGCATTTAAATTGATATTATTTTCGATGTTTGTTTAACAAATTTAAAAATAATCGAAATTTCCTTCAATTCTCGGATTGTGTAATCATATCAATATTCCTTTGTCTGTTTAAAGATAAGTTCCTTTTCTTTTGATGGGTTAGCGGCGGAATTTAAAAAACATTAATTGCATGAATGATTTTGCCCTACATAAAGAATTGTGCATTTCAGCGTACTTTAAGAAATAAACGTTAACATGGGCAATATCCTTAAATTTGGAAAATACTTTTGTTATTTACTTGTATATACTCCGTAATCACATCGAGCTTCATGAATTAAAAACTGGTATAAATAAAAGGTGAATTATAACTGAATAAACATTACTACGTAAACACACATATATGATTAAACTTATATCTATTTACAGAGAAATGTAAATATATTGGGGAAATGCACTTTCACATAGTGCAGGCTCTTTATTGTTGGCTTCCTTATACAGAAAGATGGTATATTTATATTTTAATAGTAAAGTTTTTCTACGTTTTTAATGTATTGTGGTATTACTCGATGTAAACTATTCAAAAATTATAAAAATCAGGTTAAGCTACAGATTTATTGCGGAATACCGCAAAGAAATGTTGGTTTTGTTTTCTATTTTTTGCTTAACGTAGAATTGCCTCCGAAAGTGCTAAAAACTTTCCGAAAATTGTGAAAATGCTCACGCGCACACACATATGATGCAATTAGTATATATTACTTATGTATAGATTAAAAAATATATTTTAAAAAATGTAACTTATCTAGTTCGAACTCTGTAGTGGCGGCTTCTTCATACAGCAAGACTTTATATTTACATTTAATACTTTTATTTTATTTCAACGTATTCATGTATTGCTCAAATTAAGCCCCTCGATTCGGTTTTCACTTTCTAGGTAATTATTAAAGCTAATGTAAGTGAGACCGGTTCGGGAGTTTTATCGATTGATGATCTGACGATAAAAACTGGAACATGTTCGAAAACGAGGAAAGCTGTTAAAAGAATCGGTGAGTAATACATTCTTAGTCATTTTATTAACTTTCAGTATTAATATAATTCAGGAAAAACTAACAATATAACTAAGTGATAATTTTGAGTCGTTTTTCGAAGGTGCTCAAACTTTACCTTATTTTCCATAATTTAAATTCCTTATCAATAAGGTTCTGCATTTATAAAGAATTCGATGAACAGTTTCAACAAATCACAAAACATAATCCATGAGGAAGAACGTGTACAAAATCTTATAAATACATGTTTAGAACGGAGTTTAATATCGCAAGTTTAGTATCATATCAACATATACATGTGAACCCCAGAATACGGCATAAAAATTAGTAAAATACAATACGGTATATAATGCACATGTATATAATCAAATTATATTATACTTAACATAGTAAGGCGAAACAAATGTCTTAACCAGGTGTTGGAAATACATCGTATCCTGAAAAATTGTATCCTAAGCCACTGTATCCCACAGTTCTACTGTACACGCACAAGATCTATGTATCTTATCGTGAAGTTTCACAAACGATCATTTCTCTCCGATAGGCTCATAAGAGTAGTGGTCGATGGACAAAAATCGGATGACTGCAATATAAATGCTGGAGTCCCTCAGGGGTCAATCCTGGGCCCAACTCTCTTCCTGATCTACATCAATGACCCCCCTAAACACGTACTTAAATCATTCGTTGACATCTATGCTGATGACACTACCATCTACGGCAACACATCAAAGGCTGTAAATGACAAAGTTCTCTCGGATTCTCTCTCCTCTGATATCTAGCGCGTGGTTCAGTGGGGGAAGACGTGGATGGTTACCTTTTAATGCCCCCAAAACCAAACTCCTATCTTTACATCATCAACGCTCTGATCCCCATCTGGCATCAATTGTGATGGATGGCTCTCGTCTGGGTAAGGCTCCGTGTTTTGACAAGCTTCTGGGTTTGACCTTTACTCCTGATCTGAAATGGAACACGTACATCTAGTCTGTTGCCAAGGTCGCTGGAAATATGGTTGGATCCTTCTACCGCTCCAGAAGATATCTCACTACTGATGCAATTCTCTATCTATATAAAAGCCAAGTACGTCCAAGGATGGAATACCGTTGCCATATCTGGGCAGGAGCTGCTACAAACAGCCTATCCTGCCTTGACAGAATACAAAATAGAATTCGTGGCTTAGTGGAGGATGCCCTTTTCTCTACCCTGCAACCTATATCCCACAGAAGAGACGTTGCGAGCCTATCATTGTTTTATCGTTATTTCCATGGCAGGTGCTCGTCTGAACTCCAATCTCTGGTCCCCCTCGCCAATCTTTCACGAGAAACACCCGTCTAGCTGAATCCACTATGAAATATTTCCCTCACTCTTTATCTGTGCCTAAATCAAAACGTGGATTCCATGAACAAAGCTTCTTTCTTAGAACTACACGCCTGTGGAACTGTTCCGTCTGCCTGCTTCCCACCGGACTACAACTTGGATGTCTTCAAGTCCAACGTTAACAAATTCCTAATTAACCGCCCCCTTAAGTAAACACTTCATCAAATCTCCACACTAAAGTAATGTACTTGCAATGACCCTTATCTCTGAGTGGCTTCCGGGCCTTGATAAGTGGTGATCACTGTAAAAAAAATTTTTTTTTTAAACTGACCGTCATGTGTATTTCTATCTGTCATGCCGATGTACATTTGAATGTAATGATTTTAAAGCAGATAATACGCAATATCAATTGCTAAGCAGATTAAATTATTTGTGCGTTTAAAAACCTAAATTTTTAGTATGTATGCCTAATTTGACAAAATACAATTGTAACGACGGAACTATTAAACCTATCAGTGATATTGAACGAGGAATAAAAAAAAAACTAACTAGATTAATGTCTAATATT
Organism: Euprymna scolopes; assembly: GCF_053919585.1. NCBI lineage: Eukaryota > Metazoa > Mollusca > Cephalopoda > Sepiida > Sepiolidae > Euprymna > Euprymna scolopes. Next base: position 63,669,195 of record NC_136489.1, on the reverse strand, counting down.
GTTGAATTTCAATTGTAGCTTGTTTGATGCATATAATAATAAAACTCGTGCCCTAATCTGAATAACGCTATTACACCCTGCCATTTTGTAACTTTACATCACTGGAAAGATAACTATTCCTAGAGTCAAAATCTGAAGCTGTATTTACAAATTACATGGCTGTCTCTTTTACTATTTGGTCATGAGATAGATCCGTTGAATCAGCTACTGATTAAATTTGGGAGTACCTACACCCTGACAGTGTCATTAGCAAGACCAACTATTTTTGTTTTTATTTTGTTAATCATGGAGATTGGACACCCAACATATGCCAGATATTTACCAAGTATTTCAGTAACTCTAACAGATTTAAGATTCTAATCGTTCTTTTGAGTACAATTGTTTGCATTTCTTTTGCACTGTGTTCACCGTGTGCGGAGATATATATATATATATATATATATATATATATATATATATATATATATGACCGATAGTTTATGAAATTCCTGTTTACGAGTAAGTCTTCTCTTATAATTACTATCGTTTATTATATACTAACGCTGATGTAATTGGACTTCATTGTACATGCTGTTTACAAAGACAGAAATGAAGTTTTGCCTTGATAAATGTTATTCACGCTATAATATCTGGGGAAAAATAAAAACGAAAATAGTTTGAAAAAGTTGCCATCGAAACCTTGAAGAACTTGAACAATACAGATACTTTGGCATAGTAAAAACACAATTCAATTTAGACTCAAAATTCACTTGAAGTTTGCTATTGTTTTTCTTTTCCCTTTGCGATACTTCATATTCTACAGAAACAAGAGTGAAAACAATTTTCTTGAAACCACTAAAGCCAAAAGCATTAAATAGTAGAAGATAGAAAAACTTGAATCATAAAACCTTTTGTTATCGGAACACGCTGGAAATGAATACAGATAACCAACCCAAATAAGTATACAAATCATTTCATTAAAATTTCGCAGCCGTTTATTTGAAAAAATCACTTTCCTCATGCTCACCTATTGATATTTATACTGCATCTTTGTCTAATTCAATAATTATTTGTTTAATAGAATGTGCTCGGAATTTCTGCCCTCAAGTCTAAACAAAAATCTCAACAATATAATGCAATAAACAAAGTTCTACAATGCATTGTTTAAGTCCGTATTTGTGGAAAAGCATTCTACTAATATCACTATACTCGACATGTGGAATTACTTTCTTGTCCATATTACCGTTGGCGCACGAACATGCGTACGCGGAAATGCAATTAAAACCAACATTTCCCTGTAAACGCTTCGCTTATTCCAATATATATTACTATATTTACAATAGCGTCCTAACTTTCAGCCACGAGGTTCCTTGTTTGTTCTTTGTTAAAAATAATACAATTTATAGACATAATTTTCACCACAAAATACAACTTAAAACTTTAATTTCATTGCATTAAGCTTTTGGCTTGTACTTCCAACAAATAGAGATAAAGTCGCGTAAATGTTATGTGGCATGCGTACATAACGTTGATATCAAGTTAAATATTGGGCCATCTAAAAATATTGGAATGAAGAAATGATCATAAGTTGTTTTTTTTTTATTCGTTTTACCCTCGTTTACAAATGTATACAAAATTCCTATGCGATATTGTGGCGTACAATGGGCCCTTTACAATCGGAAATTGTCAGCTAGCTTGTTAGGTTAAAGAGAAACGTCAATACATATAACAAAAATGATGTTAGTACATATAGATCAATTGTTAACCATAATATGGCAGATTTATAGATGCTTCGATGCATGTTTTTGATGTACATATTTCTTTTGATATTGCGAAATAAAATGTAGCGGTTGAATAAGACATTCTATTCCCAATGACCCAATACCTGTCAAATGTTTGATATCTATCTTTTCGTTTGAACTAATGATTAATGAAAGAATAATTATTTTTTAGCCCAATTTATTGTCAGTTCTTCTGAAACCCCAATATTCTGTGACCGAATAGAAATGAATATATTGGTAGGCTCAAAGAGACACTTGTGCAAAATATTGTAATCCATGATTTTTGTTAACGTCTTCATAGACACGGTTGTCTTGCATATTTCTGATGATAGGCCCGACAATCTCCTTAACACCGTAAGAATGGATGATTTGTGTAAATAAAAAAAAAACTGTCTAGTATGATAAATCAAACAATATGATATGGTGCGTCAAAATCGATGGGTACAAAAATACCGTGTCCTGGCTTAAATGCACCAAAAAATGTTTTTTTTTTTAAATAAATTTTGTCAATCTTCAGCGTATTCTAAAATGAAACGTCCTTTCAAAACAATCTATCTACGAGTTAATACTTGAAGCAGAATTAATTATTCCAACGTACTCGGATGTGTCATAAACAACCATATAATAGTTGATATGCTGTAAAAGAAACCATACAAGCCTGTTTTGATTTAAATCCAGACATTACAAAGAAAATGTTCTGATATACGATTTAGTTTTGTTGAAAATGTCTATATGTAGTAGACATGCATACGCTGGTATAAAAAAAATAATGCATATGTACAATAGGTAAATTAGCATTGCTTATTTACAATCTTAATGTGTTGTGCTTTCATCACAAACTAGTTTATTTATTAAGAATTATAGTTTGTTTAAATATTCGTGCTTACATATTCATATGTACATAAGTTATCGAAATGGTTTTCCAACGTGATTTTTTTAAGAGAAAAAAGAATTATGAAGCTGACTTATTTTAAGAAATACCAATGGAGTACAATACTGAAAAATAAATATCCGATACGTTCGTGATGTGAGAGCTTATTTTTCTAACGAAAATTAGGCATTATATTTAACAGCATTCGTTACCATGGTCAGTGTTTCACCTCATTTTTAGCTGCTTCAGTGGGTAACCGTGACGAAATAGCAATGCTGAATCTTATAAGGGTATTCGCCGGCCTTCCATAGTTGTCCTAGGTTTTGGCCAACAAATTAACTGGCGTAATTTGGGTCTGAGTGAAATTGCTATCTTAAGTCTAATCTTCAACCGTATAGAATAAATGCCTATATCTACTGCAGTCAAAGGCGTTGTGTCTACAGTCTCTGGTGAGCATTGTCTGAAGATATCGGTTTCAACTCTACCTTTTTGAGATTTGTAAAATTGGAATTGAATGAACTCCGACATTTATACTCCAAATTGCACGAGTCTAGCTATTTTATATACAATGCGAGGATGATTTATAAAAATTTGTCATAAGAAAATATTGAATTTCATAAAAATATTAAAATAAAATAAAATGTATCTTCCATATTTCAGACAATTCTCACATTGTTCTGAAAAAGATTTGTTATGCTGTTTAATTTAAACCTGTAAGACCTCAGTGTATACGATAATCGGATTGTATGCTAGATTGGTTAAATTACGCTTGTCTGTCTCGTGTCTCGGTCGGAATTTAATGTCACGGATGAATTGATGCCAATATAAGAATGTGCTCTCTTGTATAGGAAAATAGTTATTCATATACGGAATTAGCTATTCTGTAAAAATAGCTCAAATGATATCGGCGTTATTGACATTCATATTTTAAGTTATTTTTCAGTTAACCAAATAGAATGTGGATTCAACGAAAATGCGTGCAACTTTAGTTGGCAACCACAATCTATAGCAAAATTGATTAATTCTTCACTAAACGGTGATGCCAGTCTTGTCGGATCATTGGTGATATTTACTTGGTCATTAAAGGTAAATTTTAAATGGCATGCTTTTTCCCTTAATTCTTTGTATTTTTCTATATAATTTTCATATCTGAGACTGGAACTAATGCACCGAACATTATAAATTTAAAACTAAACTGACACCTGTTTACATAAAATAGAAAGTGATGCATGACATTACGTTTCTGTTATTTGCTTTTCACCTTAAATGCATATCATTGGCTCATCTCCACTAATTGTTCTAAAATATAAAGCTATTTTCGGCGAACTAATGTGATTTGCTAGGAAAACACTCCACTTAACGGTAGAATAGTCTTCCTGATGGTTTTTGTTCGAATTTATATTACGAATTTCACATACGGTGGATTTCACCATTTTGTTTAAAAAAATACATTGAAATTTGTAGTATTTTTACACCACTCAGTTTACAATCGTCGAATTTTCGATGTCTTAACCTTTCGCGTAAACTAAATGTTATGGTTTATCTTAAGAGTGATTTATCTGAATATCTGAGTTTTGCAAATTATCGAGAATCTGTATTGAACATGAATAATTCGGACCCGATACTGATACCCCACTATTAATAAACGTACAAAATTTGAATTACAAAATTTGAATTTCAAAATTTGAATTTCAGGCTAATTTAACTTTATGTTCTAGCAGTATAGATTCTTTCAAATTCTTTAAAAAATGAAGCAATTATGATTTTAAAGTTCACATTTGTTCTGACTGCAGGATCAGACATGCATTCACTCACACATTACGTCAGTTTAAAAGCACCAGTAACAACTGCCCCACTTACATTATCCAATATAATTATGTACCGTACTGAACAAAGGTGTAGATTTATATAAATTAAATTCTTTATATTCTTTCTCTTATTTTATTTCAAAAAGGCCTTACGAGTTGAAAGTATTTAATTCTGTGTTGAATGTGACTATGTAATGGATGCATGTCTTAATAGCATTAAAACCAGTCTAATGCAGATGTTGTGTTCCGCCTGTTTATAGTCTGGAATTTGTATGTTTTATTTAATGTTATTTGAATTGTTACATGATAATATAGACCCAATCATGTATTCTCTAATGCAAGCTGTTACATATTGTTCACTTCAACTCGTTCATAGTGTCTACACGTTATACCTAAGCTGGGAATAGGAAAACACTATATTGATACAATTAATTAAAATATGCTCAATTCATGATTTACTATGACCCACTTCCATAATTTCCTAAATCTACTACCATCCGTAAATTAAGTAGGAGAGCATTTCTTATAATATTTCATGTTTTGTTTTCTCTAACCTGGTTATATTTGCTTTACGAGCTGAAACATCCAAGGTTTAGTAGTTCTAAATAAATCCTTGCCATACGACTACCATTGAATATGTAAGCTTATTCATATTTAATATCATCTTTTCTTAATAAATCGGCGTTCCTATTTCGTACACGATTTAATATTTAAACCGAGCCACTTTACACTTATATTTTCCAAAATCAATTTTACATTCCTTTCTATTTTGAAGGACGGTAAGAAGGCCATTATTCTGTCTCCAGTTGTTCCCTTTCTTGGTTCTTCATGCCTCTGTGTCGATTATTACATCATTGGAGTTTCCAACTGGAATGTGACTTTATCTGTTTCTGACCCGACTACCAGTGATCAAAGAGTTCTATGGTCATCAAATGGCATTAAGGAAGTGACCGGAAGAAATAATAGAATAACCGAAGAAATTAACGGTTCTTTCAGGAAAATTCAGGTACGCAGATTTAAGTTCTATTTTTCTAATCGAAATATAAACACTACCATAAGAAATATACTGGATGATTGGATGTATTGCATCACTAGGCAGGGATTGATATTATCTTGTTACATTATTAATATTCAGATACATATGGTTCTGATTCGCGTAATATGACGTCAAATACCGCAGTGATAATATACTAAAGTTTTTTTTTATATTTCGTTAAGGTGTTCTAGAAATGATGAACGAGCAGAGTGCAGATTAGTAATTATAAGGTCACTATTGCACATGTAATCGTTTATTCGATTGTAAGTTAAATATATTAAATCGTGTACATAATTATCGTAATCAAAACATGTATACTATCTAAAGTTCAATCAGTATTTTCAAAATAGATTGTGCGATGTTTTAATATTGAAAATAATAAATGCTCTAGATTTTACTATCCCAGCCTCTCTTACAGCGTTAACATTTTTTTCGCGAGATGATTTAACTGAACATTGTATATCATATCCATCCTGGTGTAAGTTATTACTCTCTAGCAAGCTTTTTTTCTAGTACTTCCATTTTTTACCTGTTATGAAAATTGCAATCGTCCTTGATTTAAAAAATTACGGTGATTGAAGAAAATATTCAACTCCTAAGAACTTAGTCATGTTTTCTGCAAAAGAAAGTGTTAGATAATGAATAGACTTCAACGACGTATCACATAGACCGCTAAATAAATACATAAAAAAATAATATTCCGTTAAATTATGTCATGAACTTGTAGACGTTTATTTATGTTAACAAATTATCGATTTCTCACTTAAGTTTTCTTTGTATAACATTTGCACGAAAGTAGCGGGTTAGACGTACATCTAACTTATGGTTTAAGGTAGAAAACTACACAAATTCCAAAAATGGATGTTTTTAGTCCAATTTACTTGAATTCCATAAAATTTTAGATTATGGATCACGACAAAATTCAAACTGTTTATCCCGTGATAATACGAACTATGGAATTAATTTTGTTAGTAAAGGTTTTCTGTTTTAGACAACATTATGAGATACTATACTAATAGAATTCTCTACATGGAAATATATTTAGGTGGACGTCTCTTCAATCAGATAAAGCAAATAAAAAAGGATTTAAAACTAATTACATTTTTACAATTCGTAAATTAAACGTGTTACTTTATTGGTGTTTACTTTCCATCAACTTTGTCTACCTGTGATTTTAATCTACATCAAATTGTTTAAAGGACTCTGGGACTAGATGTGTTTTTGTCATAACGATAAAGTATGTTTTTCATAAAAAATATAGCAGTTATTGCGTTTGCATTTTAAATTTAAATCACAAATAATTATTTCGAAAAAGTATAATCAGCATTTGTTTTCAACTGAATTATGTGAAAAGTGGTAAACAATGCAGAGTATGAAGTTGTATACTGTGAAGTATACTAAGTAATATTCGTCCAAAATATTTCTCAATAATACGTTTCCTCTGCTAGCTGTACAATAATAAAGCTATGCGTATTCAAGAGGGATACTCATTGTATTGATGTATTTTTGATTTATCGAATATAGCAATTGCAGATAAATATACAAATTTTCCAGAAACCTCCTGACGCTTAAGCTGTGCTATATTCTAGTTTTCGTTATTCTACTTTCGAAATATATTACGCTATTTTGTTCGATTATAAGTTTTATGGTATTTAGTTTTTCATGAAAGTGTTTGTCTGTAACCTTTTTCTAACATTTCAGATTCGCCTGTCTGTGTTCGTACCAAATAATTCTAGTTCTGTCAGTCTGTTGGCTATCGACCACGTAAGGTTAACTTCAAGTTCTTGTAACAAAGCGCAAGGTAAGTTTTGCCTTATCCTATGAGATAGCGTATTTTTGATCATTTAATACTTAATAGAACATTGAGTAGAGATCCATTCTTGACTTGAATCTGTTTTATTGATGAAATTCAAAAATATAACGTAAAGCATGTCTACAAGTAATAAGAAACGTACGTTCATATTATAGAATTTTTTTTAATTGGTTGTATTCATCGACGTATTGTTATTACTTGGTGTAATATTGCCTTAATATAGTTTACGGTCAACGCATGATACTGAAAGAAATCTCAAACTGCCGAATGTATGTGGCAGGGAAATTTCGAATGATATGACTGCCCCTTGAAATGTCAAAGCATATTTTCTTTAAAGCGTTTAGTAATTTAAGACTTTAAAATTAGTTAATCCATACAACTAAATTATACTATGACGTAAATGTTTAAAAATTTAAATTTCAAACTTACATATTGCTTAATAACAGGTCTTTGATAGGAATTGTAATGCATGCGATGATGTCATAATATAGTGTTATGTCGAGTAAACACTCGTTTTATGAGCAGATTGGCCAATAAAACATAAAAAGCGATCTGATCCGAGGCATCCAAGAAGAGCATCAGATTTGCTCAAGAATAAAGGTTTTAATGTGGTTTTATCAAATTTGGAAGTTGGGTTTATCATTAATACCACGCTTGTTATCTGATTATGGACACCAATGAGCTTTTAATTTTTGCGAGGAAACCATGGAAAATATATACCAAACTTTACAACTTTTAATTCGTCACTTCTGTTTAATGTATATTAAATTAGTCTCGCGCTATCCGTTACGATATAGAATAGAACGGACGTGCCTAGTATATACGCTGTTGTACAGAGAAAATAGTTTCAATGATGAAGCAATGTCGCCAGATTTTATATTACAGAGTTTAGTGTAGAAAGATGCAATACTTAAACGGTCATATTTATTTTAATAGCAAAATTCTTGAACATAGATAGCAGACTATCAGAATCAAGAACTGGTAGGCCAATTGATATAGTTTAAGACAAAATTATATTAGCAATACTCAATTACTATTGCATTGGAAGTGCACATGCTTTTGATGTAAGATATCCTATATCTGCAACCATATAGAGGTTGTTTTATATAGGTATTTTTATTGATTTTGAGACTCCTTTCAAATGAATTCTACATAATTAGATATTTGATCACCGGTAAATTTTAGAAAACTTGTTTTATTTCGGTCAGATCACATGCATTTATATTCGTGTAAGTTTACCGCTGAAGAAATATATTTCTATTACTAGCAGTGCCGACAATACAATACTGTAGAAACCGCATGCGCGATATTTTGACTTTAATACTATAAAACTGCAGATCGATTTTGTGTTAACTATTATTAAATACTTTTATTAACAGTTCGTCTACCGTTCGTTTGTGACTTTAATCAATGGTGTGGTTTCGCTGCTGATCCTTCTAATGATTGGAAAATTGAATCGAAAGGTGCAATATTCGGTCCTTTTACAGGTTCCTTCTTCCGAAATAAAAAGTTCCTTCTATATCAAGGAATATTGAGCGTAAGTTTCAAAATTTACATTTCCAAATAATGTTATATATAAAATCATGACGTTATGTATCATTGTTGACAGGTACGTTGCAGGGAAGAGAAAATGATATGTATGAACAGTTTAGAGTGGATTTAAATATATTAATTTATAAAAAAAATATCTTATGATGTGAAACCGATAAAGAAAATTACTTCTCGGCCCACATTTGTGTGCGAATTGAAAATACAGTAAAAAAAAAGCTCTGAAAGCAGTTCATAATAAAACGGTTATAGCTCGAAAACGCAATCAAATATTGAGTAGCATGCCTACATAATATCATCTCGTCAGCGTCAGACAAGGCCAAACTATTTGCAAAGAACTTTGCAGCTAATTCTACCCTATGCGACGAAGACCATCAACTCCCCATATTTCCTCCTATAACACAGAACAAGCTAGGTAACATACAAATATCCGTGCATGAGGTCGCCAAGCTAATAAAGAACCTAGATTCCAGTAAAGCAACTGGCCCTGATGGCATCCCAATTATAGTGTTAAAAAAGCTTCAACCAGAACTTGCTCCCATACTTACGAAACTATTTAAGCGCTGCCTTAAGGAGAAGTGCTTTCCGACTCCCTGGAAGACCTCATCAGTTTGCCCTGTATTTAAGAATCCAGGTGATAAGTCCTCTCCCTCTCAGTACAGACCTATAAGTCTCCTGTGTCTTATGAGTAAGTTGCTGGAATCCATATTAAATAGAAATAGTCAACCATCTCAGCAGGAATAACCTTCTTAGTGACACACAATATGGTTTCCGCTCTGCATGATCTACCGCAGATGTGCTGACGGTTATATCCCACAGGATTAGTGAATCTCTTGACAAAGACTTCCTTTCTAGGGCAATTGCTCTTAACATATAAAAGGCCTTCGACAATGTATGGCATAAGGGTCTACTTCACAAGATTTCCAGCTACGGTATAACTGGAAATGTTTTCTCAATCATTAAATCATTTCTCTCCGATAGGCTCATAAGAGTAGAGGTAGATGGACAAAAATCGGAGGCCTGCAATATAAATGCTGGAGTCCCTCAGGGGTCAATCCTGGGCCCAACTCTCTTCCTGATCTACATCAATGACCTCCCTAAACACATACTTAAATCATTCGTTGACATCTATGCTGATTAACCGACCATCTACAGCAGCACATCAAAGGCTGTAAACGACAAAGTTCTCTCGGATTCCCTCTCCTCTGATCTCGAGAGCGTGGTTCAGTGGGGGAAGACGTGGATGGTTACCTTTAATGCATCCAAAACCAAACTCCTATCCTCACATCAACGCTCTGATCCCCATCTGGCATCATTGGGATGGATGGCTCTCGTCTGGGTGAGGTCCCGTGTTTTGACAAGCTTCTGGGTTTGACCTTTACTCCTGATCTGAAATGGAACACGTACATCAAGTCTGTTGCAAAGGTCGCTGGAAAGTTGGTGGGATCCTTCTACCGCTCCAGAAGATATCTCACTACTGATGCAATTCTCTATCTATATAAAAGCCAAGTACGGCCAAGGATGGAATACTGTTGCCATATCTGGGCAGGAGCTGCCAAAAACAGCATATCATGCCTTGACAGAGTACAAAATAGACTTCGTGGTTTAGTGGGGGATGCCCTTTTCTCTACCCTGCAACCCCTCTCCCACAGAAGAGACGTTGCGAGCCTATCCTTTTTTATCCTTATTTCCATGGCAGGTGCTCGTTTGAACTCCAATCTCTGGTCCCCCCTCCACTGAATCCACTGTGAAAATTTTCCCCCACTCTATATCCGTGCCTAAATGAAAACGCGGATTCCATGAACAAATCTTCTTTCTTAGAACTGCACGCCTGTGGACTCTGTTCCGTCTGCCTGCTTCCCACCGGACTACAACTTGGATGCCTTCAAGTCCAATGTTAACAAATTCCTAATGAACCGCCCCCTTAAGTAAACACTTCATCAAATCTCCACACTAACGTAATGTACTTGCAATAGCCCTTATCCCTGAGTGGCTTCTGGTCCTTGATAAGTGGTGATCACTGTGTAAAAAAAGTGTACGCTAGTTAGGAACTCTTCATTCATTACACGACTTTGCCTTGTAGTAGGCAGACCTTGCTCGCTATAAATTTACTTCATACGTACATATCTAAAACTTTGTACATATGCATTTGAAGTTTTACCAACCAGAATATTACGGTTTTGCGTGAGCAAACGAGTGCTTTTTTTCTTCTTCTTTATTTCTTAATAGAAATTTGCATATCGACCTAAGTGGCTGGGATATCCTAAGTTACAACTAATAGAAAGTGATATTCCTAGATCTGACTGGAAATCCCCCTCTTATTCTTATTCGCATTCAATTTTGCTTCGGATTAAGTTAACCCTACAAAATCGGTTAAATTTCCGATAACTTTTAAAATATTCCAGCATTATCATTGTCGAAATTTATTCCTTCATGTATTTTTCAATCATTAAATATTCATTCTTATATTTTCTTATATAATTTGCTAAATGAAAATGCAAATATGTTTTAAAGAGTGTTATTTCTATTTACGAGGTTTATTTACTAATAACCTAGAAGCTGTTGTTAATAAGAAAAATGATTTTATCTTTTTTTAATATAATTAGTATTTCAGTATTTTTATTTTGGAAAGGAAATTAGATTATTCATTCAGTTACATAAATGATAAAATTTAAGCAACATTCTAATAGGATTCATTTTTGTAATTATCCTGAAAATCTGCTCTGCTATATAAAGCTATAGCTTACACGTATAAGCAATTAAATGTCAATCTTATTTTAATTCTTTTAATTTATAATCCACTCTATCATTGAAATATTTGCTTCTCGTATACCTTATAAAACCTAATCAAAGCTCTTTAACGCACAAAATTTGCTTATTAAACGGAAGGATCGACCAAGTATACCCATGACACTACTATAGTTTCTATTAAATTCTCTGGTACTACCAGATCAGGCTGCCTATTGGCTTCCTTAGACGAAATGCCCCTACATCGATTTCTGTTTTTGTTTTCTATTCTCTTTTGTAAAACTTAATCATGTTCTACAAAAACAAAATAAAAACAGCCCCCTCCCCTTCCCCCCTCCTTTTTTCCTTCCCTACTTCCCGGTTGATCCTGTCGGCAGGGCATTAGAATACGCCGACTGCCCCCCTGCAGAGGGTAAAAGTCCCTCAACGAAGCTACCTGTTGGCCGTGGGTGGCAACCCGTGATGCCTAGGAAAAGGATCCGTGGCTGAGCAACCGATGCCTAGGGAAAATAAAGGTATCTGTAGCAACACTCTACTTTGGCCTTGTACTAGGCTAGACGGGTGGTTGGAGAGGCCCGAACCAACCAATCGGCTAGTCATGTCAAGCCCTAACACTTACACTAAAAATGTCAATTATAACATCTAAAAAAAAAAATAAAATAAAATAAAACTTAATCCAAAGATAATACATTTCATTACTACAAACATAGACAAACCAGTTAAGTGTTAGAAGGCGATGGCAAGGGCCAATCAATTGATGAGACAAAAACCACACAACTGCTCCCTAACTAACGTTTCTATCAAACTGGGAAAGAAGAAACTAAAGGAGGAAACAGGAAATGATGGAACAAACGCAATCAATTGAGTATATCTCTTTTGTATCCCTGGGATGAAAGGGCGAATGGGTTTCCCCCCTAACATCTCCCAATTTCGGGCTCCGTGGAGGGTGGGGAGCAAGAGAGATGAAAATCTAAACAAACTTCTATGAATATAATAAACCCAAACAAAAAACCCAGAAATCAAAAAAAATACTACAAAATCGACAAGAACCCACTCTGACGTAACCAGCTCAGACAGTGAACAAGAATATAACTATGAAATAATTGATAAAGAAAAATATTCAAGATTCATAGTAATCGAAACTTTAGAAGAAAAAAAGATCAGCGATCTTTCTCCATTCTTAATTGAACAAATTCTGTCTCAAAACAGCAACCCAAAAACAGCAAAAAAAATGAAAAATGGCAATCTACTTGTCACAGTCGACAACTATAAAGACGCAAAAAACATCTTAGAGATGGAAAAATTCCATATCTATAACTGCAAAAGTTATGCTCATGAAAGACTAAACACATCAAACGGCATTATAAAAAGCCATGAATTAACCTTGGCTACAGCAGAAGAAATAGAAAATGCCCTAAGAAAACAGGGAGTAATCGATCACGTCCGAATAAACATAAAAAGGAATGGTCAAACCATACCTACAAAAACCTACATACTAACTTTTAATACACCAAAAATTCACAAAGAAATAAAAATCGGATACACAATAGAAAAAGTAGAACAATATATACCAGCCCCTCTGAGATGTTATAAGTGTCATAAATATGGACATAGCAGAGAAGCATGCAAAGGACAGAAAGTATGTGGAAAATGTGGCTTAAAAGAACCTAACCATACTGAAAGTGAATGCCCAAACGAAACAAAATGCCACAATTGCCAAGAAAAACACCCAGCATACTCTAAAATATGCAAAATCTACACAAAAGAGAAAGAAATAGCCGAAATAAAATGCAAACAAAACGTGCCCTTTCCTGAAGCAAGGAAAATAGCAAGCTCTCGAGAAAAAATAAACACTTACGCAGACATTACAAAAACTTCAAACCAAACCCAAAACCAAGACCTACTTAAACTAATCTCCGAACTCAAAAATCTAATTGAAACTTTAAAAAACTAACCAAAACGAAAACAAGAAACAAATACCAGTATCTTTGAAAACTCAGCAAAATGATCTAAAACAAGTCCCAAAGAGCAAAAAAGAACCGAACAGCAAAAAACACAAATAAACCGTGAAAGATCCAAATCACGTACAAGGACAAAAGCAGAAGATAAAAACACAATATCTGGAAAGAGGAAACAGAACGAGAAAACACAAATCCTCTTTCCAAAAACCAAAGCAAACAAAAAAACAGACAATATTAATCGAAAATGAAAACAAATTTGAATTGATTGAAATCGAGTCACAGGAAAAAATCTAGCTCCAAAAACAGAACTGACCAGGAAGAGAAAATGGAGACTGAGGAACCAAGCAGTTCAAGTAAACACAAAACAAAAACCACTCAAAACACAACAAATCAATAGAACAATAGATATAAAAACCTAAACAAAAACCAAACAGAAAAAAAGGAAAAAAAAATAAACGAACTTACTTATGGAAATGAATAGAAACATCATACAGTGGAACTACAGAGGCATAAAACCAAACTACGAAGAAATCAAACATATAATAGCACAATATGACCCCAGCATAATTGGCCTACAGGAAACTCTTCTAAAAGAAACATACACCATCAACTTCAAAGAATACCACATCTACAATCAAAACAACAGATCGCAAGCAGATAATCGACCCACAGGTGGCACTTCAATTATAATTAAAAAAAAACAGATACCACATATAAAATTACAACTCCAAACAAACCTACAAACAATAGCAATTAAAGTTACACTTCACCGACCAATAACTATTTGTTCAATATACATTCCACCTAAACATAAACTAAACAAAACCGAAATTGAAGATCTTATAACACAACTCCCCATACCTTTTATATTAATGAGGGACTTCAACGCCCATAACAAAATGTGGGGAAGTGAGAATATTAACAAAAATGGGAAAATCATTGAATCATTACTGGAATCACCTGAAGTAACTATATTTAACGACAAAACACACACATACCTTCACCCAGGCACAGGAACGACATCAGCTATCGACCTAACACTATGCTCCCCCACAATATTTATGGACTTCAAATGGGAGGTACATAATGACCAGTGCGGCAGCGATCACTTCCCAATTTTTCTCAAAACCCGAGAACCTACAACAGAAGAATAAAAACCAAAATGGCAAATTTATAAAGCTAACTGGACTGAATTTAGTCAAATTTGCACAAATCTAATTAATCAAAAAATAGTTAACAAACCAGATCCTATGTTAGCTTTCACCAATACACTAAACGGAATAGCAATCAAGACAATCTCAAAATCTTCCACCAAACCACACCCAAAATCAACGCCATGGTTCACAATAGAATGTAAGCAAGCAATAACCAACAGGAAAAAAATGCTAAAACACTTCAAACAACATCCTACAAAACCCAACCTTCAAAAATACCTACGAGCAATAGCACGCTATATTATAAAAAAAGCAAAAAAGAAACCTGGCAAAACTATATTTCCAAATTGAACAACACGCCATCAAAAAAAAGATGGGAAATAATAAGAAAAATAACTTGAAAAAAACTTGGAACACCAACAAATAATATAAGTACACCAAATGGTAGACAAACTATAGACAAAAAAGAAATGGCAAACATAATCGCAAATGAATTCAGCCAAAACTCATCATCCAACCACTACTCCTCCAAATTCCAAAAATATAAAAACAACGCAGAAAAAGAAAAACTCAATTTCACATCCAATAACAAAGAATACTATAACACCTCTTTCACTATAACAGAACTAAAAAATGCAATTCATAAAAGTAAAGATACAGCTACCGGTCCAGACGACATCCACTATCAATTTCTAAAACACATGCCAGACACATCTCTCAACATTCCCTTACAGATAATTAACAAAATATGGTGGACTAACAATTTTCCAACACACTGGCTCGACTCCAATATCATCTTAATTCCTAAAGCAGGAAAAGATCACTCCAACCTTACCAGTTATCGTCCTGTCGCCTTAACAAGCTGTATATGCAAAACAGCAGAAAGGATGGTCAATACAAGACTAATGTGGTATTTAGAAAAATATAACCTCATTTCTACACACCAAAGCGGATTTAGACAAAATCAAGGTACTAATGACCAAATTATTCGGCTAGAAACATATATTCGTAACGGTCTAATAAGAAACCACCACGTGGTCTCAATCTTTTTTGATATCGAAAACGCGTATGACACCACGTGGAGATATGGAATCTTGAAAGATATTCATAATATGGGAATCAGAGGAAACCTAGCAAAATTTATCCAAGAATTCCTATCCCACAGAACATTTAAAGTATGCTTAGGAAATACAACATCAGATCAACACACACAAGAAACAGTACGCTACCCTGTAGTACCCCTATCTGCCACCCTTTTTCTAATTAAAAGCAACGGTATAATCGAAAATGTTAAGATGGGATTCGAAAAAACACTATTTGTTAATGACTTTTCAATAACTTGCTCATCACCAAATATGCCAACTATTGAAAGACAAATGCAACATTGCCTTAACAAAATAGACCTTTGGCTTAACCAAAATGGATTTAAAATGTCCAAAAGCAAAACCACATGTATCCACTTTTGTAGGAAACGAAAATACCACCTTGACCCACAGCTCAAACTAGATGGACAACTAATACCAGTAGTACAACACACCAAATTTCTAGGGATCATTTTAGACAACAAACTAAACTTCAAGGAGCACATTAACAAATTAAAACAAAAATGCTTAAAAGCAATAAATATCTTTAAAATAGTATCAAAACTAGATTGGGGAGCAGATCAAGCTACAATGCTCAAAATATATCGCTCACATATCAGATCCAACCTGGATTATGCTTGTGCCATATACAGCTCTACTTACAAATCCTAAAAAAACAAACTACTAACAATACAGAATCAAAGTTTAAGACTTAGCCTGGGAGCCTACCGAACTTCTCCAATGGAAAGCCTTCACGTAGAAGCCCAAGAACTACCCCTGCACTTAAGATGGAAAAAACTAGCGTTACAATACGCAACAAAACTACAAACCAACCCCGAAAACCCAACATACAAAACTACCTTCAACTTACAATGTACAAACTCTTATTCAAGGAAACCAAACAGTATACCCTCCTTTGGACACAGAATTAAAGAAATAATACATCAAATCAATGAAAATCCCGACAATATAATTACTCAGAAAACAAACGACAGACCCCCATGGACATTACACAAAGCAGAAACCGACATAACACTTACGACTTACAAGAAAAACATTACAAATAATATAACAAACAGAAGCAACTTTGGAGAACTAAGAGAAAAATATGCAGAATACATAGAAATATACACCGACGGGTCTAAAACTATAAACGGAAAAGCGCAGCATGCACAGATGGACAAAATCAATATCAAATAAGACTGCCCAACGAGGCTTCAATATATACAGCCGAACTGCAGGCCATAAAAATAGCTCTCAAACACATCAAAGACATCAACGAACAAAAAGCCATAATATATACGGACTCGCTATCCTGTAGCATGGCCCTTGAAGTAAAATCTAAACACCCTTTTATCAAAGAAATTATACAAGAATACAATGAAATAACCGAAAAAAAACAATAAAAAAATTATAATAGCCTGGATACCAAGTTATGTCGGCATTCCAGGAAATGAGAAAGCAGACAAAATGGCTAAAGCCACAAACCACCAAATGGAAAAAGTTAAAATACCACACACAGACCTAAAAAGAAAAATCAACGAATATATAGAAAACATGTGGCAAGAGGAATGGAACAAATGCACTGCAAACAAATTGCATGAACATCAACCAATAATTAAAAACGAAAAACAAAAAAATTTTAAAGGAAGAAGAGAAGAAATTGTACTAAACCGAATAAGAATCGGACATACAAAATTAACTCATTCCTACCTAATCAAAGCGGAGGAAACACCAAATTGCACACTCTGCAACCAACAACTAACAATTAAACATCTACTGACAGAATGTAGAAAACACAAACACACTCAGAAGCAATATTTTAAAACAACAAACATTAGAAAAGTGTTCCAGGAAGTGGAACCCCAACAAATCATAAACTATTTAAAAGAAACAAACGTATCCAAACTCCTATAAAGTAAACAAGTAAAATTCAGTTTAGAAAAACAAATCTCTTACAACTAAAACAATTTTTCAGAAAACCTAAAACATCTTGCTTCAAAAGATAAACTTTTTCAAGATACTTAAAAAATATTTACAAGAAACTGAAAATCTATTATATCAACAAAACTTTTTTGGCATTAAATGACTCTTAGAGGTTGAAATGCCGTTAAACAAATACACTCACTCACTCTATTAAATTCTATACAATTTCAGAAGAAGGTTTGATGTAATTTAGTAAAAGTTCTTAAATATTATAAAATATAAAGGAAATATAGTTTATTGCGTGTGGTTCCAATTGATCAAAGTCAATGTGAATGTAAGTTTAACAGACTGTTCCACACCTTATGTCTAAACCTTTTATTTCAAAATGCTCTAACAACGCAACAGTTAACGAAGTTGTGAAATATCGGATCTCTAAAAATTACATAGACAATTAAAATAAAACTGGGTCGAATATTACCTTAATCTCGTGCTTTTTGACGAAACTGCTGTCTAAAATGTTTGCTTAATTCCTTAAAGATATACATAAATATGTACACATTACTACATTTATAAAAATATTGTTTCATCTTGTCACGAAAATTATGGCGAAGAAAAAGTACCGAACAGAAATATATAGTCGAATAACAGTTTTTCAAAGAAGTCCAGAGGAACAAATAAGATAAACAACTTAGGTTTATTCAGAAAATCTAGACAGCCATGAAGTGACGAATTATTTAGCAATTGAGGTGAGTGATGGCGGTACAAAAATGTCTTCACTGTTCGGTTGTTCGATTCTTTCTCTCTAACGCTGAACCTGTGTAGCTCCTATATTGACATTCTTCTAATAGGAATGATTATTGTTCTTCTGTTTTCCGTTTTTAAAAGTTCAATTAATGTGGGATGTAAGATTGTTTCTGTTTTACGTATTTTTCCATGACCTAAATTTTCGATCGGAAAGGTTGACGTCATCGATTGGCCATCACCGATCTGCAAGCATTGGGTGTTTGCACCTATATCTGATAATTGTCGGCGTTACCAATCAGTTACCAAACTAAAACAATTTAAAGTACTTGGAAGAAAATGCATACATCGGAAAAATACAACACACCTCGTAATAAATTAACATAAATGCACTACTGTAAAAAATATAATGGTCAATTGTTTTTGTTACGTAATCAAAAGTATTTTTGTTGCTGTTGTAAAAAGTGATTTGCAAAAAAATAATATATATATATATACATATACACACACATACATATATATATATATACATTGGCATTGTAGCACGTTATCCGTCATCCATGATAAAATACAAAGAATGATTAGGACTAGGCGAAATTCAAAAACCTTAGGGGCACGTTTCTTATATGTATACGAGGGTAAATCTAAAACCAACGTCTATTTTTAACTTTATAACTAAAACGTTGAGCTACGAAGACAGAAATCGTACGATTTAAAACGAGCGAACGCCAGTGATCCAGAAATTTTTACATAGTCACCACCGTTCTCAATGCATAACTCCAAGCCTCTTTCGTTATCGTAAAATTCTGGAGTGTGTTTTTTACATCCTATCCGCGGTGACATCAAATGCGTCGGCTTTGTAAACGTTTCAAGCACTAGTAAGTGACGATTAATTCGTTATTTTCCGTCTTGATGAATACGATGACGTATCCCTGCTTCTGATGCACGTCTATAACAGTTTCAGATAGTCTCACACCTTTAATATTGACAACAGATATAAACTAAAAAGAATGCTTAAAGTCAGCTATAACAATGTAATTTGCAATTCTTTCACGTCTATCTGGGCTGACTAAAAAAATTTGGATACTTTTTGGAACGTCCGTCATATTCATAGATTTCATGGGCTCACCAATGAGAGCTTAAATGAAATGTCATGAAAAATTAGTATAGAGAAATATAGTTAATATTTATTATTCTGTTGAGTAACTGTAAATTGATTTTTTAGTCAGGGAAGTAGTATATAAGCGGGGGATTGGGGTACAACCAACCACAGAATATTATCGATGCGTGTTAAAATCGACGTAATTTGATCCACTATTAGCATGTTATTTTTAAGACCTTTAATTAAGTCTTGATATCAGTGTGTAATATAAATTTTCCCAGTACATGTTCCTTTTTCTTTTCCAGAATTTCAATTGAATTTTTTAATAATTTTTCTTTCAGAAATCGCCTAATCGCAGCAGAGTAACATCACCACCGATATATCTTTTGGGTGATGGGTGTTTGTCTTTCAACTTTTTTGCACGAGGGATATTATTGAAAGGAATACGGCTCCTGAGGAAAACGGAATCTGACACAAACGAAACTTTATGGGACTCGTCAAAGTTCCGGCTAATGGTGGTTTGGTCACGCATTCAGATCCCACTGGTGGCTTCAGGTGAATTCAGAGTAAGTTAGACATGTAGTAAATGTTTTTGCACTTACGTCTCCAAATAACGTAAATTCCTAAAAAAAAACCTGCAATAATTTAAATTTATATAGCTCAGTAAAGCTGATCAGGTATAATGAAAACAGGTATTTATACTAACCAAAAAGACTGGACATATTCTTGGGCATAAGTATAGTAAAGATATTACTACAATATTGCTGATATAGATTTCGTCTAATGGTAGAAATATTGGAATTCTAACAACTGTCCGTGTGTGTGTGTATATATATATATATATATATATATATAAGGATTTCAGCGGTACATAATTGTATTATACATTTAACGTTATCCCACTTTTATCCTTAACAAGTTGGCATTAAGACACCTCAACAATTACTTATGACACTGCGGCCAGAAACATTTCAAGGGGTTTATCGAAGGGCAAATAGGCAGAATCATTTGAGATTAATTTTATTAAATAAAATACTTTGTCCAAACAAGTGCCATAAATTTATTGTAAGGGAACACCACAAAAAGCAGTAGAGCAAATAAATAACGAAGAGAGGTAAATATATAAGATAATTAAAAAAAATAGAAACGTTTATAAAATAAATTAGGAAACAATTAGGAGCATAACTAGGAACACGGAAATTGTTCATCATAAAGTCACATATAAAACAATATTAGAATATTTATTTTTCCAATTTTGAAAAAAATCGTACATAGTTAATCTATGACGGACTTTCTAAAATATTTTTGTTTTACACTTCGTCCAAAAGTGTAACAGCGGAATGCAGCTTTATTTTTTTAAATAACTGAACCGGTGTATTAAAAGCCTGGAAATCTCATTACTACTCCAGATAGCGACTTTTGGTAGGAACATAATATATAATAATAGTTGAGATTGTTAGGAACGCGAGTTGGAAGCAGTTTTCTCTCTACACATAAAACATGAAACCGATGTAGTTGATGTATGCAGGGTTAAGATAAATTTCTCAATTTCAGAGTAGTAACAAACATTTACCACCGAGGCATTAGAAAATGGTAGCAAATCTGCATTGAGAATGAGGTGACTATGTAGAAAAGATCTTAACCACGCTATAACGCTCCTTTTTCTGGTGCCACACTCGTCTTCGTAGCTCTTGCATGTTTTAGTTTTTGATTAAATAAATAAGATACCTTACTCTTAAAACGGTCCTCAATTAGTAGAATGACAGTGAAAAAATTAATCTAATTTAGTTGATATATTCTATTTTACTAGTTTTGCTTAAAAACTGTTTCGTAATAGTTTAATAAAAATTACATTCTAAGTCTTTTTTTTTTCATTACTGGACATGGGTCAAAATGCTTTATACCACAATACTAAATCGTGGATGTTTACATTTACTGTAACAACACGAAATTTAGTTTTATTTTGTATAAAATAAAGTAAATGCATTAACCTTTCATTTTCTTTTTCGGATACTTATATTTACAAACAAAATAATCTCGTGTTTAAAGCTCCGTGCGGGATATTGAGTGTGTTCTGTATTTTTTTCCAGTATTCTTAAGAGTCATTGTCGTTATTATCCATAATTCATCATTTACCTAATCCCTCAATGCAATCGGCAAACAAGTTAGGACTTCATTTGATAAAGGATATTATTAGAATCCAGTCTCTAATGTTCGTATCAGACGTTCGGCGATTCAGTAAAGGTATTTTATGTTACATAACTCTGATATGAAAACTTGATAATGAAACATGCCTCCCTTTTGTTTAATTTAATTAAGAAAAGTAATTCGTTAGGAAAAAACATTTTAGCAGAGCTAGAATTCATGTTTCGTGAAACTCGTTTTAGGAATTGATGTAAATAGTGAGTGAATTAGTGTTCGATTATTCCCATATTAAAATTTGTAAATAAAATGGAATTAATCAATGAAACCGTTTTCACATGTTACTCATTGGATTCAGTTTAAAATTAAGATTAATATTACATCAGCAGTTTTTTGTGTGTAACTTAACCAATTCTACCACGGGAGTGCGAAGAGTAAACATTATACAGTGTATGAAATAACTGATTTTATATAAATGAAATAGGAATACAGATTGAAAACTCCGTATATAAAAATTTGATAGTTTAGCTAAAGTTTAGTAATTTACCTCGCAATATGTCCGTTTCCTGATGTAAAGCTAACACGTTCATCAATACTAAGATAAGTAAAATATCCAGCATTTCGAAAATTTATTAGATGTTTTGCTTTCGAAACTCTAATCTATAACTTCTAAGAATAAAGTAACAGAACGCCTATCTTGAACAAAAATAATGCACTGAATCCGTGTTAGTAATAGTTATCTTTGTTTCAATGTATCGACTGAGGTAACATTGATTTTTGATCTGATAATATATTCCAAGGAAGTACATACCGGTTTATTACAATAGTTGTGTCACTTTGAGATGAAATTACTAGATAAATTACAGAATAATTCCTAAAACATAATCAATCCATTTTGATAAAATGTGCCTATTTGCGTATGATTTTAACGGTAAAAGATTTACAATATAAACTTATTTTCGTTGGAGTTCATTAAACGCTTTTGGCTTATTTTATAGCAAAGTCAATCGATAACTATGTTAAACACGTTTTACACAATTGATCACCCCATAAAATGTGCGACTATACAAGTCATGGCTTAAAGGGAACTATTTAATTTCGGAAGTCTTTATTTTCTAATGCCTACATACGAATGTCTTTACAATACATTAGATAGCATGTGATCTAAATTACTGCACTTGTATTTCCCCAACATAAATGATATTTTTTACGAATTAGCTTGACGAGCATGAAAATCCCCCCTTCAAATTAGAGATTCTTGGATCCTTAGACAAAAACGTTAACTCTCATCTATTTGCTCTGACTTTCGGTTCGGATTCATTTCTTACAATCTGTAAATCGATTGTACATAAAGGCGAAAATAGATAAATGTAAACATTATTTTAGCTTTTAAAATTTTCTGTAACCCTCAACCAACACATATTGGCACTTGTAAGGGAACTGGGCTATTACTTAGGATCCGGCCTAACTGGGGGCACTTGGGAGTTTAAACCAAAGTATTGAAACTTTTTCAGATTAGAACAAACAGGAAACAGGGATTTTCTCAAACCGAGGTATTAGATTGGTACAAAAAACAATGTCGTTTTATATAATATAAAAAAAATCATTATTTTTGCACCAACCTAATAATAAATTGACTTGTGGTTGGAGGGCTATATTAACTTCAATAGTGCACGGGTAGAAATTTTCTACTTGTAAGAGTGTATCGATTTTGTTTGTAAGGGCTACAAGTGTAAGGCGTTCATAAATTTTAAACCAGGCATGGATGTTACATTATGGTAGAGCAGAGGTTGGAGCATGAACGACATTTCGAGACCCATTATATTTGCAATTATTTTTAGATCCCTTAATGAGTGAGACTAGGGGTAGACTTACTAACCCCATCTTGGAAAATTGCATATTTGCACAGATATGGGATGCCCTCTGCTATGGGTAAACACATCACTTTAGGAATTTCGATTTCTGTAATAGAATAAGTATTACTCTTGAAGGAAAAAATATTAATTGTATCGAATATACATTAGTGTGGTACGAATATACAGTAGTGTGGGATATAAGATTTAATTATTTGCATGACCAAGCATATATACGAATTATAACCCAAACCTCAAAAATATATAAGTTGTGTATATCTTTGCGGCTCAGCATATGACTAATCTAATCTCTTCCTCAATTTCCGTTATATTCTAAACCGAAACTGATTCTATTTTGTGATACGAGTTTGGAGGTTAAGAAATCGTCATAATTTGACAATTAATACTGTTGGTTTCTGTGTACAAACAGTAAGCATCCAATATTTTAGTTTAGATAGATACTTATTAAGGATTCCATTACATAAACCTGAATAAAACAGATGACTGTAAATATTAAACAAATAAACTCTAAAATTACTGGTCAGACAACACTGTAATTTACAGAAAATAGTAATCATAAAATAAGGATGGTTTACAATGTAAAAAAAAAACTGTTTGGATGCTGATATTTTTATTACTTTCAGCGCATGCCATAATTCTTCGATTTGTTTAATATTAGCACTTTCTTACCTATGTCTAAATAGCTACATCTGTTGAAAACGCGACTGCAGCGATGTGCTGGTTTCGATTCTAGCTGGTGTCACCCAAGTATTTTGTTTGATGAAATCCCTACTATATATATATGGTACAATATAACATAGCGTGATATTTTAATATTTATAGCTCTAGCATTGCACTATTGAGCTATCTAAATGTAATACATTGCTACTCATGACGTTACTAAGCTAAGTAGTTTGACTATAAAAACTTATATATCCGATACCATGTAATAACAAACACGATTTCTTCGTGATTTAAATTTATTTAAGCGTATTTTACGACCCGGCATACCCTACATCCCACTAGGTCTTTTACAGAATACATACCAGTATATCTGTCTAAATTTCTCTAACTAAGTACATAGTTATGCAGCCTCACGACTACATACCAGGAAATATTTTTGGGGGATTTAAATAATTGACATTAGACATAATATCGAAATGTTTTCATTACGGATTAAATAACATTAACATTCAACTTATTATTTTAACATTAAAAAAATACTTTCATTGATTGACAATGGCTTCGTAAGTAAGCATTGTGGCAATTATTAACCGATTGTAGTCATGTAAAGTCGTGAATGCATATGTGTTAGTGATTCAAATGATTACTTCTGTTTATTATATTTGCTTTCTGATATGCCGACTAATGTTTCTCAGCAACGAAATATTGTATGCGTTTTTGAAAAGGGCACCTACACAAGCATGATTAATTTATAAGTACTTGCGGTACTAGTGGAAATTCCACAGATGCCTGATTCATATGTAATATATTTATGTTGACATTCTGTAGATGTTCAGTGTAAATGGAGACACTCTGATCTATTAGTTATTTCATTAAAACTGCAAAATTATTTATGCAAGCTAGCAGAGACGCCCGGCATAGCCAGGTTGTAAAATACGCTTAAATATATTTTCATTCTTGCAGATTTTTGTATATAGTATAGTTATTGTTCTATCGATTTTATATATAAAGTTACGATTTCAAAATAAAAATATATCTATATTACATGTGCTCAGCCGCTTGACTCGAAACTACAAACTTAGGAATATATATATATATATATATATATATATATATATATATATATATATATATATATATATAATCTCATAATTTTAGCTATAACTGAAACAAAAACTTACGAAGAAATTCTTGAATTAATTAAAAAAATAATAATAATAAAGTGTTATCAGCAAAAATCGAAACCAAGACTTATGAAGAATTCTTGATCAAATTATTTAAGTTGAAAATAAGGATAAATAAAGTAGGTTAGATTTTAAAATAAATAGGTTATAAATGAAACAATTCCTTTTAGGAATTTCTTTGTTACCAAAACGTAATTAGGCTTATGGTAATTTAAACACCTGAAGAACCACGTATTTTCCGTTATAAAGAAGGGGAATTCCAATATTGAGATTGATTCGAGTCCAGTAGAAGCAGAGCCAGAAAAGAGTCTGAGAAAAAAATGTCAAGTCGGTCAGACTGGGAGCTGACACCTCTCAGAGGCGAAAGACGGAAGATGAGACCATGTAGTCGTAAAAGCTTTAATTCCTGATTCATCAATCAACCAGCTAGTAGAATAATGGAATCATGATATATTTGTAATTATATCATATATTTGTAAACCTTGTATTCGTTGTCGTCTTTGAAAAATGGAAGGTAATATTGTTTTGTTTGTCATCTGTGCATCAACATTGTGCAACTCCTTTTCCAAAGTATTGTGTCTCCACCAACATTATCAATAATGACTTCCCTTCGTGTCAACAAGAACTGTTTCATCATATATCTCACCAGTGTATTAATAATAATTTACAGATAAGAATTGTCATCGTTGTCATTGTATTTGTCATACAAACGACGTCGTCGTCACAGTAATAGTGTCACATAAATGTCTCGTCCTCTGATAAATACGTCCTCAATATATTCTCTGATACGTTGTCTCAATATGTACTCCGCTACACATCTGATGGCTTCCGAGTCAGCCATATATTGTAACTTGTCGATTTGAGTAATGGCTCGTCAGCTTGGGGTCGAGAGTTTAGAATGATCTGTTGGTCCTGTCGATCTAAGAGACCGGTCGGAAACGTAACTGTCTGTAATTGGAAATGAGATAGAGGCTAGGTGTTATCCTATCAGCTGCGTCTGTGTAAGTAGAATCCATACCAATCACTGGTGGACTTTAAAGTCACCAAATACATATACTTGTGCGCTAGTATATAGGGAGAGTAATGTATCTATATTTTCAGAAACCTGTTGGATTAGAGTACATTCGTGGCTCAAGGGAGATCATTAAAAAAAAATTAAGTAGTTAACGTTATGTTGTAGGTTGTCTAAAGCACATGGACTTCTGGTCGTCTAATTCTAGTTTGGATCTCTAGTCAAGGGGTGGGTATTTCGAATATACTCAAAGTCCGGGCACGTCTCTCGGAGTCCTTACGGCAACGTGGGAGATAACTAGGTATGTTAAAGTGGTAAAAGTAGACGGTGGAGTGTAGGTTAGTTTCACTTGCTGCTAAGATATCGAGTAGAAATGACTCCACATCACCTAAGTTAATTCTTAGTTCGCGGATATTTGTGAATGCAAGTCTTTTACTCTAAGTTTCTTTCCTCGAATTGAAACAATTTGGAATTATCTTCAGAGTGATTCCTTTTTTACTCTGCCATTCAAAAAAATCAAATCTAATATGAACACATCTTTGCTGAATTTGCCAAATAGTATTCGTGTAGATTTAATTCAAAATACTAGTTCCGACCTCTAAGCGGCACTGTTTTGTTGGGAGAAAAATAAAAACAATCATTACATGGGATTTAGAAAATTGCTTCTGCAATCATCTAGTGTCCTGGTTAAGGTACTCTATGACACTCCCAAAGAATTGGAACGAGATAATTTTTATGTTATAATTACTTATTTTTATAAGTTTACCATTGCCGTCAACACGCATAAAGTACTTTGCAGAATCTTGTCTTTACGATGAAATCCTTTAGCGAAAAATCGATTCGAACATATTAGCTATTTACCTAAATGCGGTGTATACGCTGATATCTTGAAATTATTAATCATTCAGGCAATAGTATGCCAACTTCAAAATACCACTTTATAAATCCTAAATAATTTTTTTCAATAGTCATATTACACACAACGAACGTAATGTGGTGGTAAGAGGTAGATATACATGTTTGAAACTGCTAGAATGTGTAGTATTAAGTTGTTGTTTTTTTTTTTTTTCGACGATACCAACGTGTACATTATTACTGGACGAATACGTCATATTTGAGCTTTCTTGAATACTTTATATATACGTCTTTATTGACGTCCATGTATGTACATACAACTATATTTATGCAAGTGTTTCGAAGAGGTTGATATGTAAGTTTAAATTGTTTGTGATCTGAACATACCATACGCCAATGTATTTATTTCAAATGCCTGTGTTTGCTAACGACGCATTTCCATTTCCATTATCAGAATGGTAATTCAATCTCTAGATCAGCAGGAGGCATAATGTATCATTGCTTGTAGTAAAATGAAGATGGATGCTGATATTTTATGCTAGAAAATAATACTCTACCCCCCAATAATCCTAAAACGTTTTTCAATGACTGATCGATAGGACGCTTCTCCAGTCTAATATAACGCATCCTAAAATCGCAAACAAGTTCGATAGGTAGAAAAGGGAGCTGAGAAACCTCTTCTAGTTATAAGTCAGTGCACCAACTATTTTCTTAATCGTTGTAAAAACAAAATTCGCCCACTCGAACTTGTGCTTTAAATGGTAACCAAAATCTATCCGTCGAATGGTCTGCCATATTTGCACATAAACATTGTGAAATTATAAAGTGGTAGTATGCTATCTTTGGAGGCGGGACTAGTCGAAAAGATCATGGGATTGTTTAATTTTTTTATGTGGCACCGCAATTTTTTTTTTATTAAACTTTTGTTTCGTTATAGCATTACAAAAGAGCTAAAATGGCATTAAATTATAAATATATTTATATTATTATCAGCAAAGAGCATCTGGCTTTTCCAGGTCGGTAAATACGCTGAATATATTTCACATTTATCATTAGAGCCAATTTTCTATCGTATATTTTGTTTGGTACTCTTGCATAATTTGACCCGAATTCTCGTGAATTGCTGTCACGCATGGATCGGGCGAGACCGGCAAGCATCGGTGTCACCCGAGCGTTGTTCAAATTTTGAAACGCTAACTCAACTTTTTATTTTTATTTAATTTTTTCCTGTTATGTTTTTAGTAATTTTTAAGGTGATATTAAGGGGGCGCGGGTGACATTTTATTTTCTGATTAGTTACTTATTTATTTTTTATTTTTGGGGGAGTTTGCTTCTATTTAGATAACGCTTTTCCTTTGGCTAATCAAACAACAGTCGAATTGGAAGAAAACGACTAAACCAACAGAAAAAAACTGGCAAATATTTTCAAACTCCCTAAACAGAATAATGACAGGGAAGAAAATAAATCTATGCATGTTAGAAAAAAAAAATTAAAACATCAATGCAGACAATCTGATATTGTCAGGAGAAGAAATTGCTGTCCCCAAAGAAGTGCATCAATTGTAAACACAAATGTTTATTTAAAAAAAGATTGTGTGTAAAGGATGGTTTCTCCTGGAGATGTACAAATGGGCAGTGCCGCCAAAAGAACTTGACTGAACAACAAGTTTTGAAAATTAAAAAGCAAACAAATACAATTAAAACAAAGAAAACAAAACAAAACTTGTACTTACACATAAGAATTATACGTTTAAAAATATTTTCTTGGAGAAAAAGCAAACGTTCTGTTGATAAATATATTCAAAAATTAAATACTAAAATGAAATAAACATTTTCATTTTTGAAGGTAGGATTTTTGGAGGGATTATTTCTATTTCTTCCGGTTTGATCCCCTCCTATTAGTCTGCGTCTGTTACGATGCTCAGCTGATACCGATAATTGCTGGTCTCGCCCGATCCATGCTTGACGGAAATTCATGAGAATTCGGGTCAAATTATGCAAGATTATTTTTTATTTCATCAAATATATAGTAATAATTTCAGGTGAAAAATAATATGGATACCATTGTTATATAAGGGATGTCCCCTTTTCATGTAAGTATAAAAATAGAGATTAGTTAAAATGAGAGAAAGCAGAAATCGAACCCTGGACATAAGTTTTAAAGAACAATAGGTTTAAATATTGTTAATTCGGATGAAATAAATAATAAACTATTCAATTGTTAGAATCTGGATAATAAAATATGGGTTAAATAAATTAGATATGTAGGTTGAATTCCTTTGTGAAAATAAAGAAAAAATAGGTTATTGAAAAATCAGAATGTTCGGGAAACGTGCAAGTCCACGCATGTTGATGGCACGTGAATTTTAGTCACGTTGGCAGGACATGCACGGATTTCTCAATATAGGAAGTGAGAGTTAGTTAGTTAGAGAGACAGTCAGTGAGAAACTCAGAGTCTGGAGTTTGAAATTCGAACGTCTAGGAAGCGAGACGATCACTTTGAAACTAAAATGTGAAGCTTTGAATTCTTGATGAGAAAACCACGGCTGTTCGTGAAGAAATAAACCCATCAGGTGTTTTGATAAAGCGTCTTTGTGTTTATGATTCTTACAAAAAGTTAAAGTGAATTGTTATGTCTGTGTTATAAAATGTCGTTACATACACGTCTCGACATCTCATCGACAATGTGAATCTACATCTCATATCTACACTAAGACTGTCTGAACACTATCTCCTCACTCTAAGAGCTTCACATAGCAATACATCTATTAACCTAAGAATAAACATTTAATGTATAAGAATCCTAATAACATGAACAATCTCTCTAAGTCTCTTACAACATCTCATTATCTCTAAGACTCTCTTTTAATGAAACCCCTATATGTAATATTTATATATTTTGGTGCCCGTGAACCAGTTTGCATCAGCGATGCAAAAACCGAACCTGGGGTCTATATAACACCATCAGCCAGAAGCTAAACCAAAATATTTTCAGCCGTAGCTGTGTATCCTACAAATATAGTTCTCGAGAGATGAGAATGACTTGATATTAAACTACGTGAAGTAATAAAATTGAATTTGGGCACGCACAGAAAGCAAAAATATGTCCAGTTGAAATGAGGTTTACACTTAAATTTACCGGTACGAGTATGTATGCGTTATACATTCATCCAAACAATCTTACTCTGTGTAAACCATACTTTGTATAGGATACCTATTCCTTGTTTATGTTAGTGTTATCAGTTATAAGAGTTTATCGGTTTAATATTTAAACTAAATTTACTATTTAAATTTATAAGCCAGTATGTGCAATCTTAATGATTATGCAATCGACGATTCTAATAGCGTATGGATACAAATATTCTACTCTTGGCATTAGTTTCCACGATTTCTATGTAGTAAGAATCCTTTCTAGAAAGGAATCGGGTACTTACGGGAGATCACCAACAGATATACAATATTCTAAGTGAAAATATTTTTTATGGAACGAACTGGGTTATTACGTTGGACACTCGGGTCGTCAGTCTATCATTAACAACTCGGCCACCGTCACTTGGATCCATAGTAAACGAATATTTTAAGCCCTTAATTTTCTTATATTTTAAGCAAAAGCTAACCATAGTGCACGTATCATCTGATTACCATTTTAAGATGCAACTCTTCTGGGTTATTAGCAATTATTTAATTAAATTAATGTTTTACTAAAATAACTTCATTCTTTGTTGAATCGATTCTAAACCTCAGATTGTTCAAGAACCCACCCGTATGCTCGACACTGACGGTCAGTATAAGTCTCCTAGATATTTTTCTCACAATTTTCCTGGAATTTCGCTCATCCTCCATTCTGTCCAAACAGGAATCTTCCGATCAGAAGATTCTATTAAGATGTAATATCCTAAGATGTCTCTCCATCGCACAGTATATGAATACTCTGTGGCTGATTGGGATCGCTTCCGCAAATTTATATCGGATATTCGTCTGTTTAAGGTTTAAAATGAACATTTACTCTATAGTACCATAACTGCCTGAATGGTAAATTGTCGGTATTAACCGTTTCATATCCTCCAATAAATTATAGCAAAAACCTAACACAGCCGTGGCTTTCTTTAATGTGTTGCTGCTATTGCTCAGAGAAAAGTTTTTCATTGCTTCAACGAAATTTACTAAGAATTAAGTCGTCTTTAGAACTGCCAATATCTACCGTAAAAGAGTAATGAAGAACGCGAGAGATCTGCATGTGCAGTCCTTCAAGTCCTATGTAGCTAAGCGGCAGTTTGGTTTTCGTGAATTTTAGCAAATAACCAACAGGGCTTTGAACTGAAGCGCGTCGTCTATCTGGGCCATGATCAATGGGCCTGCGGTAGTCTCATCAGCAGCAAACCCCTTCACCAAGAACTTTGCGACAAATTTTTCTATCTGACCCTAGCCGCCTACCTCCTGTATCTGAAAACATGATATGCGAAATACAATTAACTGCGTGTATATGATCTCACTATTTCTGTTTCCCAGTTTGGCTTTAATATCTCAAAGTATTAAAATTTTATTTTCAGATTATCTTTTCAACAATCGGGAGAGATATGTTTGCTAACTATGCCATTGATAATCTGAAACTATATCCAACGCCTTGCAAACAAAATTGAATGCGGATTATTGAATGTAGATGGCTGCTCAACCTTGCAAAGAGGGATGATATAAAACTTCGTACTGAATTCAAGATGAACTAATTCCAGTGACGTGAACATTTTATTTTTACTTTGTTTTATTACAGTACTAGTTATAAAATTTGATATAACAGCGGAAAATATTTTTCTTAATCTTTTCTGTATATTACCTTTTCTTTTAAGCTCTTTCTCTATTTAATTTCTAATCATTGAGTGCAGGGTTGTCACCGAAAACATAACTAATAAATGTTATTAAATATTAGACGAAACTAATGTTTATTTTTAAAAAAGTCTACAGAGGATTACGCGTTTTGTCTTGTAATTTGCGTTACAGTGAACAATTGTATTGCTTTTTGTATGAAAATTCAATCCATCAAAGAAACTTATATTTAAATAAACATGAAAATGCACTTTTCATAAATTACTAAACAATGTGTTTGATTTTAAACTGTTTCATAATTATACTAGTAAAGCTTGCTTACAATTAATAAATTTTAATCTAATTATCTTAAATCTAAGATTTGCGTATTTAGATTACCTGGATTATTGTTTCGAACTTCGATAGTCCACTCAACCTTATCGAAGATGCAAACTTAATTTCTTCAGTTGCGTCTTTCCAAAGTCTGCAATTTGAACTTTTAGCATGACAGTCTTATTCACGTGGATAATTTGTTCTCATTCTCTTAGGCATGACTGGATAGATGACGTAATATTATTTTTCGTATTGCTCGCCATTAAGATTTAACCCTCAATCTTAAGAGCTTGTCACTGAAAACATAACTTTCCACTTAATATATCTGGAATTTAGGTTAATGCTGAGATTAGAATTTCAACAGATTTAATACAAATATACCTGTCAAAATTATATTTAAACTAACAATTCTAATTGCAGCTTCGTGTGTGTTTATTGTAAAGAAAATGTTTCCTATATTCATTTTATAATCTCGAATTCCGGATATTATGAACTAGTCCGTAAAAATATGAAGATTTCTCATCGATATTTTCTATCTCTAACTTTTCTATGGTAGTTAGCGCTTGTAAACTTTAACTTAATCAGATGTATATCTGAGTAATCATTTTTCATGTTATTACTTATGAATTTACTTCAAACAGTATGCCAAAATGTAGTGCAAATACCATGTTGATGACATATGGCCGAGTGGTCCTAGACGTTGTATCAAAGTTTACAGTTACCCAAAAAGGTGCTGAGTTCAATCCTGAACGAAGGCAGTCAAAAGGTAACATTAAAAACAGAATCAGCAAATATGTCCCAAAGCCTAGCTGGAGTCCGAACACGGTACCCCCGTAATAATAATAAACTGTGTCCATCGCTTAATTGCAGATTAAAAAATAATCAATATTTCAGTAAATATAAGTTATAAAAAGCTGAAAATAACGCCTTCCAAGGACTGTATTAAGGTGAGATAAATCCTAAAATCTCATCAAAATTCATGTTATATTTAAAAAGTTATGTTATTTTTTTAATATTCAAGGAATTTACACCGTCCATCGCTTTATTGCAAGTCTTCTAAGATAATGTTTTAGCTCAATAAAACAATACCAAAGCATCATAAATTTATATTGAACACATTTTCTGGGGAAAATTAATAAAAACAAAAGCACATCCCGAGGGGTAAGTGTCAAACAAACGAATTATTTGTCCACATATCGCCCATGTTTGAAATTACATTAAACAACCTTTTGTCCACCGAGGAGGTCAATTGTTTGATCTGAGATGGAGTAATGGTTCTGGCAATGCCGACTATTTTGTTCCAAAGGGCATCCTTCGAAGAAAACTGCTCTCCTCCCTCATAAACTCCTCGTTTCAATATTGACCATAGGTGTTCGATGGAGTTAAGGTCCGGAGAACACGGTGGCCAGGACATGAGGGTTTCTCCAACAAAGCCCTGAGATCCAAGGAAGGATGTAGTTGCCCTACCAGCATGAGATGAGGCATTGTCATGCATAAAAATAATCTTAAAACGACGTGACAAGGGAAGATCATCTAGCCATGGTAACAAATTCTCATTTAGAAAGGCAGTGTAGGCATTGCTGGTGAGCTTGACACCTTCTGGCACTCGGAATGGTCCACATAGCTTATCCCCAATAATTCCCGCCCAAAACATTATGCCTCCACCTCCCTGTTGGCGACGAAATCTATAAGGCGTTGGAGTTCCATTTGGATTCCAAACTTTGGTTCCTCCGTCCGGTCCATCAAGGGTAGCACGAGCCTCATCTGTAAACAGAACATTTTGGCAATCCATTTTCATATATTTTTGTGCCCAAGCCAATCGTTTTTCTTTGTGGGTTTGGCTCAATGGAGGCCTTGGAATAGGATTGATGTTTCTTGCCATTTCATTCAGTACATTGCATCGGGCTTGTCTGGACCTTGGTATGACTCCAGTCCTCGCAAAAATTGTTGCACTGGTGCTGTTTGGGTTGCGCACAATCTCTACGAATTTTTAGAAGATCCCGATCAGAAAGGTTCCTCCTTGTGCCCTTATCTTTCCTGGACTTGATGTTGGGGTTGTTGACGAATGTAGCTAAAGTTCGGGGATCCCTTTTTAGTTCTGTGGCTAAATTTATGATCGAGAGTCCTTCTACTAGTCCTGCAATAATCCTCTGCTTTTCGGTAGCTGTTGAACGTCCTTTTTTTTTTTGGCATGTTATGAGACCTGCAATAAAGCGATGGACGGTGAAAATTCCTTGAATATTAAAAAGAAAATAACATAACTTTTTAAATATAACATGAATTTTGATGAAATTTTAGGATTTATCTCACCTTAATACAGTCCTTGGATGGTGTAATTTTCAGCTTTTTATAACTTATATTTACTGAAATATTGATTATTTTGTAATCTGCAATAAAGCGATGGACACAGTTTAAAGGGTTGGGTTCAAGACTCCTAACAAACGGTTCCCCAGTTCGATACAAAACACCTGACGAAGGCCGGAGAGCAAAACGGCCGAAACGTTGTAACAATAACAACCAAGATGAGGAAGTAAGTCCGACAATCTCAATCAATGAAAACACCTCATCTCAAAAATAGAGACAATTACTAAAATACCATGTTGATATAAAAAAATGAGTATACGTATTTGTTGGCAAGTAAAATTTTACATGCTATACATTGTTTTATTATCGAAAAAAACAAACAAATCTATTGCTAAATCTCATTGCATAAGCAATTTCATTAGTATTATATTAAGCTACACCAACTCGAATATAAATGAAGTTTTTCTAGAATTATTTATAATTCTGTATTCGACCGTACCAATAGAAACTATTTCCTTTTAAATGAATAATGAATCAACTCTTGCATCATCAGTTCGTATGCAATTTCATTATTATCAATATGCACGAATTCTTTTCAACCGCCGCATTACGATCTAAATTAATTCTACAATAATCTGTCGAATATATTTTCTCACGGAATCGTGATTTCACATTAAACACGTTTTTTTTTTCTTCAATAAAGCTTCCTTTTTGTGTCACTTTTTCTAAGAGACGGAAATTCACTCGAATAAATCAAATCATTGTTTAATACTGTACACATTTTATACCAAATCTGATAGATTTAGTAAAGTGTTTAATAATAAACAGCGAGATCGTTTTGAAGGAAGACACTTCGGACGACAAATATGGAAGAATTAGCTAAAAATAGTAATCCCTTCACCGTAATCTGGGCACTTTTCTACGGGTAGGGGTCGCTTTTTTCGCCGATATTTTCGAAACTAATCCCCTCTTTTCGATTCACTAGCCTTAATTTAAACTTTCGTCACTTCCGGTTTGGTGATGGACGCAAAAGCAAAGACGCCACGTTTTTTCACGTTCTCTTCCTCCTTCACGGTAGGGTTCGAGCCTGCCTATTACCACTTTATTTCTAAATGCACACTTCCAAACACCCGGTCAACGCCGGGCACCCAGCCTAATGGCTTATAAATCTAGCAAAAAACGAAACCGTCAGAATTATACGCCCGGACCTTATCACCTACGCCTAAAAAGATATAATGTCTGGGAGGGTAATCCGCTTAGAACAAAGTAAAAACTTGCACTATTCTTACTGGAAATTCGTTTTATGTCGACCCTAAGATTGTCAGAATGATTCTCTTAAGAATATGTTATGAAACTTTGCTAAGTGATGAGTAAACAATAGATGAACTAATAATGGAGTACAGATTTTTCCGGTTACGATTGAACGGCGTTTATATATACTAGCAGGTCGTCTCGCTTTGCTCGGTCGAAAAATACGCTTAAATATATTTAGTTATAATTCATGCAGATTTCGTATTTATTGACCAAAGCATTATATTATACCGAAAAGATATGAAAATGATTACAAAAGTTATACAAAATCGACTCCGATAAAAGCATCTGATATCTAAACAAAAACATTCAGAGCACTAGCTTTAATCATTATTTTAGCGCTTCAGCATTCGTCGTTAATTCTGAGTTATCGACAAATAAAGAGGGCTAAAAATTAAGCGACTTTAAACTTAAATTGTATGTAATGATGCTCAGAAATTAGTCAATTTACTCCTGCTAAAGTCAAGTGTTTTCTTTTTTAAATTCTGAAGCTTAGCGCCTATTTTCCCGCCGCTGGAAGACAGTGGGTTTGACAGCAGGACTGCGCCGGGCCACAAGTCCAAAGGGACTCAGGCTTAGCTTCATAAGGAATGCTACGACTGTCCCATTTATACGCTTACATTCTCTCACTGACCCCACCTACTCCGTGCTGAACCTGCTAAACTAATTCGTTTTTTTTTGTTTGTTTTTCGTACGTCGAGAACATCACGAAAATGACCTCCCACAACTGCAAAACCAGCCTGACAGATGCCATCTGCAGAGTATTCCCTGAGCCCCGCCGGTACTTGTGGAAAAGGCGTGTTCCGAGTTCCGGACTCGTATCAAGGCGGTGATTGAAGCTGAAGACGACTACATTGAATAAATGTGCGCTCTACTACATAAGCAAGCTACCTGAATCGATTTCCTCAAAGGTTTTAAAAGTTATTCACTGTATCAGTCTCTTTTTAAACAATCCCCAAGCAGTATGTATATGTAGGTTTGGGATTCTCTTTAATTAAAGTTGAACCCAAGTCATACATATATATATTTACTTTTTTAAATCGCGTCTTTATAATATATAAAAATCGATAGAACATTAACTCTATAATACGAAATCTGCACGAATTAAAATATCATATTTAAGATTTACCGGGCGTCCCTGTTGGTTTAGATATCTACTTTTGCAGTTTTAACAAGAGCTGTTTACGCTAAACGTCTACATAATGCCAACATCAATATATTACATATGAATGAGGAAATTTGTGATTTTATAAAATATTTTGTGAGCTTCTCAAAATGGAAGATGACCTCGGATGACTGGTTGGGAGGGACGATATGTTTGTATGGGTACAATTTATCTGACTGACGGGTTACGGAAGTAACCTAAGGCCGTGAGAAACCGCTTGAAAATCTGCAGGTGCGAATTCGTTTGGGAAATCACCGAATATTAGGGGGACCAATCGGGATCTGCCGGAAGTTAACGTACTAGCGAGTGATTGGTTGAAGGAGACTTCCCGACGTGCCCACCTAGCGTTTATAAAGATGACTGCGGAGCGGAAAAAAAAGGATTTTTAGAGCCTTTTAAAAGCTAGTAAATTTGTTTGACAAGAGAGCCCTTTCTTCGCGCATCCGTCTCTCCATGCCGCTTTAATGACCAACGCCGCTAAAAGCAAAGGGATATTTCTTTAAGCGATTTGAATAAGGATTTGGAAGAAATAATCGAGAAACGATGGGAATTTGGAACAAACTTGCTGGCCATTGTAAATATAATTGTACGCAACCAGAAATTACACAGTTGGTCCTTGTTTGTTTTTTTTATTTTATTTTTCTCCTACATTAGTTGTCCGGTTTTGTTTCGTAACTGTGACAATTGTTATCAAACAGTAGCAGTCCGTGGTTTGTTTCGGCGAGATACAATAACTGACAACTACATTGCTCGAATTGCGATCACGACTGATAGCGGCATCGCGAGAGCTTCGGTTGAAGATCAACACAGAACAGTGACATCGGCTCCTCATAAGGGCACCAAGGTAATATTGGTCGGTGACTTGGGATCTGAGTGAAAGGCCTGTTTTATATTGGCGTCCGTTGAGCAGGATACGAAGGTGTTATACATGAAGTCGCTCGCATATCCATGATTGACTACATTAAGAAGTTAGCTTTAATAACTTGGCAATAGTAGGTTGTTAATATCAACGTCAGGGCGAGAAAAAACTCGACTTTATACTGTTATATATACTGAACCATATTGTATTTTACATAGTTAATATTTCTTTAAGAATACGACTATAGATTCTGTTTAATTTAAAAATACTTAACTAGACATAACTATCAAAGTTATTAAAATCAATAAATAAAACATAAGAGTAAACATACATAATAATTAATAATTAAATTAAAATAGTAATTAAAATGGATAGATGTTTTGATCGGACATTTAAAATTCAATTACTTGAGATTTAGAGTCCCACTTTATAATTCCCCTTCTTATTCCATCACTCAAGTGTCAGCTAGATGATTTTCTATAACATGTCAAACAATTAAAGTAGTACGGTCAATTTATAACGAAACGGGTTTATCTAATCGTAGATCAAATTTAGTTATTTTTACCTTTCCAAGTTATTATATTTTCGCCATGTTTTTTTCTTTATTTTATATTTTTAGAAAATTAAAAAAAATCATTGATTATTCACCGCTGCGTATTTGTCGCTTTCTTTTAAAATATGGGTTTTTTGGAAATACTGATTTCAAAAATGAAAAATGTTTTCACAGGATATTAAAAAAATATGAGATTAAGAGCCTCTAACCATTTTCATCATCTTCCCAGCATATAAATGCCGTTAAGCGACCTATCTATATCATCCCAAGTTTTGTAAGTTAAGAAACACGGTTTGATAAAATATAAAAGAAATGAAAAAAAGCTTCCTAATTAGAAACTGCGCGAACACTTATATATATACACGTACTGTATGTTAATGCCTGTCCATGATTATTAAATACAAGTGATATCGTGCGTGTCCTTGGATTATGATGAGAGGATAATAATCCCTGTAACAGAACTACAGGCAAAACAATTTCGAGTGTAGTATTTAAAGAATAATATTAAATAACCACTGCACAATGTAAGATCTAGAATCCGATCATCATGGAAATGGTTAGTTTCAGAAACAAGGTCAGACATTGAACAAAATTACCCGCTCTAATTTCAGGTACCAAATTAATACGGATCAAATACGAGTCAGCAAAATTAACCAAACATGTAGAGGAAAAATGGGCAATAAAATAAAATACACTGGTAATGTAATTTTATTACAGAAGACATCATAAATAACGAGATTATCGGAAATGGATCAGTTATGTGATAGGTCTACTGATTACCATAGTCTGCGATTCCCATCTCGTTGTAAGTGAAACTTGTTTCTCAGCATAGCTGCGTTACAAACCTACAAGTAATAGAAATAAAACGACAGATAAACGATATAACTGACCAAAAAAACTTAGTGAAAGCTCAGACACAGCAACTCTACAAGCAGAATACCTGCAAAACTAAAAACTGAAACGCTAAAAACGTAGATTATTAGCAATTTAACAGAACTGTCAAAGAAATAGCCTCAGCAGAAAACATTATACAACGTACGCAAATGGAAAAACAATCTGCTAGCCCTTGGATACCAATATTTACATAAGTCTGTTTTTCAACGTCTATAAAATGAGGGAACTAGCGAAATGAACATGAACTGAGAGAATGTTAGTACTCCAGTTATCGAACGACCATGTTTTAGATACCAAGAGTGGAGCAAATTAAAAAGAAACAGAAAATGGACATTACCTTTACTCCTAATCTTAAATGGAACACGTACATCAAATATGCTCTCAAGGCCGCTGGAAAAATGGTCGGATCCTTCTATCGATTCAGTAGATATCTCACTGATGATGCAATTCTCTATCTATATAAGAACCAGGTACGTCCGAGGATGGATTACTGTTGCCACATCTGTACAGGAGCTGCTAGAAAGGTCATTACTGCCTTGATAGAGTTCAAAATAGACTACATAGCCTCGTAGGATATGTCCTTTTCTCTTCGCTGCAACCTCTATCCCACAGGAGAGATGTTGCGAGTTTTTCTATGCTTTATCGTTATTTTCATGGAAAGCGTTCGACTGAGCTTCAATCTATGGTACCCCCTCGCCAAACTTTTACAAAACCACTCGTCTAGCTGAAAACACTATCAATAATTACCTCCACTCTTTATCTGTGTCTAAACCTAAACGTAAATTACATGAACAAAGCTTCTTTCTTAGAACTGCATGCCTGTGGAATTGTCTTCCGTTTTCCTGCTTTCCAGCTGACTACAATATGGTTGTCTTCAAGTCTAACGCAAACAAGTTCTTAATGAGCCGTTCCACTTGTTTAGAAATTTACCGAATTTCCATTACTTACGATTACTATATTGTCCAATTGACTACTGAACACCCTTAGCCCTTATCGTCGAGTAGTCTCTGGGTCTTGATAAGTGGTTATGTCCATGTAAAAAATATAGATTGCAACATATACTATTATAAACGTAAACAATTTAGTCAGTTGCTAGAGAGTAAGTATGACATTTTAAGTGGGGAAACTAGCTGATGTAGCTAATGAACCAAGGAAATTTAAACGAGAATTCAGACCGAAAACTAAGATCAAGAAATTTTTAAAAGGATCCAAAACAATAAACAGGAAGAAATCGAACAGAAAAAAATCAAAAAGTGGAAATGTGACTCCCAAGGAGAGACTAAGTAAGCAAAACATAACGGCAAGAAATGGAAGATGAAGACGATAAAAATCAAAATCGGTACAATGCCAGCGAAACAGTGCCTTTAGAAACTATGAAAATCATCTTTATCTAAATATAAACAGACAAAAAAACAAAAGCAGAACAACCGAACCCTATAGAAACAAATATCTCCCGGAGAAACAATATGGAAAGGGTGTAAAAGCCACAATGCAAATGCCGCATAGCTGACACCATGAGTAAAGAGTCACAACGAATTGAAGAAGAGGTATCCTCATGGGAACACTCAAAATAAATGATAGCAAATGGCAAACTAGAGATCACCACGCCACTACGGAATATATGTATACTGGATCAAATAAATAATAACAATATATGAAAGATAAACGAAAACCTAAAAGACGCAGACATGCCACAATGAATGAGTAAATGTGAAATTACACTAATACAATACAGACACAGAACGCGGAACCACATTCAGCAACAACCGGCGAATAACTTACTTATTACGCAGGTGGGAAATCTCAAAGGCAAAACTGAGAGAACAAATTGACTACCCCTTCCATAATCATGGATTATTCCAAAAGAAAAATGTGCTTAAAAAAGAGGAATATATGATTTACTATGTATTAACTAACAGTGTGAAAGAGGTTTTAGATAAAAAAAATAAAGTCATGGCATGGATCAACCATAAAAACGAATACGATAGTATTACTCTAGCATAGATAATAGAATGCTGGAAAATGTACAAAATTCCAGGTAATAGTATTAATTTGATTGAAAAAGAAATGAAAGCATCGAACCTTGACTTGACAGCTAACGATCAACGCATAACAGAGATACAATACAAAGAGGCATTTTCCAAAATGTTCCACTATTATCACGACTGTTCATCATAGCCATGATGGTCATCAACAATATATTGTTGGTAATGCCAAACCGGATACAACGTCTCTAATACAGATAAAAGAATAGACAATTTAGCATATATGAGCGACTTTAAACTTTTCGCAAGAACAAAATAGAATTAGAGGCCCTAGTAAACACAATCATAATATTCAATCAGAATGTGACAATGAGATTAAAAACGAAATAATGTGCACTGCTAGTTGTGGGAAGGCGAAAACTGGAGGTTACAAATGTTATGGAACTCCCAAACCAACGGGGAAATGAGGACGCTCATTTAACAAGACATCTACACTGAGTAGTTCTGGAATAAAACATCATCTAATCAATAGAACGGAAAATGAAAATGATTAAACAATTTCTAAGAATTATCTTACATTGTATAGTAAGAAACTAATAAAAGTATAAACATATAGACAAGTTATATAATCTGGGCCGTTCATAGACTAGACAAAATGGGATCGCGAGTAGTATATCAGGAAACTTATAATCATGCTTAATGCATTTTGCTAATAGGGTTATGCAGGCAAAATCAACGTGAAAAAGAAACACTGGAGAAGGAAACCATGGAACCGTGAAGACTGTTAATAAGGCTACAGTAGTTATAACAAGAAGTTTCCTCTGCGTTACTACTTACATAAAAGTCTTTTTTCAACGTCTACAAATTGAGGAAACTAACAAAATGGGCATTAACTAAAAGGATGTTAATGGTCCAGTTATCGAACGGCCATGTTTTATGGAAGTGTCGTGTTTATTGAATCTTTTTAGTGTATATGTCACACACATTAAAAATGAATCTACTTAAAAATACACACAAGATAAACGTATTGGGTCTATATGCACACAATCACGATGACGGTATATTTAATACATAGGGTTGAAACAATGTATATATTAGGTAAAGTGTTGATACGCATATATATATATATATATATATATATATATATATCTCAAACTCTCGTGTATTTTAAAAAATAGCCAATGGCGTCCAATATATCCCTATGTCACATTATTGTTTTAGTAATAGTATCCCCCAAGGTTGTGTTTGACTTATTTTTAATTAAAATCTCTTGGAAATATGGCTACTACCTTTCTAAAACTTTGATCTGGCGACATAAGACTGCGTTCCAACATGCGTTTGGAATTCAATTATATTTCCGGGCACTACAACATTTAATTTTCTTTTGTTTATGTATTTACAAGCTTTAACATATTTCGTTTTTGTTGCTTACATTTTACTTCTCCCAAATCAATTTTCCTTTTATACGAAAACCTTCGCAATTTTAAAGAAACATGCATTTCTCCTTGAAAAATTGTGTCTTCGGCTATTAGATGAACCACCGGTAAAACGTAATTTAAAACATAATTATAGATTTATCAATTTGATAAAAATATATATTCTGGTATTAAAATGATTACACACACACACATATGTATATATATATATATATATATATATATATATATGCATATATACATGCATATGCATAACATTCCAGCTAGTCTCTCTCAAATTAAGCCTCAAATTGATAGAAAGCGGAAAGCTTATTTGAAACTTCTCAACTCTTCCCCTCTGAACGAGCCAGCGCTCGTTGCCCACTTTTCTTCTGTTCGGAGTGAGGTTCAGTGTTGTGTGCGCCAAATAAAAAACAAATGATGGTCTGCCCTCTCCAGGAAGATACAGAC
Source organism: Euprymna scolopes (assembly GCF_053919585.1). Lineage (NCBI taxonomy): Eukaryota > Metazoa > Mollusca > Cephalopoda > Sepiida > Sepiolidae > Euprymna > Euprymna scolopes. Next base: position 63,625,825 of record NC_136489.1, on the reverse strand, counting down.
TGCCTACGATCATAGAGATGTCAAGTCATGCTACACTCTGCTTCATCAGGCTTATGGTCCGAAATCCTCTTTAACCACACCACTCCTGGCGAAGGACGGGAAAACCTTGCTGAAAACCTCAGATGAAAGTATGCATCGATGGCATGAACACTTTCATGATCTTTTTCATAACCCATCCAATGTTGATGTTGCTGCAATATAAAGTATCCCTCAATGTTCCTTTTGTCCGGAACTTGATGTTAAACCGACTCCTGCGGAAACAGTTGACTGCATAAAACAGATAAACTCGAACAAAGCCCCTGGACTAGATGGCATCCCTTTTGAGCTGCGGTACATGGTGGTGTAAATGTACATTGTGTGGTCCACTCTTTGATACTGTCAGTATGGCAGGGTGACCCGGTTGCCCGAGATTGGGTGGATGCCATCTTGGTTATGATGTACAAAGAAAAGGGTACAAGGTCTGACTGTGGAAATTATCGAGGTATCTCGCTGCTGAGTGCGGTTGGAAAGGTGATTGCACGGCTTTTGCTAAACCGATTGGAAAGTATGTATGTCCGAATATCCTTCCGGAATCCCAGTCTGGATTTAGAGGTGGGCGGATAACTGTGGATATGGTGTTTTCTGCTAGACAGCCTTTGGAGAAATGTATTGTACAGCGTATGCCTCTTTGCCAAGTGTTTGTGGACTTAACCAAGGAGTTTGACACAGTCAACTGTGAGGCTCTCTGGAAAGTGCTGGAAAAATTTGGCTGTACACCTGCTTTTACAGACAAGTTCAAGCAACTTCATTATAGTATGAAAGGTTGCGTCAACTTCAATGGTCAGCTTTCGGAAGAATTCCCCATTGATAATGGTGTGAAGCAGAGTGATATAGCTGCACCTATATTGTTTTCGCTCTATTTGACTGCTGTGCTCTGGTATGGTTTCCACGATTGTGATATGGATCTTTATATTAGATTCCGAACGACTAGAAAGGTGTTCAATCTCAGAAGATTCCAAGCAAAAACACTTGTTAGGGAACTGTTGTATGCTAATGATGCTGACTTGGTAACACACTCCCCAGTAGATATGCAACTCGTGATGGATCTCTTTACAAATGCTTGTACCTGCTCCGAACTGACAGCATTAAGAAAATTAAAGTCATGTACACTCCCGCTCCCGATGATCTGTATGTGGTACCTGATATCTTCGTCTGTGGAAAGCGCCTTGAAGTCGTAAAAAAGTTTGTCTACCTTCGGAGTGTCTTATCAAATGATGGCACTCTTAATGAGGAAATAAGACAGAGAATCAGCAAGGCATCTGATGCTTTTGGAAGGTTTCACGAGAGAGTCTGGTCTGATGGTGATCTAACTCTGACAACTAAAATTTCAGTATATCAAGCATGTGTAGTACAATCCCTACTCTACGCATCTGAAACTTAGACCTTGTATCGGCCACATATAGAATTGCTCGAGAGGTTCCATCAGCACTGCCTTAGACACATTCTTAATTTAAAGTGGTATAGCTTTGCAAATTATACATATGTCTTAAAAAAGGCCAAAACAACCAGTACTACTACCATTGTTATTAAGAACCACTTGCGTTGGACGGGTCATCTCATCCGGTTTGACGACTATCGACTCCCAAAACAAGTGTTCTATGGTAAGCTCTTTCTTGGAAAAAGACCCCAGCACAAGCCCAAAAAACGTTTTCGTGATAGCATCAAGGAGAGTCTGGTGAGCTTTCATATTCCTGTTGACAGTTGGGACTAACAAGCGTATGATCGCAAGCAGTGGAGAACACTGATATACAGGGGTGCAGAACACTTTGAAGCAGCCAAAATAGACCGAGCGAAGCTTACGAGAGCATGTAGGAAATGCCAAACCTGGCCGCTCAACCACGGATATCGCTGGATCTGTAAGGTGTGTGATCGGGCTCTCTTGTCTAAGGAAGGTTTTGTTAATCACATGGAAGCCCACAAGAATACAGGTTCCAATGGTGTAAGTTTCAGACAAACCAGTGAACGTTTTCAGTGTAATGTGTGCTTGAGGGTGTGCAAGTCACTGGCAGGGCTAAAAAGTCATACTCAGGCCCACGGATTTCAGTGACTGCGGGAGTGGCTCCCGTCTGACAAGACGTTGCAATCATCATATGCATATGCAAATACATGTATATGAACATATATGCATATGCATATATGTATATGTATATGCATATATGTATATACATATGTATATATGAATATATATGAATATATGTATATGCATATATATGTATATATGTACATGCATATATATGTATATGCATATATATACATATATATGTATATGCATATCTATAGGTATATGCATATATATATTTATATTCATATGTATGTATATGCATATGTATGTATACGCATATATATGTATAGGCATATATATGTATAGGCATATATATGTATAGGCATATATATATGCCTATATATGTATATGCATATATATATACAGTGATGATCATATTTATTGGCACGGTAAAATAAAAGTTAAATTTTGTCTAATAAATTCTAAAAAAGGGATTAAATTAAAGAAAATAACAAAGTACATTATGTATTTTTAACTGGCCTTTCCGATGCAGCAATCGGATTTTAGAAAAAATAAATAACAAAGGAACAACAAACATAATTGTTAAAAATCCTTGTTCAAAATTATTGGCACGATTTATTTAATAATCAATTGTATAGCCTTTGGCCTTGATTACCTTCCTCAGTCGCTTTTCATAGTTTACAACCAAGTTGTTGCACTCATCAGTTGTAATTTTAGCCCACTCTTCCTGACAATAATCCTCCAATTGAATAAGATTCTTAGGCTTCCTTTGCATTACCCTCAATTTTAATGTTTTCCATAAATTTTCAATTGGATTAAGGTCTGGGCTTTGTGATGGCCACTCCAAAACATTAATATGATTGTCCTCAAGCCATTTCTTAGTCAGTTTAGCCGAATGCTTTGGGTCATTATCTTGCATGAGAGCTCTTTAGCAGAGTCTTTCAGGTTTTCATCCAATATTTTAACATAATCTTCCTTTTTTATGCTACCTGTGACCTTAACAAGTCGCCCTGGTCCAGAGGCAGCAAAGGATCCCCAAAACATCAAACTGCCTCCACCGTGCTTCACTGTGGGTATGGTGTTCTTAGGCAGGAAAGCTTCGCCAGATTTTCTGTAAATATAAGACACTTTATTATGGCCAAATAACTCTATTTTCGTTTCGTCAGTCCATAGAACACGTTTCCAGAATGCAACATCTTTATCAATATGACGTTTTGCAAAGGCTAGCCTTGCTTTCAGGTGCATAGGCTTCAATAAGGGAGTCTTTCTCGGACGACATGCTTTTAAACCAGCTCTCTTCAAAACTCTACCAACTGTATGTCGAGATACATTCACTCCAGAGGTGCTCTGTTCATCAACAATCTCCCCAACAGAGATCCTTGGGTTTTGTTTTACTTGTCGAACAATTTTCCGTTCATCTCTTGGGGAAAGAATCCTTTTTCTCCCTCTACCCTCTAAACTCATAACGTGGCCTTGCGATTTGAACTTGTTTATTATGGCTCTAACAGTGGATTTGGGAAGGTCTAGCTTCTTTGAAATCTTATCATAGCCCTCCCCATTGGTATGGCATGCTACAACAAGCTTCCTGACGTCTTTGCTGTGTTCCTTAGTTTTAACCATGGCGATTGAAAATTATAATTTAGTCACTTATAATAGTTTAAATAAATCGCTATCTAAAAATTATCTGAAAAAATTATTCACTGAATTAGCGTTAAACAAGCATAATATGGCTATAAAAAAGTTCAGAAAGCACGTAAACCGGAAATTGATTGATATTATACTGATACTAAAAGAAAAACAAAGCATATTCTTTTAAACATTCATTTTTAATTAATTCCCTATTAGTTTTTTCAGTTTTCTTATAGGGTGATCACCTTTAGTTAACTATTACGGGTAATTAGATTCATGCAGATATTCTACATGATTTATACTTGCGAAATAGTTGCGTAAAAAGCTTACAATGAACACAAAATCGTTTCCATATATATTTATGTATACGTATATATTTTTGCTTCATCTATCTGTCTATCTATCTATCTATATATCTATAAAAGTGAACGTGTCTGTCTGTCTGTGTGTCTGTCTGTCTGTCTGTGTACATTTCCCTACGCAATGACTCTGTCAATTTTTAGTCTATAGACTCGAAATTTGAAATACCGGGTACTGAGATTTGGAAAAATCGATGTGACGGCTGTCAGCCAGTAATGTGGCTGTTAAGGGGTCAAATTTCAACGATTTGACCTTTAAGAACTCTACCAAACTCCTCCGACAATTTTGGGTCTAGACACTTGAAATTTAAGATATAGGTTCCTTGAACCTGGATCTAACTTAATAAAGTGATTTGAGCCCGACACTATAAATTTTAAGCGGTCATAATAGGGGTCAAAGTTTTAAAACATTTTTTTTTGCTTTTTTTCACAGCATACACCTCCAAACACCCGAGCAACTCCGGGCACCCCTGCTAGTATACATATATATGTATATGCATATATATATATATATATATATGCATATATATATGTATATGCATATATATATATGTATATGCATATATATATATGTATATGCATATATATATGTATATGTATATGCATATATATGTATATGCATATATATATGTATATGCATATATATATGTATATGTATATGCATATATATATGTATATATATATATGTATATGTATATGTATATGCATATATATATATATATGTATATATATATATGTATGTATATATATACGTATGTATATATATATATATATGTATGTATATATATACGTATGTATATATATATATGTATGTATATATATACGTATGTATATATGTATATATATGTATGTATATATATGTATATATATGTATATATATGTATGTATATATATATGTATGTATATATGTGTATATATGTATATTCATATATATATATATATATATATACGTTGCTGGATCTCAACATTTTGACCCGAGTTAGAGACTTAGCTGTCGTACAAAGCTAAGGCTCTGTAACATCATCTTAGTATAGATACTCCCTCAGGTATTTTGGCTCATGGATTTTTAATGTCTGAGGGAGTGGCACTCGTCTGACAAGACGTTGCAATCATCATATATATATGTATATAGTTTTGTATATATATATGTATATGTATACATATATATATGTGTATACGGATATATATGTATATATATGTATATGTATATATGTATGTGTGTATATATGTATATGTATATACATATTGTATATGTATATATGTATGTGTGTATATATGTATATGTATATACATATTGGTCTCCCTGGATCGCCACATTGTCGTGGTGGAGAACCTTGTGTGTTCCGATGAACCTGAGAGTGATGCCGTCCGGAGCCTTGGCTCCTGGTAGGGCCACCCATGGCGGTAAGGTTGAAGGGGAGGTTCCAGACAAAGAGTGATCCAAAAGACCTCAACGGCTGATGCGGCGGATGATGACAATAATGACACAACGGCACTGAAGGCGGATGAAGGCTGCAACAGAAGAGAGTCTCCAGTCGTCGTGGTTCTCCATGCCATTGGTATCAGGCCCTCCTCTGCCAAGGGGCCGTGTGGTGGCTGCAGGCGCATCAGTCTCCCCACGTTAAAAGACATCACGCGCAGGCGTTCTCCCGAAAGGGAACACATGCTACTCTACATCATGGATGGAAAAGTCTTGTGACAGTCTTAGTCATTAAGCTCCCGGACTGAGGCAGAGAGAGCTCTCCCTTAATTCCCGGATAGAAAAAGTCCTGTGGCGACCAGGAAGTGGTGACGGGAGCAGGACATTGTAGTCTGGCAGCTCCTAGCTGCAACCTGGCACATAGGCGGTGGGTGCCAGATTCAGTCGCTAACCTCACGGACCGAGGCAGAAAGAGTTTTTCGGCAGCTGCATCCATGACTGAGCAGCCCTGTTTAGGATCCACTCTGCTCACCCCAGTAGGGGAGGGGGGTTAGAAAAGGTACCCCTAAAAATAGCCTGCCTCAAAAAAACCCGTCTGGACTACCGCATCCAGAGGGATCACCACCACGCGGTCGGAAAAAGAAAGAAAATTTATGCCTATATTTTGGAACCTGGAATGTGAGGACCCTCATGGACAACAAAACAAGTGATCGACCCGAAAGAAGAACTGCCATTATCTCAAGAGAGCTAAGGAGGTTCCAGATTGACATAGATGCGCTCTCTGAAACCCGACTGGCTGACGACGGGCAGCTGAGGGAGGAGAAAGGCGGGTACACCTTCTTTTGGAAAGGAAGGCCTGCAGAAGAGCCGCGTATCCATGGCGTGGGCTTTGCTATAAAGAACAGCCTCATCCGCTACCTCAATGAGCCCCCTGTTGGCATCAACGAACGGCTAATGACCATGCGCCTGATGCTTGCGGGCAACCAAATGGCCACTGTGATTAGTGCGTATGCTCCAACACTTGATGCACATGATGAAATAAAGGAGACCTTTTATGCTGACCTTGACACCATTTTATCCGGGCCCCCAAGGGGGGCAAGATTATCCTACTTGGGGATTTCAATGCTAGAGTGGGACGAGACCATCAGCACTGGAGAGGAACGCTTGGAAGAGAAGGAGTTGGGAACATTAACTCAAATGGTACACTCCTACTGACAAAGTGCTCAGAACATAACCTGATCATCACGAACACACTTTTCCGACAAAAAAACGCATTCAAAACATCATGGATGCACCCTCGAAGTAAAATCAGGCACCTCATTGACTATGTCATTGTCCGTGCCAAAGACCGCTGTGATGTGCTGAACACCAGGGCAATGACCAGTACAGACAATTGTTGGACCGACCACCGTCTTATTCGCTCCATCATGTCTATCCATTTAATGCGGAAGCAAAGGATGCAACAAAGACAGAGCCGACCAAAGCTCAACATCGAGCAGCTGGGCGATATCACCTACCAACAACACCTCCAGGCGGCTCTTAGTGCGGACCTGCCCAAGCAGTATCCGCATGACGCTGAAGAGCACTGGGACAAGCTGTCTTCTGCCATCATGGACTCCAGTATAAGCATCCTAGGGCAGAAAAAGCGGAAACATCAGGATTGGTACGATGAAAACGATACTGAAATCCAACAGCTTATAGACACCAAGAGGCAAACTTTTATCACCTGGCAGAATAACATCAATTGAAAGGTTAAAAGAGCTGCCCATGCCAAGGCTAAAGCGGCTGTCCAATCGACAGTCAGGAAGCTGAAGAACATCTGGTGGATGAAGAAGGCTCAGGAGATCCAGCAGTTTGCTGACTCTGGGGACACCAGAAGATTCTTTGAAGCCACAAAAGTGGTATACGGCCCCAGCTACCGTTCTCTGACCCCCCTTCGGTCTAAGGATGGGCTCACGCTGCTGAAAGGAAAGAGAGAAATAACAAATAGATGGAAAGAGCATTACAAGGATCTTCTGAACAGGGACACCACTCCAGAGATGGAGGCCCTTGAAAAACTCCCCCAACAGCCCATAATTGAGAGCATGGGAGAACCACCCAGTCTGGAAGAGGTGCGGGATGCAATTAGGAAGATGAAAAACAATAAGGCGGCTGGTTCTGACGGCATCCCAGCAGAAATCCTGAAGAAAGGCGGGCCTGATCTTCTCAGACACATCCATGCCCTGCTGCTCAAAATATGAGAACAAGAGAAAATCCCTGCACAACTTAGAGATGCCCTAGTTGTCTCCATCTTTAAGAAGGGAGAAAAGGCAAACTGTGGAAACTACCGGGGCATTTCTCTCCTCTCTACCACAGGGAAAGCCCTAGCTCGGATTTTGGCCAACAGGCTTACACCCCTTGCAGAAACCATCCTTCCCGAGTCCCAAAGTGGCTTTCGACCAAATAGAGGCACGATGGACATGATCTTCACTGCTCGTCAACTCCAAGAAAAGTTAAGGGAGCAAAATTTACCATTATACATGGCTTTTATAGACCTTACTAAAGCCTTTGACTCTGTGAACCGTCAAGCCCTTTGGCTGGTTCTTGCAACGTTTGGATGCCCAGAGAGGTACATTCGGGTACTGAGACTGCTGCATGACAATATGTCAGCTACAGTCCTCAGTAGTAGTGGAGATGAAACAGAGCCCTTCAGGGTTGACACGGGAGTGAAACAGGGATGTGTCATTGCCCCAACCCTGTTCTCCATCTTCATTACTGCTATCCTCCATCTTACGGACAAACATCTTCCCCATGGAGTTCGGATTATGTACAGAACCGACGGCCGACTTTTTAACATCAACAGATTTAGGGCCAAAGGTCGAACGAACACCATATCCATTATGGAGCTACAGTATGCAGACGATAACGCCCTTGTAGCTCTCTCAGAAGAGGACCTACAGTGTACACTGGTTGCCTTCACGAGGGCGTACAAACAGCTAGGACTAACAATTAATATAAAAAAACCCAAATCCTCCATCAATCACCACCAAACAGTACTCCAGTCTCACCCCCAAACATCTCCATTGACAACGCTAGACTGGAAAATGTGGACCACTTCCCATACCTAGGCAGCATCCTATCATCAAAAGCCAACATAGATGATGAAATACAACACCGTCTCAGCTGTGCCAGTGGGGCTTTCTAAGGAAGAGAGTATTTGAGAACCGTGACCTTCTGGCAAAGACCAAAATCATGGTATATAAAGCTGTCTTGCTGCCCACTCTTCTCTATGGATCGGAGACCTGGACCACATACAGGAGGCACGTAAAAACCCTGGAGACGTACCACCAAAGATGCCTCCGAAAAATCCTCAGAATTAGTTGGAAGGACCGACGCACCAACACCAGCGTCCTGAGTGAGGCTGACATTCCCACTATCACCGCTACTGTTGCTCAACGCCAGCTCAGATGGACTGGTCATGTTGTCCGAATGCCGGATCTCCGCCTCCCAAAACAGATTTTCTACTCTCAGCTTTTTGAGGGAAAGCGTGCCCAGGGTGGCCAAAAGATGAGGTATAAGGACAACATCAAAGCAAATCTAAAGCGGTTTCACATGGACCTTAAGACATGGGAGGACGTGGCTGGGAGCAGGTTGGCATGGAGGAGCGCTGTCCACAAAGGTGCTGCGCTTTATAGTAGTGACCTAAATAAAGCTGCTGAGGATAAACACAAGCACAGAAAGGACAGATTATTAACCAGACACACCCAACCCCACCCCACCACCACTACCTTTATCTGCCCAAATTGCACAAGACAAATTGGGTCTAGGATTGGGCTCTATGCTCACCTGAGGACCCACAGAAGCCACAACGGAGGACAGTCTTACTCGGACACGAGTGACCGCCGATGATGATATGTACATATATGTGGTCATACGTATGTATGCGTGTATATCTATATATGTGTGTATGTATATGTATATATATGTATATGCAATGATGTATATGTATATATATATGTATATTTTTGTATATGTGTATATATGTATACGTATATATATATGTATATATATGTATATATGTATATGTATATATATGTATATTTATATGTATATATATGCATATGCATATGTATATATACATATGTGTATATATATGTATTTATATAGGTATGTATATATATGGGGCAATGGCCAACTATCACCGTGTATATTTGTGTGTATGTATATGTGTATTGGGGTAGAGACGGCTCCCGTAAGCCGTGGTGAAGGCAACATTTCTAAGAGAAGCAAATCTCTGATTTACAAAACCATAAAGCGGAAGACCAGTACCAGCATTAAGCTGGTCTGCAGTTTAATTTGTTGCTGGCTATCTTGCTGTTGCTTGTTACTGGATCTCTGCATTTTGAACCGAGAGAGAGACTTAGCTGCCGTACAAAGCTAAGACTATGTAACATCATATTTGTATAGATACTCCCTCAGATATTTGGGATCATGGGTTTTAAATTTCTGAGGGAGTGGCACTCGCCTGACAAGACGTTGCAATCATCATATATATGTATATATATATATGAATGTATATATGTATATATATATTTGTGTATACGTATATGTATATATATATTTGTGTATACGTATATGTATATATACATATGTGTATACATATATGTATGTATATATGTATGTATATATGTATATATATGTGTATAAGTATATATATGTATATATGTACATGTATGTATGTGTGTATATATGTATGTGTGTATATGTATGTGTGTATATATGTATATATATATGTATGTATATATATGTATATATATGTATGTGTAAGTATGTATGTGTGTATATATGTATATATGTGTATGTATGTATATGTATATGTATGGATATGTATAAATATGTATATGTATATATGTATATGTATATGCATGTATATGTATATATATGTGTATGCATGTGTATGTATATATGTGTATACTTTTATATGTATATATATGTATAGATGGATATAAATAATATTGTATGTATATATATGTATATATGTGTATGTATATATATGTATGTGTGTATATATGTATATATATATGTATGTATATATATATGTATGTGTATATATACATATGTGTATATATATGTATGTATATATATACATATGTGTATATATATGTATGTATATATATATACATATGTATATATATGTATGTGTATATATACATATGTGTACATATATGTATGTGTATATATACATATGTGTATATATATGTGTATATATATGTACGTGGATATATACATATGTATATATATATGTATATATATATATATGTATATATCTGTGTGTATATATATGTGTATATATATGTATATATACACATATGTATATATATATACACATACATATATATGCATACATATATTGTACGTATATATTGAATTTTTTCTCCCGCTTTTTTTTTCTCCCTCGTTGTGCCAATATTTTTAATCGTTTATAAACGTAAATAAATTTAATTAATGTCCCCGTACGTTTGGTACATTTAATAAGTTCCCTAATAGAACTATTTGTTTTTGTTACAATATTTTTTAGATTGCTATCGATTTACACCTGACGAGATGATAGCCGAAAGAGCTCTCGAGAAACTTCCGCCTAGTATTTCATTTAAAACTATATATATATATATATATATATATATATATATGTATATATGTATATATGTATATATATATATATATATATATATATATATATATATATATATATATATTACATACGGGTTAGAAAAGCATTTATCCAAGGCATGAAAATTGTTAAACGAAATAGGCTTTAAAAATAAATGTACAATATTCAATTTGATTTTTTTTTCAAATTGCACTTTTATAAATTTTACAAAATAAGGTATAAAAATGTAATTTAAATTGAATCAAAAAATTACCTTCGATTTATTTTACTTAATGTACATTCTGTTGAACCTCTAAAAAATCATTAAAATTGTATATCTATATCATTAATTGCTAGAAGAAATATAATGTTTTAAAATTGCAACAAAATGTACATTATATGAAATAAATTCAAGGTAATTTATTTATTCAATTTAAATTAAATTTACTTAATAAAATTTATAAAAGAGCACTTTGAAGATAAATCAATTTCAAATTGTATCTTTTACCTATTTTTTAAAGCCTATAGTAAAAACATTTTGTTTAACGATTTGCATGGCTTGGATGAAATGCTTTTCTAACTTGTGTCTTGCGTCTTATCTTTGTAAGATTATATTTTAAAACTCTCCTTCTCTCTATTTCAATTTGTATTTCTACTCACACCACAATTCATTTTTGCAACCCCCTCTTTGCATTATTACAGCTCTGAATATTCTCACTATTTCAGTTTGTGTTTCTCCTCACACCACAACTCATTTTTGCCACGTCCTCTTTGTAATACAGGTTTGAATAATAAGAAAACCTGATTTTTTAACAAAAATTTTTAAAAACTTCTTTCAGAATAGAAAATCTTTAAAATTTAATAAGAAATATATTTCATATAGGTTTAATTTACAAATATTCAGTACATAACGAGCAAAATAGAGATGAAAATTTCAAAAGGACTGTATAACTGGTTACGCTCAATAGTAGTCCTCGCCAGCGAATGTCTTTGTTATTCATCTTCTATTATTATTATTATTTAAAACATTTAGTACCATGCTCTTTCGCGCGAGGACTAATATATATATATATACATACATATATATATATATATATATATATATATATATATATATATATATATATATATATATAGGCGTGTGTGTGGAAGAGTAGTTTTAGTCGACTTACGCGTGCAAGGACGCGTAAGAAAACAGTACATAAAAATGCAATAATTTTAGCTGCATCCACCGCTATGCGACCTTCTATTTCGAAGGAGATAAACAGACATGGTGACGTTTATATATTAGAGAACAAATGCGATATATTCAGGAACGTAAATAAAGATTTATATAAAACGGTTCACGGATACTAATATGTAACGGCGATACTAAAAAACGATCTTTTTTTATCATTTTTCTGACGGTGTACCTCCGGCATTTCCGCTATTTAGTGATTATTACAATATGTGAATATGCTGCATTGTCACGTCCATTTTTATTTCTGAATAATATATATGTTATGCAAAGTGCTTCATTTATTATTAATGATTTTTACTATAACATGGTTCAGGTAATAACCCTTTTTTTACAGTTACTGTAATTTACGTTATTAAAATGAGCATTAACAAAATGTAAGCCTTAAACACAAGCCATTCTTAAACACAGCCTTTCCCTCCAATATATTGCTTTCAAGTCTTTATGTTCTTCGACGATTTCTGGATTAAAAAATTAAATAAATCGAGGCAGCTTCCATTATGAAACTCGACTGGCACCCCACGTTGCCGGTTCCTAAAATGCGCTTAAATCTGATTTCGTATATATTATTATGATATTGTACCCGATGTATAGCTGTGATTTTTAAAGTTTAAAAAATATGATTTCAGTGCCACAAGCGAGAACAGAAACATAAAGCAAAATATGCGGCGTTCAGAGACGTTACCACTCGAGCTATCATCAGTCGTATTATTTGGATTGTTCGGACTACTTTTCTCATCTTGAGCGTGATTTTCACGTTTCGGTCGATGTAACCTCCAACTTTCTTCGCGTATCTTGTTGAATTCGGGAATGTTTCTACCGAACTCGGGAATTTGGACGAAATTTCGAACGGAACGCTTTATATACATCACGGGGGTAGCGTGCTCTTGTTCCGTCAGTCATGACTGGATAGAGGTCCTAAGTAATTCGCAAATGTATTTTTCGGTCGCCCACACTAAGGATTGGACCTTCAACCTTCAGGAAAAATATCACTTTTTACAATTGATTTTTCCAAGTACACTAACCACTGCGCCACGGATCCTTGCGGATACCTGAAGAAGGTCGGGGGTTACATCGACCGAAATTTTGTGAAAATCACACTCAAGATGAGAATAGTTGTTCGATGAATCCCAATAATACGAATAACCAAGCTTCACCTCAAAAATTAAGAAATCATCATCAGTAGTATGAGAAATAACTAAAAATAAACTAATAATAACGTAGACACGTGTATATGCTTCTATCCTGTTAGATACGCCCTTTCAGTTTCACACCTAAATCAAAGCATCCTCTATTGCAGGTGTTTAGCCACATATGTCTCTTTATAAAAGATAGGTATGGCAAACAGTGCATTAATTAAATCCTTATGTCTAAAACCACCATCATCTATAATATTGTGGCGAATTACAAGAATAAAGAATATCTGTAGGAGATATTCGACTAGAACACACGATACATATACAAGATGGCGACTCGGTATATCAAAGGAAATGGGACAATTTCCTAGAAAGGGGCAGATTACTCTCAAGTGATTATTATTTTACCACAGTCACCGCCACATCGAAAAGAAATAAGGTGTAATGTGATGCCATTAAAATTACTAAATAAATGAATTAATGTCTTTACAGGTCTAATCCATCAGCGGAGTTTATTACTCGAGTGTAACGACGCAAAATTTTTGAGCTAGTTTCGTGTTTTTCACAGTCGTTCACAGTTCTTTTAGAGGGTAGTTCATGATTCTCCTTAGATGACTAACTTCATGGCTGAGCTGATGTTAGCAAATCCACAGTGATGTGGATTTCCTGATCATCGTCTGTAGGGGGTAGATTTCCGGGCTGGGTTGATGTAGGTACCTCCCTAGGAGTATTCTCTTGTGGTGATTCATTATGGCCTCTGCCCTTGGGGGCTAGATGCTTTAGTGAGACAGTTGCCTCACTACCATCTGATATTCTAATGTGGGCATATTGTGGATTTGCTTCTATCAGTTCGACCTCATCGACCAGTGGTTCTTTCTTGTTGTTCCTGGGATACCGTTTTATCAGTACTTTCCCAGGGTAAGTTAGCCAAGTAGGTAAGGTGATCCCAGTGGCTGAGCGTCTGTTAAATTTGAATAGTCGTTCATGTGGTGTAGCGTTACGTGATGTACACAACAATGAATGACTACCATGCAAAGCTCTAGCCAGGACTTCTTCCCAGCGTGACTCTGGAAGGCCTTTAATTTTTAAAGCTAGAAAGATTAACTGCCAGATATTGGCATTGTACTTTTCCACTTGACCATTGCCTCCGGATTATATGGAGGAGTTCGACTTGTGACAATTCAATGATTGTGTATGAAAGTTCTTGTTTCTTGGGAAAGGAATGAAGATCCTCTCTCGCTGTGTATGAATACCGGCATGCCAAGGATAGAGAATAGATTGGATAGGCCGCTGTTAATAGTTTTGGCTTCCATGTTTGGGCAGGCATAAGCAAAGGTAAACCTGGAAAATTCATCTACAATGGTTAGTAAATATCTATTCCGAGATGAATAAGGTAGTGGTCCCTTAAAGTCAATGCTTAGACGATCAAATGGTTGAGTTTCTTTGACGAGATGTAAGTTAGGTAATTCGTGGAAATTCGGGTTGATAATGTTGCATGTTTGGCAATTAGCTGTCACTGCGCGGATTTCTTCAACTGAGTATGGCAAGTTTCTACTTCGAATAAAGAGTGTCATTCTGTTTACACCTGGGTGACATAGGGATTTGTGTAATGCTAACAGTTTGTTGGCCGTAAGTGTAGCACAACTTGTTCGCGTGAGAGTATATTCTGCCACATTCTCTTTTCCTTCTCGGTACTGGATGTCAAAAATAAAGATGCAAGATTGATTCTCCAACGCAGTATCTTTTCATTTTTTCATTTTCCAATAATTTATATGACTAGAAGCTTCAATATTGATAGTCGTGAGGGCACAGAATGTTAATGTTAGTTTGCTTCTACCATATTTGATTAAAACAAATATAAATCTCACCTGTCTATTTAAATGTATGTATGTTTGTATGCCTGCCTAAAACTGTTTACAGAGGCGACGGATTTTCACGAGATCGGTATCATTTTGAAGCCCGACCCTTCTGAAGACAATTATCGAAAAATTAACTAAAAACATGAATTGCTTCATCCTCAACTGTGCGCTTTCTACGTGGACGGGTCGATTTTTTCGCAGATATATTTCGAAAGCCATCCCTCTTTTCGAGTGTCTAGCTTTCATTTAAAACTTCGCCACTTCCGCGTTGGCGATAGGCGCAACATCAAAGCGTCAGGGTTTTTTCACGTTCCTAGTCTCCTTCGCTGTATGGGTATGGACCTGCCTGCCTACTACCACATTTTTGCATAAAACACACATCTAAACAACCGGGCAACGCCGGGCAGCCAGGCAGTTCTCTATAGAATTGTATATCGTGAAGAAACTAAGATCTTATACACTTGGCTATATTTTTTTACCGGCTATGCATTTCAGACAATGTTAAAAATTACCACTCACTAACAATAACAATATAAGTAATGCTTACATTGAAACATTTCACGATAAACACATGTGAGAACGTTTAAATAAAAACTATTTTGTACCTATGCTATTAGAACCCATAAATAACAAATTATTATTTATTAATTATTAATTGTTGCTAATAATTTCCTTACAACACCTGATCATCCAACAATAAACTTAATGTAACAATTAAAATCTGATGATAAAATACTCTTAATGCATGTATAGCGGAATAAACAAACCTTTTTATCTTATCTTTAAGGTCTTTTAAGCTTTATTAATTCATAGCCGTAAAAGTCACCTTAAATGCATACAGAGACCTTCATATCGTCTTCTCATATACTGTATGTATGTTTTTTCTTTTTAATTGTTGTAATATTGCCTTAATTGTACTTTACCTAGTCGTGTAGAACAAAATAGTGTTTAATTATTTTCGATTATTTTCAGCCTGTCAAGATTAACCTCCTTGCTGTTCTGAAGTCTGACAATATTAAATATTTTATATCGCCTTTTTATCTTAATAATTACTCTTATATAATCTGTTAGATTAAACACAACAAATTAAAATTCTAACTAAAGTATAAAATGTAGATACTCATATAAATGTACTATGGGAATAGGGCTGACCACTTCCCTAGATGAGTTCATAATTAACGGATACTCTAATTTAACAGCAAAATCTGACACCCAAGTGTCTACATTAAGGATGGCTTCCCGTGTGGCAGGGATATCTCTAGAGAAGATGCTTATTTACCCTATATGTGATTCAGGTTTGCACTTGCTAACACCACTGCATTTATATTTGCCCTCTATAGGCCCCACAATAGCGGAGTTACTATCTTTAAGAGCATATCTGAGAGAATAGACCACATACTGTCTTCACATCCCTCGGCTAACATCCACATCTGTTGTGACTTCAACGTCCATAACGTGGAATGGCTGACTCATTCAAATAAGACAGATGATGAGGGGAGGTTTTGTCATGATTTTGCCATTGCTTATGACCTCACTCAGATTGTTCGCGAACCCACCCGTGTGCCTGATACACCCGGTCAATATGCAAGCCTCTTAGACCTTTTTCTCTCAACTTCCCCTGAGCTATGTTCATGTTCCGTTTATTCTCCTCTGGGATCCTCCGACCACTCCGTCGTATCAGTTAGGATAAAAATGAAATGTAAGAAACCCCCAGACGTACCCCTCCACCGTACTGTATACCGATACTCTATGGCTGACTGGGATAGCTTCCGTACATTAATATCTGATTTACCTCTGCACTGCATGTTTAAAAAGGATGTGTCCTCTATAGTATCAGATCTGACCGAATGGTTAATTGTAGGCATAGACCAATTCATACCATCTAAAAAATCCCAACAAAAACCTAACAGCCAGTCATGGTTCTCCCCAGAATGTGCTGCTGCTATCGCGCACAGAAATCGCTTTTTCCATAGCTACCAACGTAATAGATGCACTGAGACTAAAGCTGCTTCTAGGTCTGCCAGCAACCACTGTAAAAGAGTAATAAAAAATGCAAGAGAGCTATATGCCCAGTCTGTTAAATCCAAGGTAGCTGATCAACGGCTTGGATACGACCAGTTTTGGCAAATAACGAATAGGATCCTGAACAGAAGTGTGCGTTCTATCCCAACCATTATCAATGGATCAGAGGTCATCTCGTCAGTGTCAGACAAGGCCAAACTATTTGCAAAGAACTTTGCAGCTAACTCTACCCTATGCGACGAAGGCCATCAACTCCCCATATTTCCTCCTATAACACAGAACAAGCTAGGTAACATACAAATATCCGTGCAT
This sequence comes from Euprymna scolopes, assembly GCF_053919585.1. Classification (NCBI taxonomy): domain Eukaryota; kingdom Metazoa; phylum Mollusca; class Cephalopoda; order Sepiida; family Sepiolidae; genus Euprymna; species Euprymna scolopes. The sequence continues at coordinate 63,608,160 of NC_136489.1, read as the reverse complement.
GAGGTCGCCAAGCTAATAAAGAACCTAGATTCCAGTAAAGCAACTTGCCCTAATGGCATCCCAATTATAGTGTTAAAAATGCTTCAACCAGAACTTGCTCCCATACTTACGAAACTATTTAAGCGCTGCCTTAAAGAGAAGTGCTTTCCGACTCCCTGGAAGACCTTATCAGTTTGCCCTGTATTTAAGAATTCAGGTGATAAATCATCTCCCTCTCAGTACAGACCTATAAGTCTCCTGTGTGTCATGAGTAAGTTGCTGGAATCCATATTAAATAGAGAAATAGTCAACCACCTCAGCAGGAATAACCTTCTTAGTGACACACAATATGGTTTCCGCTCTGCAAGATCTACCGATGTGCTGACGGTTATATCCCACAGGATTAGTCAATCTCTTGACAAAGGCTTCCTTTCTAGGGCAATTGTTCTTGACATATCAAAGGCCTTCGACAATGTATGGCATAAGGGTCTACTTCACAAGATTTCCAGCTACGGTATAACTGGAAATGTTTTCTCAATCATTAAATCATTTCTCTCCGATAGGCTCATAAGAGTAGTGGTAGATGGACAAAAATCGGAGGCCTGCAATATAAATGCTGGGATCCCTAAGGGGTCAATCCTGGGCCCAACTCTCTTCCTGATCTACATCAATGACTTCCCTAAACATATACTAAAATCATTCGTTGACATCTATGCTGATGACACGACCATCTACGGCAACACATCAAAGGCTGTAAATGACAAAGTTCTCTCTGATTCTCTCTCCTCTGATCTCGAGCGCGTGGTTGATGTGGCTGGTTACCTTTAATGCATCCAAAACCAAACTCCGATCCTTACATCATCAACGCTCTGATCCCCATCTGGCATCAATTGTGATGGATGGCTCTCTTCTGGGAGAGGCCCCGTGTTTTGACAAGCTTCTGGGTTTGACCTTTACTCCTGATCTGAAATGGAACACGTACATCAAGTCTGTTGCCTTGGTCGCTGGAAAGATGGTGGGATCCTTCTACCGCTCCAGAAGATATCTCACTACTGATGCAATTCTCTATGTATATAAAAGCCAAGTACGTCCAAGGATGGAATACTGTTGCCATATCTGGGCAGGAGCTGCTAAAAAAGCCTAATCTGCCTTGACAGAGTACAAATAGACTTCGTGGTTTAGTGGGGGATGCCCTTTTCTCTACCCTGCAACCTCTCTCCCACAGAAGAGACGTTGCGAGCCTATCCTTGTTTTATCGTTATTTCCATGGAAGGTGCTCGTCTGAACTCCAATCTCTGCCCCCCCTCGCCAATCTTTCACGAAAAACACCCGTCTAGCTGAATCCACTGTGAAAAATTTCCCCCACTCTATATCTGTGCCTAAATCAAAACGCGGATTCCATGAACAAAGCTTCTTTCTTAGAACTGCACGCCTGTGGAACTCTGTTCCGTCTGCCTGCTTCCCTCTGGACTACAACTTGGATGTCTTCAAGTCCAACGTTAACAAATTCCTAATGAACCGCCCCCTTAATTAAACACTTCATCAAATCTCCACACTAACGTAATGTACTTGCAATAACCCTTATCCCTGAGTGGTTTCCGGGCCTTGATAAGTGGTGATCACTGTGTAAAAAAGACTATTCAGAAATGTATGTATTCAGTTGATATATACTATCTTTATGTTTAAAATGAATTTCTATTTCCAGCCCTTACTTTGTAATTTAGTATACTCTATTAACTTAAGTAAGTATTAATGTGTAGCATAATATACATTAGAACACATTCGTGAATTAAAAGAAAAATAGCCGATACTCTACTTTTGAGCTTAGCAATATGTATTTTTTATATATTTGTTTTTACATATATATATATATATATATATATATATATATATATTAGCAGGATTTAGTGATGTTTTGGTAATTACAACCATTTGCCAAAGTATTAGCCCTAATTGCTACATTTTATTCCAGTAAACCTTGAAGTTTCTCTTTAATAAACATGTTTTCGAGAATTAGCATCGCGTTCACTTACTCTTTAATTTAAGTAACTCTTATATGCCCTTTAGTTAGACTCGTCCACATAGATTTTTTTACCATTTAAATTGAATCGCCAGTGCTCATTTTTGTTTTATTCTTTACTTTTTAAATTTAAAATATTTTATCTGAATGCATATTTCCCACTAGCATTATTCCCTTTAAAAATCTCTCTAGAATAGGGAAAAGGGAAAACTACAGTAATCGGTATGAAAATAGCAGGTTAGAAAACTATATGTAAGTGAATAAAGGGCTAAATTCAACTACGTAAATGCTACGTTTAAACCTTTAAATATTTTTTTAATAAAAATATAATGTGAAATCAATCAGGTTAAAAAAAATATAAAAACTGGTTAACTTACTTAAAATTATTCACATTGTTTGCCTGTATTTGAAATGTAAGCTATCCCCTTTGCACTCTGATCTATCTGAATATATTTACAGTAACAAATCTGAAATTATACCAGGTTTTCAACATATTGTAATGATCGTATGTAGTTATGCGATTATATTCTTATTCCTATAGTCTTTTACGTCTAAATCAAGTTGTTGAACATCAAAATATGTAATGTATTTTTTTAATTCTGTGCTAACTAGCAATTTTATAACAATTGCGTAATTTTATTTTGCTAGATATTCTTGTCTGAAGAATCAAGCTTATTATATAAACTCTGTGAAATAAACATGTTCACTTTTGTACGTTTTTTTGTTTCTAAACCATATATTGTTATATATTAGTTTGTATCATTTATTCTCGTCACATTTATTTTATATATATATATATATATATATATATATATATATATATATATATATATATATATATATACTGTATTAAAAAGTATATCATCGGCATTTATGTAATGCAGTGTAAATAAATCGTAAAATGTTCTTTGAAAACGCCATTAACACACGACCGGTCATATAATTAATATATTTTTATATAAAATTGATTTTTTATGTATTCCTCTAATAACAGAATGCTGGTTAACTTTAATTGATTTTATGTTAATTATAAAAATAGGAGGGCATGAAGCCACGCCTACCAGTCTTTCTATAGTTTTTTTTTTCAAGCGTGAAAAGCGCTTACTTACTCGCTCATTAAATTAAAAAAATTATTGATTAACAAAAGCAAAAAAAATGTATTTACTATTCTTATTTTTCCTTTATTTTTCAGCAGAAAACACATATGCCATCAGTTTATATCTATTTACACACAAATATTATGCAATAAGACGCGTCCATGAATATTCAATGTATTAGTTTGTCCGATTGATCTTTTTTAATTAACTGCCGGCCAATAAAAGCATCACCTGTGTGCGAGTTAAATCCTTACGATAAGAAACCTTGCTGAAATTACGACGTGGGATTACATAATTTAAGTAGTAATTTTGGAAATTAAATTGAACTATCTTCCTTAAAATTAACCAACCAGCTTTAAAGGTCACGTTCAGAAGCTGCTCCCTCAAGACTTATATATACTTTTACGACTAAAATACTCATGCAAAGGAATATTGCAATAACAATATAAACAATTCTTCAGTGTTGTTATCGCTTCCGGAAAAGTAATGCGTCCCGCAATCAATAGGTTGTTTCTTCCCTATTTCTCGCTGTTCTCTTAGAAGCAATTCCTTTCAGACAGGAACGCATTTCTCACTCTCGCATTATACGGCCGGTTTCATTGTCTCTTGCAATCACACGTATGCAAATTGCATACGTTCCAACGGCTACATACCATTAGAATTTTATTCACAAATAAGTATTAGATACATGTTATTTTCTGTAATAACTCTAGTTTATGTTCGCCATTTTGACAGATACTTGGTTAGTAATATCACGTACAAATTATCTTAGTTGTACGTGGAAGAGAAACTCAATAACTCATGATTTAATACGAATTTTTATCAAAGTTACTCTGTGCAAAACTATTGGATATATCACATTTTTTTTAATAAATTGTCACTCTAAATATTTTTTATATTCAAAATTCTAATAGTTTTTAAATGTTATCTCTTATTAATCAGAGAACTCAATTTTTTACAGGATAGTGCTACCAATCATCTGATTATTAGGTGTGCATTTTGCGATTGAAGGATTAAATATGGCGAAATTAAAGGATGATTCAGAGGTAACTGAGATAGAATAAGTCATCATCACAAATAGGACAAGGTTATTAATAAGCTAGCAAAGAAATTAATTTAACACGCAGTATAGTAAGTAAAATCATCTTAAAGTATAATACGCATGGACAGTGTACCAGAATGTAGAAGACTGATATAAAACATTACTTCAAAATTGATTAGAATAAATATACAGAAATATTTCATTACTTGTGCTGAAGTTAAAACTGCTCTTGAAAGTGCTAGAATTTATATCAGTAAAGGTAGTATTTATAGAGCTCTATATCGTACAGAATTTCATTAAAGATCACCAGAAAAAGTGTCATACTGAAAACCAAACTTTGCAGAGGCCGATTAGAGTTAAAGGAAAGGTATGCAATTTCAGGAAAAAGTAATCTAGTTGGATGAAGCGAAAGTTTAATTATTCGGAAACAAACTAGCTACAGAAGTTTATGAAAATTGTGCATTACCTTCATCATGCACAATAACCTATCTACAGTGAGGTTTAGAGACGGTCGTAGTATAATATGGAAATCCTTTTCACCCAAAAGCACTAGTGAGTTAAAGTTATCTAGGGGAAAATAATTCATGGCATGTATAGGAATGTTCTAAAATACAACATTCAGAAAGGTATAGCCTGTTAAGATCATGGTCGGAATTTTGTGCTTGAGCACGACTACGGTCCTTAACATTCCGCTATACTTACAACGGAATGATATTACTATTCTCAATTGCGCAACTCAGTCTCCTGATTACAATACAATTGAGAATTTGTGAAAATAGCTCGCAGGTTAAAGTTCATAAGCAAGATCCACAAAATACCAAGCGATTAGTGGAAATATGTGAATAAAAAGTGAAGTAACTTTAATTTAATGTTAAAAACTTCGGGCCAACCAAATAAAAAAAGACCGGAATCATTGAAACAAAACAGAAGCTACAAAACAAAATATTAAATTGATGTATCCTATATTTTCTAGAGAATAATTTTGAACTTTCATAAATAGGTGAATTCCACTATTATTCTGTTAGATAATAGACGATTAGAGGCAGTTAAATATCCGTGTGTCTATCTGGCTAGCTATTTGTCTATATAATCATTTAGTTATCTAGCGATGAATGGACAACAGAGATTTGAATGGTGACATGTTTTGACATGTGTTAAATATTGCGACCGGTGAATTGCATCGGAAGTATCCGAATGGGGACTGGGCATGACGTGTCAATGCTCCGGTTTGAGTAAGTTAAGTTAAATTTTGTGAGTTGAATTTGGGACGCCGAAGAAGCAAGATGGGTTAAGAAGGTCTTCCCATGAGAGAGGTGACGGTCTCAAATAGGGAACCCATGAGCCAAGATTCACTCTAGTTTTTCTGCAATGTAAAGCTTGGGGGTGAATGAAATATATATAAAAAGCACTAATTTCTCTTGAATCTTAATCTTAAAGTGTTGCCTTTAAAGAGCTTCCAATTATCTAAGAACGATTGAAGAATCCCCCAGACAGCAGCCAAAAGACAGAAGCGACCTATAGCGGACAGATATGTCGTCGTGTTACGTGTGTTACATATTCTGACACACACACACACACACACACACACAACACTAAATGAGGCATGGGCCGTTAAGACATTTAGGACACGAGGACAATAGTCCATTAAATAAACAGTGGATAACACAGGGTTGGATAAAAACGAGAAACAAAATACACACTACACATAAAACTAAAACAACTTAAGAGGATATTACAAAGTATCGGGCAAGACGGCGAACAGAAACGATAGTTATGAAAGTAATGTATCCAATATTATCCGTGTCACAATATATATATATATATATATATATATATATATATATATAGAATGAAAATTACAATTGAATTTACCAAAATGATCCAAGATGGTAAAATTAAAGTAAATTATAAATATTAAAGAATTAATATTTATAAAATTATCTCAGCCAGATATAAAAGTTCGATAAAACCAAATAGGAAATAGAGCTTATGATATGAGCAAACAGTTAATAAAATATGTTAAAAAAAACACTTTGAAATGAGTTAAAAACATATTTAATCTGAAAAGAAAACACTAGATAAAGGGATATTCCTTCTCATCAGAGGGTAGTAATTAGCAAAATGCAGGATCGGATTTTGCATGCAAAAGTATTTGATGAAACAACAAGTAAGTCAAAGATCTTACTTGAAAACAAAAAAAGTGAAGCAGAAGGACATTGCCCCACCATTTGTTGAACACTATGCACATAATTAAAACAATTTAACTAATACAAATCAGCAAATTAATATTAATACCAGACCTCGAGCTTTTAATAAAGTACATACATATATCGGCGCTACTTCAACATTAATTAAGAAAAGAATATCAAATCACATGTCTTCTTTTAACAACCATAATTCTAATAATAACCAAAGAAATTCTCTAACCACTTTAATTTAAAAACCTAACTCTAACAATACTCCATTCTCAATCAAACGGACTATTATAAAAAAAAGTTAAGTCTTATACTCCAGGCTCTAAATCATGTCGCCTCTGCACAACCGAAGCTATAACTATAATTACCTTCCCTCAAAGTAACAATATAATAAATTCTAAAAATGAACTGATCTCTGTAAACATTAGTCCAAATTTAATTATGGCAATTTTGAAATTACATAGTTATTACTTTTACCCTTTATATAGATATAAAGATTTTTCTTTAACTTTATCGTTTTTCGACATACTTCTTAATACTTTATAATTTAATAATCCTTTATTTTAATACTTTATCTCTTCTTTGCATGGCCGTTTTTATATGTATTTTCTGTTTTATTCTTTAAACTTTCCTATCCATCTAATATATCAATCTACCCCCACTTTCATTTTACTATATTAATTTACTTACTGTTTTTCCCTGAATTTGCAGATACCGGCCATCCTCTCCCCTTAAATAATTTTTATTTTTATTCTTATTTTATTTTTTAATTTTATTTTATATTTTATATTTTATTTTTTATTATATTTTATTTATTTTTTATTTATTTGTTCTTTACTTTCTATATATTTATTATTTATTTATTTATTTTTATTTTCCTTTTAGTGTCGTTTAACAACTCTTGCGGGCATTTTTTTAAGTGATGACCTGTACATTTCTGTTGACCTATATTATTTTACCCTGTATATTTTTTCGCACCTTTAACATTTCCTGTCTGAGTCATTTTGATTTTTGTTTCCCTTTATTTTATATTTTATATTTAACTTCATCATCATTTTTTTCTCTTCCCAGATCTTTCTTATATATATTTATGTCTCGGAAGTAGAGTGAAAAGCACAGCTTATTTTTCTTTTATTAATATTATTGGACTCTTTTCTTTTTTTTCCTTGTACACATTTTTGTGAATTATTCCATGCATTTCTGCCTTTGGATTTTTATGGACCATCTTTTTCCAATTACGGAATTTCCTTGGATTTTACTTGTACAAATGGAAATTCTTTTAACTTTCTTGAAGTTTTACATTTGTATTTTACCGTCACTGGATTTTTATCTTCCACCAGACTATCCATTCGTGTGTAATCACCTTTTTCTTTACCATATCCCCTCCGCTTCACTTTTTTTGTTTTCAAGTAAGATCTTTGACTTACTTGTTGTTTCATCAAATACTGCTGCATGCAAAATCCGATCCCGCATTTTGCTAATTCATACCCTCTGATGAGAAGGAAAGTATTTCTACGAAACTCCGCGGATTAAGAACTATCCATTTATATAGTGTTTCCTTTTCAGATAAAATATGTTTTAACTCATTTCAAAGTGTTTTTTAACATATTTTATTAAATGTTTACTCATATATATATATATATATATATATATATATATATATATATATATATAACTACAGTCACATAAATTAATATACGAAAGTATAAATTTATGCGTAAACTTTAAGTATTTACTTCAACAGTGCTCGGTACGTATGTAGAGCTAGGTAGTAATATATATGGCGATTAAGCTACACAGAATATTCCGCGTTTAATCCACGGTAGGATTTATCAGGCTTATGCGAGAATTTTGTGGTTGTCTCGCGTTTTTATATGCGCACCTTCTATTGAGTTTTTAGTTAGCCAATCCGCTTTCTAGTATCCACGTCACCCTTCCTAATCAGCCAATGAGCAGGCACTTACATGACAAAGGTCCAGTTGACCCCCGGTTGACCCGTTCCTTTGTGTGTGCTGTTTTGGCGAGGAGCGTAGATATCTAGTGAACTGACCTATTTTAAATCTAGGTTAATTTGTTATATGCTTGTTTATATATATAAACAAGCATATAAAAAAAGAAAAATTTTGAACATACCTTTTATTTTTAGTATAAAGGATTTTTTTCATATCTATGTATCATTTGCCATCTTTACCTAACATAGGGCGGGTATTATATGAACTAACTGTACCTTCCATAGGACATAAAATTTACAGCAGGTTTATGGAAGAAAGTCTTTACCTAGGGAGGGTAATGTACACACATATTTAAAATAATTTACATAATTTTCTGTTGTGCTAAGTTTTCTGCATGTCACAGGTAAGAGTTTGTTTTTACACCAGAGTACTATAGTGAAGAAGCAACTTATTTCTTACATAAATTTCATACTACTCGAATACATTACATGATTTTCGGTTTTCATTACTTATATAGGTCACAGGTAAGATGTTCTTTGTTTTTCATAAGGGTAGGATACTGTACAAGTACCGTTTTTATTTTTCTATTAAAGAACTCGATACTTTTTAAAAAATTCCCCTTCTGCTGAAGTTTTTGTGCGTCTAGAGTTAGAATTTGTTTGTTTTTAATCTGGACGCTATAGATAAGAAGCACCCTATTTCTCATTTTAAAGTTATACTACCCGAATATATAACGTGATTTTCGGTTTTAAATACTTTTATACACGTCATCAGTAGGATGTTCTTTCTTTTTTATAAGACTACTTTAGTGCACAAGTACCTTATTTTGGGGTTAAGATAGTGTACAAGAACGTAATCTTTAAGATATAGAGGAAACTACTCGATACTTTTACATAATTTTCTGGTATGCTAACTTTTCCGTATGTAACAGGTTAGAGTTTGTTTTTAGACCAGAGTGCTATAGTAAAAGAAGCGCCTTATTTCTCCTATAAATGTCATACAACTCGAATATATTACATGATTTTCGGTTTTGATTACTTTTATGTACGTCGCAATTGAGAGTTCCTTTGGTTTTCATTTTGGTACTATACTGTACAAGTGCCTTATTTCTTGGGTGGTATAGTGTGCAAGTACTTATTTATTGTGTAGGATACTGTACAGGAAGCTTTTTCTATTTTCAAAATGAAAAAACTTTTATGAAATTTTCTCTTGTGCTAAATTTTCTGTACGTCAGAGTTAAAAATTTGTTTTTTCATCTGGGTACTATAATGAAGAAGAACATTATTATTCATATGTAAGTCATACTACTCGAAGACTTAACGTAATTTACCGTTTTAATAACTTATGTACGTCACAGGTAAGCTATTCTTTGTTTTTTTCATATGAGTACTACACTGCACAAATACCTAACTTCTTGGGTGGGATACTGTGCAAATACCTTATTTTTAATATAAAGATAGAACTACTCTATGATTTTACATAGGTTTTACATATAATTACAATACTGTACAAGTACCTTATGACGTAGAAATAATTTTTGTTTACAAATACATAAACAAAGTAAATGATCATTGTACGTGATTTTTGGAATATAATATCTGTTGACATAAAAACATATACATGATGTATAATTCATAATGATCAGTTACTTAGTTTGGGAGTGGATCAATGACACAGAAATATATAATAATATACATATAATTAAAATTGATAATAATCGGTTGAATAGTTTAGGAGTGAATCCAATAATACAAATATATAAACTTATACTAAAAAAATCATAATGATGGAGTAATTACTTTAAAAGTGAATCCTATAATAGAACTATATAAACGTGTGCAACTAATTAAAATTCATATTGATCGGTTAATCAGTTTAGCAGTTAATCCAATACGTACACATATATAAACATATACACAGCCTTTACATTCATAATGATCGATTAATTAGTTTAGGAGTAAATGCAATAATATAAATATATAACCATATACACATAATTAAAATTCATAATGGTCGGTTAATTAGTTTAAGAGTACATAAAAATATATACCCGTATACATATATCGGTTAATTAGTTTAGGAATGAATCGAATATATAAAAAATAAACACATAATTAAAATTCATAATGATCGGCTAATTCATTTAGAAGTTAATCCAATACATAGAAATATATAATCATATACACATACTTAAAATTCGAAATGATCAGTTAATTAGTTTATGAGTGAATTTAATACATGCAAATATATAAACATATACAGATAATTAAAATTCATAATGATTGGTTTATTAGTTTATGAGTGAAGCAAATACATAGAAATATATAAATCTATACACATAATTAAAATTCATAATGATCGGTTAATTAGCTTATGAATGAATTTAATACATAGAAATATATAAGCATATACACGTAATTTAAATTTATAATTGTCGGTTAATTAGCTTAGGGGTCGATCCAATAAATACAAATATATAGCCATATAAATATAATTAAAATTCATAATTAACTAGTTTATGAGTGAATCCAATACATAGAAATATGTAAACATATACACATAATTAATATTCATAATGATCGGTTAATTAGTTTAGGAGTAAATCCAATACAAAATCCCATTACATGATCTATTTACGTTATATTTGGAATGTAACAAATTAGCCGGTATATCATATATTTTGAATAGGACATTTTCGTTCAAGAACTTTCTTCTGTATTTTTTTAATAAAAGTGTTCTTGTGTATTTATCACATAATAACATTTAAAAATCAAGAATATCAGAATGTAAAAAAATAGAAATAATGAAGTTCGAAAACTCAACTCTTGTGCTGGTAATCGGTCAGCTGGCTTAGCGACGTTGTGAAATATCTAAATAAATAGATCTCGTTTACACGATGTACGCATGCGCAGAAAGACGTCATTGTGCTACGCTCATCACGCTGCCAGTTCTTTCAATTTGGACCCCTTTTTGAACCCATTTAGTAATTATTTTGACTGAGTAAACACCTCTAGAAAAATGCTGCACCAAAAATGGCATCTTTTGAGCTACTGCACGACGTACAACGACCATCCGTTTAGAAGGAGAAACAAGTTGAAAAACGGATACACACACACACACATACACACACGCGCGCACACACACATGTGAGCTTTATATATTAGATCTGTGTTCTTTTTTTCTTTATTTTGTAGCAGCAATTGAAAATACGTTTCTGGCAGAACCTGACGATGTTCCCTGGAATATAGATGAAAACATGTCTCCCCACATTTCCAGTATTCTCTACCTGTTTCCACAACCTTGCAAATGATGTTGCGTTAAGCTAGCAACCGCTTCTTATTGATTTCTCGCTTACAATAACTAATTCTCACTGGAATTTGGGTGGCAATAAGTATCCTGAAGATCCTAGTCCTTATCACACTGTTCACGTGGAATATTCTCAGGTCATTCCACCTTTCTGTCATTGTGTTCAATTTTGTGTTGTGCAATTCTGTGCTGATATTTCATTTTAAGTATATGAACGCTCACATCTTGATCCATGCCATAGCTATGTTATTTTTCTATTTTAAAAACATATTAGTCTATAAATGACAGCTCATAATTCTCTTTTTCTCTTTTAGACATCGTCTCTGTTCCGCGGGAAATTGTTTATGACTATTGGAGAGATGGTAGGTTGATTTTCTCAGTTATTCTGTTAAAATGTACGATATTGTTTTGAAAAAAGATAATGAGAATTTAGATTTTGGGGAGCAGTTCCCATTTTTGTGCCTTTTAATTATCAGTGTGCTTAGCACTCTGGTAATCAGTTCTGGTGCGGTTGCTTCGTGGATACACCTTTTCATATTTTGTATTAGTCTTTCCTATAGTTTATGAAGTGTTCGAACCAGTATGCGTGTATTACATCGTGGCCAGAAGCTTGTTAGTTTTATTTTTTTTATTTTTCTATTATTATTATTATTATCATCATCATTATCATCATCATCTAAGTCTAGTGTTACAGAAAAAAGCATCATCATGGCAAACATTAATTAATGCTAAAGGAATTACCTCCTTTATTGTTAGTTTTTATCAGTTAAAAATCATAAATACAATTTCCTCTTTTAAAATGTGCCTCCGAATACATGGTTGTGTGTTTACGATTTCAAATTGACAGTTGTATTTTATAATTTCAAACATATTCTGGTTAGAGGAAACTATGTTTTTTTATTTATTATTTTATGATAAATTCTTTTCAAAATTAAGAAAAGATGTGTAAATGAATTGTCATCTGTCCTATAATGATTAACGTTAAAAGTTATTCAGAAGAAAAAAAACAATGCGTTGTGTGTAGGATTTTAATCGAAAATATGTAAACTCTTAAATTAATTCTTTTTAGCTCTAAAAGATTAAAAAAAGTACATCCTAAAACATTATTTGAAATTCGTCATTATTGTGTTATTTTTTTTTCATTCATTTTATTTATGTGTTTTAAAAATGTTCTACTACCGTGGAATTTCCACGTTTCTGCCAGTATTAATAAATATTTTAATGTAAGCTGAGATAAAAGAAAAAGCACGATCTGCTGAGGTCATATTTAGGGTGAAGGACTGTTTTCGACTTTTTTCAAATAGTAAGGAGTGTCTTACATTATGTTTACATTATTTATCCCCCCCCCAAAACGGTAAATTATCTTTACTATCATATAAAAGGATTTCAGTGTGTGTGTGTGAGTTCGTTCCCTATGGACTCGGAAACGACCCGGCCTACCTATATGAAATTCCACACTATAGTATTTTATGTGCCTGCCAGAGTTCTTAGATAGATTTGGTATCGAGATGTCTTCGATAAGTGTCGATAATAAATAATCCCAAAAATTCGACAAAAGAAGGAACAGGCGATATGACCAAAATTAACACATTAAACAGCCTAACAATACAAGTGCATTTGAGACGTTTTATTACCAGACAAACTAAAAGGGTCGACATATAAAATTAAACGTAGGTTCCTTGATAAGACATGTACGCGTTCTAAATGAGTGTTTTTGTTTAAAGCACAATTTAACAATGATAGTTCACTTTTTTATTTTAAACTTAAATTCAAGCCATTTTCACCGCAAACGCAAAGGCATATAAAAAAAACTAACAGTAGGTTCTTTGATACGACACCGGTGCGTACGAAATGAATGTTTCTGTGTAGAGCGCAATTGAAGCATAATACTTGATTTTCCATTTGAAACATTAATTCCAGCCGTAATATATAAAAATAATTCTACAAAATTAAGAGTACATAGGTTCTATACAGTGCAATGTACATTACAATATATTGTGGACTAAATCACTGCAGGGAGGCGTGTGAAACGTACTTCTGGTGCACCGAGGAAGGGTCTCAATTAGAGTAGGAAATAAATCGACTTTAATGAAAAAGATTTAACCGATTCGGATGACAAGAAAAATATGGGAGTGTGAAATATTTGTTGATCATCATTCAATCCCGGTTAATGTCTGGTCTCTCTGCTAGTAATAATAATAATAATTATTATTAGTAGTAGTAGTACTAGTAGTAGTAGTAGTAGTAGTGGTAGTAGTAATGATATTCTTAATGGTCTGATTGTATTCTTAATAGTGTAAATAAACCACACGTATAAAATATTCTCACTTTAATGCCCTTCATCTTAAATTAAAGAGAATACACGCAAAAACTCTTGGACTAAAGAAAAAATGTACATCTTAACATGTTACTTGGTTTATCTAGAATTCTATATGTAACACTATTTATTAGCAAACTTAATTCAACCATTCTAACTGATAATTGGCATAGTAAATCATAACTTTCTTAATATGCCTCTGAACTAGCTTCCACAACATACATTTAAATAAAAACTCGATTCACTTTCTCACAACTCATCTTATGTACTGTTTAGCATTCTCATTTCCTCTACAAAATTGCGACTCCGTACAATTCCTCCAAGACATTCTCAAATAAATTCTATTATAAACTTGATATGCTTTAATAAGACAAATCAAATAAGCATGAGATAATATTCCTTTAAAATACTTCTATGTGAAATTATCTCAAAACTCTTATTTATATTTACAGTTTAGAAATATGACATTTTTAACCTGCCCTATTAATGCAGTAGTCATTTCCTCAGTTATAAAAATATTTATAGTATTCGTAGGTTATCTTACTATATAGTTGCATTACTACAAATGTTTAATGCTATAAACGTTCGAATACTTTTATATATTAAATTTGAAAATATTTTTTATTTTGTTAACCTTTGTTCAGCCGATAATTTGTAATTAGTTAACTTTTAACTCTGATATAATCACAGCTTTCTTTATATGCAACTCCCAAGTCTTCCATTTACGCTTTCTATAATCTTATCACATATAAACTTACTTACCTTTCTCAGCGTTGACTGATTTTTTTTTATTTTTTTTTGCGGATTGTTGCATGTCGCGCCTAATTCAATTCTATACTTCTATCTCCCGTGCGCCATACTAAATATAACATCCGTTGTAGTTTTCTTTCTGTCTTTCTCTTTCTTTATTCTTTTTGTCTCCCCTCACTCTTATTTAAACACTTTATCATATAAATAAGATTTAAATTTTTCTACTCATTCTTCTTTTCATTCAATTATAGACTACGAAAAATATGCTTAAACGGTTAAAAAAAACATTTAAGTTCAAAGTCTCTATTTTTTTTCTATTTTTATTTAAGAACATTTTTATTCTTGTATCTTTTTACTTTTATTTTTATCCTTATTCCAAACTCAATCCATAAATATCGGATATGAACTTTGTTATTTACCAACTATTTTGATTTTATCATGAATATTTTGCTAATTTGAATATTCCTTTTAAACGATAGAGTTTTACTTTATGTAAGAAACGGGTATTTTTACGGTTCTTGAAGCACCAAAATATGAGGCAGAATAAATTTATAATCCTCCATTTTCAAATGACACTTACCAATCATTTTATCTGTTTATCTACTTGTGTATCTAACTATTCATCGGTTTATCTATCTATTTATAGATCTATATATCTATATACCTATCTAACCAATTATTTATCTGGCTAGAGTTGAGTAGACAAGAGTTTGAACTTATGCTTTTACAATATGTTAAACCTTGTCAAACTCGGTGTCTGGTCAATTTTGCACCGGAAGGAACCAACAAGGGACCGAAAATTTACGTGTCGCAGATCACATGTTCCAGTTTGTGCAAGCATCGTTGAAGTTGGATTTGAGAGACAGATGGGCTGGAAATGGGATCGGGAATAATCTCAGAATGGAAACATAGGCGAACTCCCATCAAGCCAACGATCGTTGGTCACTCCATTTCTGCTATGACGATTAGCTGGGAGTGAATAAAATATGTAAAAACACACATCGGCTTGGTCTGTCTTGTGAAGTGTATCTTTTAAAGCAGGTCGGGATCCCAAAGATGGTTTACGAAACTCATAGAAGACATAATAGCAGAACAGGTATGTCGTTATGCATATGTGTTTTATGTAATTATGTCGACACGCACGCACTAACATCTAGAGACGATGAATCATGGCTCGTACAATATACATTCAGAAGCAGAACAACCGTTATGATAAAAACAAAAGGCATTAGAAATTCCACGTATACACATTCATAATACCACTATTCACCTATATACATGCGTGTGTTTAGTTAGTAAAGTATATAAACACCATAAGCACGCAATCTAATTACTCTGGATACTATATCGAAAAATTTTTAATTTAATTTCGATGTGGATTTCGTCACCCAATGTTAAATCTAATAGCATTTTTAATAGTTTTGGTTATCTTAATATTATAATTCATTCAAGGATTACTATTCCATTCGGACCAAAATCCCATATCCTTTTCTCTCTTTGTTTCAAAGCTTATTTTCTTTCTTATATTTTTATGTATAGTCTCAATACCAAAATTATATCAAACCAGATTTAATATTTTGCTAATAACTTCCCTCAGAAGAGATTAATCTACATTGAAAGTCCATGGATTAAGGAAATTATATTGAATATTATTCTTTGTGCAAATAATGAATTTTAGTTTTGGAAAATTGCATTTTTCTGAATGGAAATTAATATGAAAAACAATAAATTTTATTTGGTTTTATTTTGTATTTTAAGCAATTCCTATTTCGATGAGATTTTTTTAATATAAAAATATTACCTATGAAGAATATTTTGAAAGACTTGATACCATAAGATTCAATAATATGTTATCCGATTCTTCTCATTATTCTTAAACCTATATATATATATATAAATATATATATATATATATGTATATATATAATTTGTTATTTATTTATCAACATATACACATATAGAAACATTAAAGATTTTAAATGCTTTTAAACAAAAAATAATTCGTAGAAAATATAAACGTGTTTTTCATGAAACAAATTGATTGCTATATAATAGAATTCGCTATCCTGAAAAACGCGTAATGACCTAATTCATGGCTGCGATTGTCAGTGTTGCAAAATAGGAAATATTCAATAGCGAATGTTTCAATAGCAAAAGGAAAGGTTAGAAATAAAACAATTAGAAAAACATATTTACAATAATGTTAGTTGAAGATTAGTTTCAACACAATAAACAAGAAAATTTAAATCTAATTGATATTTTAAACAATATGTTACCGGATTTGTGTATATTATGTAGATTAGAATTTTGGTTTTATCAAAACAAAACCTAATTTAGAATACAAATGAAAGTCAGTTAATAAACAAAAGGATTGTTTTCTTCATACAATTTATTCTGTTGAGAGTGACAGACTCGGAAGACTAAATGTCGTTAAAGCATTACGACTGGCTATTGCTGAACTATGACTATGAAAGAGAAGGGAATCAACAGAGGAAGGGGTACGCCCTTTTGTTTCGATGTATTTTCCACCTGATGATGTTATTCTTTTTTTTATTATTTAAACAACTATCTTTACGTTATTGTGACCAATTATTGAACAATTGTTTTGAATATTTACGCATTAAAAATTATACGACGAAGAAAAATGGAGTATTATACATGCACGTATATATACGCGCATAAAATAACAAGAGAATATACGGTCAAAGATAAGAATATCATATATATATATATATATATATATATATATATACTCGCTAAGATAAACAAAATCAATCATAGATACACGAAAACATATATGCATACGTTGGTTATATAGACAGCTATGTGAAAATGTGGCTTACCACGAATTAATCAATGTAATTGGAAATAAAAGCATGAAATACTTGACCCATACAGTAGTAATATTCTAAAAGAAACGCAATAAACAGAATAGCACTGTTAATAGTAAACGCTTTTCCCAAAGGTATGAATTTCCATTAGGAAACAACAATACAGATGACTGATTGTACATCTAGAAATAAACTAAGTGAATAGAGAAAACGTGCGTTAATGCATACAGTAAATTAATTCTAAACACAAACATACACACACACACAAACACGCCGCACTCATATATACGCTTTTACCATTTCTTCAATGCCTGTATAAATTATGGAGGTATAAATTAATGTAAAATTTTATAAATATTTGTTAAAGATAATTGCCATATATGCTGAGTTTCCGTCGCCGTTCTGCTGTCTTGTTTGACAACATCGACCTTATACTACTATAATACATTGACCATTTCATCATTCACTTTTATTCTAAATCATAAATATAAAAACTATAACCATGTTTATTCAGTGCATGTAACCAATACGCTAACGTAGAACGTTTCTTCTTGTTGCATATTTGTACTTTGTATGTCCAGCTTAGTGTTTTTTAAAGTGCATAAATAGTACAAATTTTAAATTGTCTACACCTACGTTACCACAGAAGCAGAATATCTAAAATTTAAAAAAATTATATTTTTCTATGAAGGTCAAGTCGGCCAGGTTTTGTTTGGAGTTTGGTATTTTCCTTGATGTTTAATGTATTTACGTAGTAATATTCATTTTAACAAAAAAAACAATGCATTTATGTTGTAATTTAATAAAATCTGCTGTGTCTTTCATCAAAAGTTTTCAAGGATAGATTATTAAACTTCAAATTATAAATGAATAGAAATAACGCCGCGAATGTTTGATTTAAAGGTGCTCTGGATAATTCCATGATGTTAGTTCAGTTTTTTCGATAATACTAATTACCATTACTTTTTGCGTAGTGGTATACGTTACTCAATTCAAAGTGCTTAATATCCTGAATAGAGCAGGCATGCTTAAATGACGCGTTACCCGTGAAAAACAATTATATTATTTTGATGTATTACACTATTCGAAAACATTGTACAATTCCTTATTTATCTATGTGTAAAGCTCTAAATAAAGTTATGCTTACGTTTGTTAAGGAAAAGTTTCAGCGTGTATACCGTCTCTTAATTGTATGTTTGCATTAAATGGATACAATTTAAAGAGATGTTTGTTAAACATACATCGATATAAGCTAGTGTGGTATTACTTGCTGTTATATGGGTATATTTTAACGCGGATGCATGCTAGTATATAGCAAAATTATTTAATTGCTTCTGAGCATTAAAGAGGCAAAATATGTGGTGTATATATAAGAAGTCGACTAAAGGTTTTATGAGTATAAATAATAATTACTTCTCATAGAAATCGACAAATAAATTCGCTATTAACTAGACCTATTCATTGCATCCTTAAAACTTAATTTAACACATGTAGTGATAAATTCCATGCTCATGTTTAGACAATAATTTAGGACGGTCTGTTAAAATAATTGTTAATAGTTGTTTGTTCCTGTGCAGACTATGCACCGGTAAGTTATGATTAAAACATCACTCTTTTAAATGGTGGAATAGTCTGGTTTGTAAAAGAAAAAACCATTTAGAAAGGGGAAAAGTAAATGTCTGGAACTAAATTGATTTACTGAATAAAACATGACAAAAACGTTTGATTTAATTCCCTACTCTAAATCACATTACAGGATACACCGGCAACCTAATAGAACTACTGTATCACATTTGATGGCAGCTGTATGACTTAATGAAATTTTCGCAAAGAGACTAACTTCGAGTGTAATTGTTCAATAAATTAATTTCATGTAGTTCAGCACTAGCCGAGATCTCGGGTAATTTAACAGAAAATAAAAGCTTAATTCCCAGAACAATGCATTGGTCATACCCTGTTGCAATTTTATTTAATAATCAAAACGGCTGGCACAGTTAAATCAGCTAATTTTCCCACATGACATCATCTTTCATAATTATAATTTCTAGCTGTGTGTTTTTTTTTGTATTTGGTGCTTCTAATTAAAAATCCAATAGAGTAAATTTCATTGCTGTTACTTTATAGAGATACCTTTGTAGTTTTAGTTTTCACGAATATTCTTATAGTTATTGATCTCAAAAGTCGCCGAGGAAGTACATTATTTTATTTTTACAAGTAAAGATTCTTAAATAATTTTAAGAACCAGAACAAACGTCTATTACATCGTTCGAGTTAAAGTGAGTAAGATCATGTTTATATGTCACTATTAATGAATTGATATGAGTTATTCCTTCTACAAAATAATTGTTATTATTATGACTATTTATGCATTCATCACTTTTACCAATAACAGTATCGTAAACTGTACCTTTCTACTAGTATTATAATTGCTCATAACTGCGTTGTTTTTTCTTGCGTAGATTTGCTACATACTCTAGTAGAGTAAAACTATTAATAATTAAGTTAATATTCATCAAAAGTTGCTTAAATGTGTAGATTTTTAATAATATTAAAAAGTAGCAGTACCGATTAACTGGTGTTGCCCGATTGAAGCATGCCCTTTCCCTCGTAAAAAAATTCAACTACGGCTTACTATGTTAACAACCCCATTTTATGTGGGTGGAGTTGTCAACTATTTGCATTTTATGTAGGTGGAGTTTTAAAATTATTTGCATTTTATGAAGGTGGGGGTGTCAAAGTATTTGCACCAAATTTAACTTTGATTTTCGTTGTACGCATACCCACCCGCATAGACCATGAACCTAGGATAAAATTGGGGAGTGGCAGTGCTAGTCATAGAGAAGTAGATTAGTTTATCACGCGTGTGTAGAAATCTGGCAACCACTTCAGTACAGTGCATATGGTATGTCTTTAAATCTTAGAAAATACGTGTGTTCGCCAAAGTTAAAAGAGATTGTCTTAATAAGGATTTTCAAAAACCTATAAATGTCGTCATCTTAAGAATAATTGGTAAGTTTGAGCTAAGGTAAAAATTTACCTAAAAATAAAAATAACAAAAAATTACTGTCTGAGTAGTGTCGATGATGAGTCCGGATAAGAAAAGTAAAGAAAAAACAAAATAAATATATAACAAATAAATGATTTTGTAAGTAATTTCAAGTGATTTCGAATGTAATTTCAAGTAAATGTGTAGTTTAGTGACTTAAAGTATTCGAAAGACACAAAAAGTATTTTAAAAAAAGTATCTATGTTTATGTAAAACACAGTAATACACCCGAGGATTTTAATGCAAGCAGAAGAAATATCATTTTTAATATTTTTACAGCATGTGTCCTAGTCTGAATGTTCGAAAATCAAGGACTGCCAAGAGCTTTTAAAATTTCGCCTATCTGAAGTTTGACAGATTTGGCTTTTGTAGGCGTTTTATGCTCTTTCATGGAGACATGATAAAATCAGAAGCGTATCAAATGATAATTTTGGCCTTAAAATGCCAATATGTCCCATTTCAGGAAAACCAATTGTTAAAAGCAATATATCGGTCTCGATTGTCGCAAATTTAGTCTAATATGTAATGATGTAAAAATTATAAAAAATGAAAAATTTTGTGGGACTAGTAATGTGTGTTAAGGAAAAAGAAATTATTACAATTTGTCTGTCTGTCAACAACCGCAAAAGAAATAGCATCGTCGCTTAGTGACAGGCTGGAAGGCTAGTTTAGCGTTTAAAAGTATATAAATACAATCTGTCACATTATTACTAAAAGCAGAAAAAATAATATAAGAAAAACGGCCCAAGATAAACAAATGAAAATAAAGCAAAGACAAATTGCATCGTGTAAGGGTTGAGATGCCGCTCCCCAAACAATAGATTAGTAATGATACACGTATTTTTTGTGTTTTGTTTTGTTTTTTCTTAGGGCCTCGAATATTGTAAATTCAGTTTAATATATAATGATGAAAGAGTAAGAAAAACAGAAATTTTTCTGGCATGACTTCAGCATTTGGAGCTAAAAATGTGTATAAAGGAAAAGTTTTATAATTATTTTGATGGACAACAAACGAAAAACAAACGACAAAAAATAACATCGGCTAAGGGTTCGAAGTAACACAGTGGAAGGCTGGATATAAAATAAATTCGCCGCAGTGCTAAGTAAAAGAAAAACGGCCCAAGAAAAATTGCATCGCATAATGGTTGAGAAACCGTTCACAAGACCAAAAATAAATATTGGTACCCGTATGTTTTTTTTTTTTTTGTCAGGACATGCCAAGAAAAAACAAATGACAACAAAACTTTCGAAACTTACGAATGAAAATTGCATCTTAAAAGGGCTGAGAAACCGTTCCAAAAAACGAAAAAAATCAGTAATGGGACTCGCTATGTTTTGGTTTGGTTTGGTTTGGTTTGGTTTAGTTTGGTTTATTTTTTTATTTATTTGTTTTTCTTGTAAGGGTCTGGAATGTCGTAAAATCAGTCTAATATACAATCATGAAAAAGTTTTAAAAAATATGGAAACAGTTCCTGTTTTATTTTATCCGTTGGTCTAAGAACGTGTAGGAAGTATAAAGAAAAACGCTGTTATACTTTGTTAGATTGTCAACAAACGGAAACAAACCATGGAAAAATAGTATCGTTCGAGGGTTGGAAACGGTTGAAACAATAAGCGGCGCGGTGGAAGCCAAGTTGAACGTTGGTTAGGATATAAATTAAATTGATCACATCAATATATCTCTAAAAGTGAAAGTGTTTGTCCGTATGACTGTCTGTCTGTGTACAATTCCCTATGCAATAATTCTCTCACATTTTAGTCTACAGATTCGAAATTTGATATACGGGGTATGAAGATTTGGGAAAATATTTTTAATCAATTTTCGGCCAGAAATTTGGCTGTAAAGCGGTCAAATTTCAACGATTTTACCTTTGAGAACTCTACCAAACTCCTCCGCCAATTTTGGATATATATAATTAAATTCTTAGTTATAGGTTCCTTGGGCATAGATCTAACTTAATAACTTGATTTGGTCCCAAAATAATAAATTTTAAAGGGGAAAAATAGGGGTCAAAGTTTTTTAAAATTTAACCTCTATGGTCTCTACCAAATTACTAAAGACAATTTCTGGTCTAAACATTTGAAATTTTACACGAAGCATATTCAGAGATAAAGCAAGCTTTTTAATCGGATTGGGTCGAAAATTTGAGCCACAAATATATAAATGTCTGCCTAAAACTTTCGACAGGGGCGACGGATTTGGACGCGGCCCTTCAGACGACAAATACCGAAAAATTCGCTAAAACATTAATTTCTTCACCCCCAACTGGTAACTTTTATACAGGGAGGGGTCGCTTTTTATGCCTATATTTTCGAAAGTCATCCTCTCTTTTTAATTGTCTAGCCTTAATTTAAACCTACGTCGCTTCCGGTTTGGCGGTGGTTTTAACAGTAAAGACGTCACGTATTTTTCGTTCTTTTCCTCTTTGGCGGTACGGGTTCGAGCCTTCCCCCCTACTTCCACTTTTGTTTTGCTCAAAACATACCTTCCAATACTCGGGCAACGCCGAGGACCCATGCTATTTATTAATAAGAGGAAAAATCAATAATATAAGTAAAAGAAACACGCCACAATAAAACAAGCGATAAACAAAAAAACAAAGAAATATAAGATCTGAGAAACCGCTCACGAAACGAAAAATAAATAATTGCACCGGTATGGTTTTCTTTATCGTAAGGGTGTTTTTTGGGGTGGGGGCGTAGTGGGTAAGCACTTTGTGCATAGGTAATTATAAGGTTAAGAACATTAATTCTCTGTTGATGAACGTTTTAAATGTTTATACTTGTTAATATTTTATCTGCAAGATTGCATCATGTAGAGTTACTCACTATATTAGAAAATCTTCTGAGAGTTCGCTTATGTATGTTGAGATGCATTCTGGAACAGTCGAATTGGCTGGTTTCATTCCAAGAGATTTATTATTTTTTTAATCGACTAATAGAAAGATTGTCTTATGTAGCTAATAATCAGTTACGATGAGTACAATGTGTAAGTAAGGTAGGAAAATGTAGAAAATGTTCTGATTCGAAATGGTTGCAGTTGGGAGAACTAACTATTTATAGAGAAAATAGGGATACCTTCCTCTGTAGATGTCACGATGGTGATTATGTTGCTCCTAGGATGGAATGTAGCATTTTATTATAATGATTAAATGTATCTAAAATGAGGTTGTAAAGTTACATAAGACCGTGGCAAGTAGTCTAGGCATAATAAATTTCGATGTGGCATTTCTTATTGCAAACCTACAATACATTGGTCAAGAGAGGAATTTCTGCACTCCAAATATTATATAGGAGAAAAATTTAAGCTAAAATAATAACAATTAGTAGTAGTAGTAGTAGAAGTAGTAGTAGTACTATATTAGTACTAAATATTTTTTAATTAAATATTACATATATATGTTCATGATTTACATGAAAACTTATTTGTAACACACTGCTGGGATATTAAATGGAATTATAATTGTTTACAAATTCTACAAAATTATACAAAAACAGATTAGTAGTATTAAATTTAAACATCAACGTGCATAAACGATATATGCAGTTAGAAATATAGCAAAATATTATATAATAATGATAAGAGAGAAAAATAATAATTGATGTAACAAAATAATTACATAAACATGAGTAACAGCATGCCTAAGACAGTAATAAATAGTATCTTATTGATACACACAATGTTTCATATTGTGAAAATCTGTTAAAGTTTTATTCGTGTGCATTACATTTAAAAATATCTACCTAAATAAGACATCATTTTTCAAGTTATAATAGGGAATTTAACTAAAGAAAAAACTGGCTCTTAAGTTTTGGCTAGAGAATTAAGGGCAAATTATACCATTATCTAAGCAGGGTCAGCATTCCCGAGTAGGCTAAAAGAATTCGTTACAGAATCATTGGGAACTCTGGTCAGAAATCGATCTAGACACGAGGCATATTGATCTTGCTGATCTGGCGAAACGTAACCATCTGTGATAGTGAATGAAATATAGACTATGTGGTTTATGAAATATAGATAGACTATGTGTTTTATTTAAAAAAAAAAACAAAAAAAATGAGTCTGTGTAAGTAGATAATCCAAGCCAATTACTGTGGCGGACATTGAAATCACTAAATACAAATACTTGTTCGTCAGTATCGAGGGAGATGACTGTATCCATACTGTCAGAGACTTGGTTAATTATGTTACAGTCCTGGGCCGAGGGAGAGCGGTAGAGAAAATATAAGGAACTAATGTTATATTGCATGTTACGTCTAAATCATATAATGGCCTGGTCGTCTAATTCTAGTTTTTCTCTAATCAAGGGTAGAATGTTTGAAAATAGACTCAAAGTCCGTGCATATGTCTGTCTAGGGCCTTGCGGCAAAGTGGGGGAAAACCAGGCATTTTAAGCTGGTTAGAGTGGATGGAGGAATGTAGGTTATTTTCACGTCGCGCTAAGATATCCGGGGGGTGTGCTAGAACTTATTCAACATCATCTAAATTAGTTTTACGCCCGCGGATATATAATGAGACTCTTCCTCTCTATGTAATGCAAGTCCTATAAAATCAAAAACACTTGTAATACAATATTCAAGAAATCAATACATTATTATCAAGCACTTGATGGAATCTTAAAACTTGAATCTTAGGTGATA
Source organism: Euprymna scolopes (assembly GCF_053919585.1). Classification (NCBI taxonomy): domain Eukaryota; kingdom Metazoa; phylum Mollusca; class Cephalopoda; order Sepiida; family Sepiolidae; genus Euprymna; species Euprymna scolopes. The sequence goes on along the minus strand of NC_136489.1, from coordinate 63,582,984 downwards.
AAGTGGAGTGAATAGTTTACAGGATATTACATTTTCAGAAGATCACGATAGATTAGACTTGGCTGAGAAAAATATTAAGTTACATTTTTTAGGCTACCACAAAGTTCCTAAATCGTAAATGATTATAAGTTAAAAAGCGTGTTCACTTAACCCTAGAACAGAGAATAATTGGGTATAACAAAGAGAAAACAAAGATTTAACTAGAAATGATTGGATCAATAATACAAACATAAACAAAAATCTAAATGTATTTGGGCATTATAAACATAGAAACACAGTGAAAAGTCTGACGAAAACGTTCTGGTCACAGATACTAGATACTAGATTATGGTGCAACAATTGATTATACTAATCAATTAATTTGAATAGACAACAAAACCAATAAATTAAAGTATTCATGATCATTGATTGATTGATAGAAGTAATTAATATTATAAACTCTTATATATATATATATATATATATATATATATATATATATATATATATATATATATATATATATATATATGAATAATTCTAATAATCGGTAATCGGAAAAATCGGAACTTTTTGGGGTATCGGAATCCGTATCAGAATCGGAAAACTATTTTCCGATTCCAAACCGATTCTTTAAAATTTTAGAAGAAAAAATGAAACCAGCAAAAACTGTGTTGTTTTTTTTTTTAATGGAAGTTGTTTCTTTACAACATAAGACTGAGAAGGGTCACGGAATGGGTTTTAAATCTCATTTACAGATTTAACATTGATTAGCAGGGTGTAATTTATTTTATTTATTGACAAATAACTTGCCTATATCCTTTGTAATCTTTTTCCATCTATTCGCTAAAATGTCTATGTGTCCTCATCCTAGGAAGTTCATATGATTATTAAAATGTTTTAAATGCTTTGGGCGGGGAGGGGTAAATTTCCTTGGTGCCCGCTGTACATCGACTTCTTCTGAAATAATTGAAATTTTATGGCACCTATTTGGACACAAGGAAATCATTCGCGGTTGTGACAATTGTTATTCCAAGCATATTTGAAAACCCATTCCCATAAGCAGACTCTTCAACCCTTATTTAATTTGTTTTATTTGTTTTTATTGCAAGCATTTGCCTATTTTATATCAGAGATTTTAAAAAGGTCTTCGCACCTATTTGATAAATGGACATATGATGTATATTAGAGACTTCACACTTGAATATCAAAGATTTAACATGATTTTTTTTTCTGGCGCTAGATTTGTCTTATCGCCATATCTTTTGAATTATTTTATGTTTCCTGAGATTTTGTTTACAAGATAAATTATGGATAAAAATCTCACAACTTTATCAACTATTGTATAGAATAGATAAAGAGCAAACATTGAGAATTTATTAACGTAAAAAACAACTTTCATTTACATTTAAAACACCCAAAACTTATAAGATTCTACTCTTGGGGGTAATTATGTGTGAGCACATTGTAACTTTATTTTAGAAATAAGAATACGGGTTCAGTTGGGCATATAATAATAATAATAATAATAATAATAATAATAATAATAATAATAATAATAATAATAATAATAATAATAATAATATAAACTGATCCCATTTCGGTACATTAAAACTTTTTAAGCAGTTAAGTAATTTTTTACCAGTAATTCTAAGACCGATTAGCGAAATCTTAAAATCACATATAATTGCTACATTTTTCGTATTAGGGTTGATAGTAGAAAAGGAGCGTGCTTTTGTAGAACTTTTGACAATACTATGTATTAATACGAGAGTGTGTTTTATTTATTTTGTCTGCCATGATTACATCTGAGTAAGTGTTGTTTAATTGTTATGGATTCTCCTTTCTTATAATTTTTCAAGTAAGTCTTCATAAGTTTTTGTTTTGGTTTCGATTATAGCTGATTGCACTTAAGTCATCTATTTTCATAAATAATTTTATCAAGAAATTTTCATAAATTTTGGTTTCGGTTTCAATTATAACTGAAGGAACTCAAGCAGATGCACTCAGGTCATTTGGATATATGATTTTTTGTGTGATATAAAAATCGATAGAAAATTAACTCTGTAATATTATATATGAAATCTGCAAGAGTTAAATTATCATATTTAAGCGTACCTTACGAAATGGCTATGCCTGGCGTCCCTGCTAGCTTAGATAAATATTTTTTTTTCAGTTTTAACAAGAGTTACAATAATATCATAGAATCTCCATTTACGCCATCAATATATTACATAGAGATGAGCCCCTGTGGAATTACCACAGGTTTCGCTAGATGTTATTATTATTTGCATCTCGTTTTTGTTTTTGGGGGTTTTTAGGCAAAGCAAATCAATTACATAACCCACGAAATTTATATAATTAAAATAAAATTTTATCATTCATAGAAGGAAGGTAGATGATTGTTAACGAAGCCCAACGCCCTCTCAATGTGAAAAATGGTTTTCTGAATAGTAACATCATTATTTAGAAACTCGTTCGAAACAATAGGGGGCGTTGTAACTATGTTGGTCTTACATCGTTTTTCTGTTTTACCTACCAATCGTCGACTATTTTCAATAGCATGTTTTACACTAACGACGAACTGATACAGTTTGGCGTCGTTTAAAATCAAAATTAACCTTTTGTTATCTTTAATTTGCAATACATTACAAGGAAAACGTTTTAGAAAAAATATACCCGGAAAGTTTTAAACAGTTCTTACGGGTTTTAACTATTCAATTCAGATTAGCATATCTCGGCTCAAACATTTTTTATCGAAATAAGCACTGTCAGAATCAACACCCATTTGTATTTATGCCAGTAACGTAAAAATCTTGCATTCTAGTGGTGATTATACCGCTGAAGGCGTTTTTCATATTGTTTACATTTTTTAAAGTATTTCTTCCGCGGAAAACCGTCAAGATGCTTCAGAAAGTGGTAGTCGATAGATGATAGGTCTGGAGAGTGTGGCGGATGAGGCAGAGATTCAAAGCCAACTTCGTTCCACTTCTGCAGAGTCGGTTTTGCAACGCGCCGTCCGGCATTGTCGTGGAGGAGAATTGAGCCTTTTTTGTTGAATAATGCTGGGATTTTGTCGATGTTTGTTATGGATGTCATTCATTTGTTGGCTGTATTTCTCCGCCATAATAGTTTAGCCTACACCCAATAAACTGTAATGGATGAGAACGATCGCAAGCCACTAAATAGTCAGCATGGCTGTCTTTTGGTACAAATATGATTTCGGGAATTGCTGCAGATCTTCTTCAGCGTGTAACCACTGAGCTGAGCGTCGCCTGTTTTCGTAAAAACATGTTCATCGCAACTAAAAACTGGTCGAGAAACAGGGTGTTCTTGTTGCGAAAAGAACAGAGGATGACTTTTTATAACGGGTTTTCTTTTAGTTGTCGTTCAATACGTGAGGTACCTACTAATCAAGTTTTGTTTTGTCTTTCTAATCTTTCTAAATGGTTGGGAATCGACACATACGTTATATCTAATTCAGAAGCAAGTCCTTGAACAGTTTTGCATGGATTGAATTCGACTAAGGCTCTTAATTGATCGTTGTAAACATCCGATAGCCGACCGCTACTCTCACTATCTTAAAGATTCGTCGCCGCTTTTAGTGAAAAAATCTTGATAATACTAACTCAATCCCCGACAAATTCAGATTTTCCTGCTGATTAATTATATTAAAAACTGGCATTGTTGCGCGGCGTTGCTCGGGTGTTTCGAGGTGTGTGTTGAGAAAAAAATGGTAGTAGGGAGGCAAATTCGAACCCGTACCGGCAGGGGGGAAAAGAACAAAAAACTTGACGTCTTTGCTGGTAAGACCACCGCCAAACCGAAAGTGACGTAGGTTTAAATTAAGGCTACACAATCGAAAAAAGGGGATGACTTTCGAAAATATCGGCGGAAAAAGCAATCCCTCCCTGTAAAAATGTAATTAATGGTTAAGAAATTAATGTTTTTGGCCAATTTTTCGATATTTGTCGTCTGAAGTGTCCTGCTGTAAAGCAATACTAATCTTGTGAAAATCTGTCGCCTCTGTCGAAAGTTTTAGGCAGACATGCAAATATACATACCTAGACTTATATATTTGTAATTCAAATTTTCGACCCAAACCGATTAAAAAGCTCGCATTATCTCTGAATACCCTTTATGTAAAATTTCACATATTTAGACCAGAAATTGTCTTTAGTAATTAGGAAGAGACCACAGAGGTCAATTTTCTTTAAATTTGCCCCCTATTATGACCGCTTAACATTTATTGTTTTGGGCTCAAATCAAGTTATTTACTTAGATCCATGTCCAAGGAACCTATATCCAAAATTTCAAGTTTTTAGACCCAAAATTGTCAAGGAATTTGGTAGAGTTGTCAAAGGTCAACTCGTTGAACATTGACTCCTTAACAGCAAGATTTCTGGTCGAAAACCGCTTACTAAGATTTTCCCAAATGTCACTACCCTGTATATCAAATTTCGAGTCTGTAGACTGAGAGTTGACGGAGTTATTGTGTAGGAAAATGTATAGGGACAGACAGACAGACACTTTCACTTTTATATATATATAGATTTAGCTTTGTTGGTTCTCATGTTTTAGCTTAAAATAACTCGGGAATAGAGTCAAATTATATTTTATTCCTAATTTTATTGTAAAGGCAAGACTAAACTATACCATGTCTTCATAGCAATAGAACAACTTTAAATTTTAAGAACAATTTTTCATCTCCCTGCCTGTATACTGTGGCTAGATAGATTGTTTTAATTAGTAAATTTACACGTTTAGTTTTGTTGGGTTTTTTTACTATATATCCGATGTAAATAGAACCATAATGAGAAATTAGCCTTCATGTTGAAGTCGACACCTATTATTCGTAAGATTAGCTATAAAGATCCAGTTAAACTTTTTGGCGAACTCGGGTACTGACTTCTGACGTCTTGGAAAAAAACTATTTAGGATTTATATTCAACTTCAAAATCACATCCTTACATCATTCGTAAACATTTATGTCGACGAGACCACCATCTATGATAACACATCAAAGACGGGAAAGGACCAAGTTATCTCTGATTCTCTCTGGTCTGATATTGAGCATGTAGTACAATAGGGAAAGAGGTGGCTGGTTACTTTTAATGGATCTAAAACCAAGCTTCTATCTTTACATTATTAACATTCTGATGCCCATCTGGCATCAAATGAAATAAATCGCTTTCGTCCTGGGGAAGATACATGTTTTAACAAGCTTCTGGGTTTGACCTTTACTCCCAATCTAAATGGAACACATATATCAAATCCATTCCTAAGGTCGCTGCAAAAATGGTGGGATCCCTCTACCACCTCAGTAGATTTCTCACTCCGGATGCAATTCTCTACCTACATAAAAGCCAGGTACTGCCAAAGATGGAGTAATGTTACCACATCTGAGTAGGAGCTGCTAGAAGCAGCTTATCCTGCCTTGACAGAGTTTAAAATAGACTCCGTAGCTTAGTGGGAGATGAACTTTTTCTCTTCCCTGCAATCTCTTTCCTACAGAAGAGACGTTGCGAGCCTATCTCTATTTTATCGTTATTTTCGTGGTAAGTGCTCATCTGAGCTTCAATCTATGGCCTTTCCTCGCCACACTTTCACGAAAAACACTCGTCTAACCAAAACCCCTATCAATAATTTCTCACACTGTTTATCTGTGCCTAAACCTAAATGCAGATTCTATGAACAACGCTTCTTTCTGAGAACTGCACGCCTGTGGAACTCTCTTCCGTTTGCCTGCATTCCAGCTGACTACAATCTGATTGTCTTTAAGTACAACGTAAACAAAATCTTGATGAACCGTCGCTCTAAGTAATCCAATTTACAAAATGTCTACTACTTATGTTTACTATGCTATAATGACATTGACTAATGTATACCCATTAACCCTTATCCTCGAGTCGCCTCCGGGTCCTGGTAAGTGAGGATTCCTGTGTAAAAATAAGACTCTGAAAGTGTATACGTTTTACTGACGAGCAATTAATTACAAATAATGTAAGCTCTGCATATTGCCCTTGGTATTGTTCTTTTGTCAATCAGCTTGACTGACATTTATCATTACAGTAACACCTAAAACACTTAGAGCTTGAGCTTATTACTTTAATTGTGATAATGAAGACTGCCACACAATCCTTTTATCTCCCTGGGCGAATTTAGAATTGATAATATTTTTACCCGTGTATAGCGCTGTTGTTCTGGCGAGGTAAATTACAGATTTGTCAGTATAGCTACTGTTTCTGATTAGTAATATAGAGACAATAAGTCTTACAAGGTTGTAAGTGAAAATGTTCTCTTTACAATTATTTCATACTAGCAAGGTCACCCGGCTTTGCTCGGAACCGTAAAAGACAATGAGAAAAATTTTGAACATGCCTGTTATTCTTAGGATAGAGGAATTTTTGATGTCTACACATTATTTACCATCTTGAGCAGACGAATATTTTACCTACCCTAGAACGGGTATTACACAACATGTGAATGGAATAATTGTACCTTCATTGGACAGAAAATTTACAGCACGTATGTGGAAATAATTCCCTTACCTAGGGTGGGTATGTACAGCACATATTTTAAAATTATTTAAATAAATTTATGTTGTGCTAAATTTTCGGTATGGCATAGGTAAGAGTGTGTTTGTTTTTAAATAAGAGTGCTATAGTGAAGAAGCAGCGGATTTTTATATAAATGTTATACTACTCGATTATATTACATGATTTTTGATTTTGATAACTCATTATGTACGCCAAAGATAAGAATCTATTTGTTTTTCATATGGGTACTTCGCTGTATAATAGCTCATTTCCTGGTAGGATACTGTAGAAGTACAATTTTTCTAATTTAAAGAGGTAAGCACTCGACAATTTTCAATAATTTTCTGTTGTGCTAAATTTTCTGTGCGTCTTGAGTAAGAATTTGTTTGTTATTTAATTTATTGCTATAGTGAAGCAGCATCTTATTTCTCATTTAAAAGTAATGCTTTTCGATTATATAACATGATTTTCGGTTTTAATGACGTTTATGCACGTCACAGGTAGGATTTGATTTGTTTTTCATATAAGTGCTATACTACACAAGTACTTTATTTCTTGGGTAGGATAATGTATAAGTACCTTATTTTTAATATACAGATGAAACTACTCAATGCTTTTACATAATTTTTGTTGTGCGAACTTTGCCGTATGTCATAGGTCAGAGTTTGTTTTTTTTATAATCGAGTGCTATATAAAAGAAGCACCTTATTTCTTATATAAATGGCATACTACTGGAATATAATACAAAATTTGCGGTTTGGATTACTTTTATGTACGCCACGGGTAAGATGTCCTTTGTTATTCATATGGGTACTATACTATACAAGTACCTTATTTCTCGGATAGGATACTGTACAAGTACGTTTTTTCTAATGTAAAAATGAAAAAATCTCGATATGTTTATGCAATATTCTATTGTGTTACATTTTCTGTACGTCAGGTGTAAGAATTTGTTTGTTTTGTTTCTGTGTGCTATAATACAGAAACACCTTATTTGTCATATGTAAGTCATACTACTCGAATATTAAACTGGATTTTCGATTTTAATAGCTTTCGTGTATGTCACAGGTAACATTTTCTTTGTTTTTTCATGAGTACTATACTACACAAGTACCTTATTACTTTGATAGAATTTCTTGTACACATAAATACATTAAAACGGATCATTGTATGTGATTTTTGGAATATGATTATAGAAATATACAAACATATATAATACATTAAATTTATAATGATCAGTTAATTAGTATAGGAGTGAATCCAATACATAGAAATATATAAGTATAGACGTATACTAATCATTCATAATGATAGGTTAATTAGTTTAGGAGTGATTTTAATACATAAAAATATATAAACATATACACATAATTAAAATTACAAATTGATCGGTTAATTAGTTTAGAAGTGAATCCAATACATGGAAATATATAAACATATACATATAATTAAAATTCATAATGATCGGTTAATTAGTTTTAGAGTGATTCCAATACACAAAAAAATATAAGCATATACACATAATTAAAATTCCAAATGAGTGTTTAATTAGTTTAGGAGTGATTACAATAGATTAAAATATATAAACATATACACATAATTAAAATTCCTAATGATCGGTTAATTAGTTTAGGAGTGGATCCAATACATACAAATATATAATCATATAAACATATTTAAAATTCATAATGATCTGTCAATTAGTTTAGGGGTAAATCCAAGGCATAGAAATATATAAATATACACATAATCAATATTCTTAATGATCGGTCAATTAGTTTAAGAGTAGATCCAATACAAATGCATTACTTGATCTATTTACGTGATCTTTGGAATGTAACAAATAAGGTGATATATCATATATATTTTGAATATGACATTTTCGTTACGTAAATCATAAGCATTCTTCTGTATTTTTTTAATAAAAGCGTTCTTTGTATTTATTACATAACATTTAAAAATCAAGAATATCGGAATATAAAAAAAAGAACTGATGGAGATCGAAACCGCATCACTTGGGCTAGTAATAGGTCACTCTACCCGTTGCACCAAAGGGATAACAACCTTAATACCGTTGTGAAATATCTTAATACATATATTCCTCTTTTGCTCGATGTGCGCATGCGCAGAATGTCGGCATTGTTCTACGCTCGTCAAGATGTTATTGCTTTAAAGTGTGAACCCTTTTTGAAGCCTTTAGTAAATAATTTTATCGAATAAATGCCCCTAATAAAATTCTGCGCCAAAAAGGCAATCTTCTGAGCAATTGAACGCCGTCTAACGATCATTCGTATAGGAGGAGATACAATTTGAAAAACAGAGACAGACACACACACAGACATAGTGAGATTTATATATTAGATTATGATAACTGCAGTGACATCTCGCTTATAATATCGCTTAGGACCAAAAATGTGTTTCGCTCGATAAAATGTTCTCATATAGGCTCGATTAATAATCTACTCAGGTGAACATTGTTTTTATTAATCAATAAACATTCAAATGGTGTATCCGACTCCGTCTATAAACAATATAAATTTCATTGACAAAACCAGCAGCAGATATACGATGAAAACATACATCTATAGACAAAAATACTCGTACTAACATTTATTAAGGTAAAAGGCTGACTTCTTAAATTTATGATCAGTTATAAATTATTACTTCGAATAAATTGTTATATTCCATACTACCACATAAAACATCAATTCCATTAATGAATAATCAAAAATTACCTGGGCAATCACAGCTTGCTATAGTTGATTGTACTCATCCTGGGAGTTCAAAATTAAAACTAATCTGCTTATATAAACAGTTAACAGCAGTCAGTGAAAGTATATGGAAGAGATTGTCAAGCCTCCTACATTTTGTATTAGAACTCATTCAGCTAACTAGAGAACTCATCAAACCTGCCATTAACCTATCAGTAATATTCTAATCATTGATTAATTGTCGACTATTCTTCAGGCGTTATCTCTCATGTTTTATCCAAAACGCATTACAGAAATTCACAACTTAACAGTAATATATAAACCGAGTAGTATAATTAAATAGTAATTAGACCACTTAGAAATCAGGCTGTGCATTCGAAATGGATTAAGATATCATCCTTAATCTATTCACAATACTGATTCCCGCTGATTGTGCAAACGCATATTAATGCTTGTCCTATAAAACAAACTGATGTATGAATCGATGTATTTGGCTTTGTACTGCCGTCAGAAAATTGCTAAGTGGAAGTTGCATATTTTCCTTTGACTTTGTGCATTGCTTCATTTATTGATTCTCATACATTTAGACAAAAAAACCCATTAGTGTTTCTATTACTTCCTAGATCTGATGTCATCTCTTTTTTCATGTTCATTTTTATATGTTTACAGTAGGCACTAGCGGGTAGATTACATTTGAAAGCCGCACTGTTGGAGACTGACAGATGTGTGCGTGTGTGGTAGTTATTAATACGGTACCTAGCTCTATGTGAAATTATAAGACCAGTATTCAGATAATAAATATAAATAATAATAATTAATTATAAATGATTTTAGATTGGATCTTCTAAAATTAGCTAGGGTAAAAGTTAGTTTTAAATTCAATCACGTTTTAATCAATATATGTGTCATATAGTTTCTTTTAATGTCATGGCGTAAACGTTCGATATAGTAAACACCAAAGGCACGTCCTAAACTATAATTGATTGAGAATTAAATACTTTCAAGAAGACAGCAAGACAAGCAATGTTACAAAACATGCGTTAAAATATGTTGAGTGTTTTTATTATACTCAATGAATAAAATGTATAGTAATTACATTTTGCTAATAAACTATTAACCTGTTAACTAGAAACCTCAATGATATAGAAACACGACATTATTTCAACATGAAAGTGTTTATTACAAGACAATGTTATTGAACTTAATTTACAATATAATCTTTTTCTCAAGAGTACATTTTAAACATGCTATTATGCCTCGCAATTATATTATAATTTCAATTCATCATGGGTGTGGGCATTAAATTTTAGCATGTGATATATAACAATTGTTAAATATTAGGATGCAAACTACTAGATTTAACAGGGCTATTAATATTTTAAAATCCTTTATGCTACTATTTTGCTAAGATCCCAATCGAAACGTTTCTATATTGGAATACTTCACCAACGAGGAATTGTACTCCCAAAGATAAATGATGACGTTTTTACTGGTTTTATGTTAGTTAACTGTGTAATCTTAATGTTAATTTTTAGTTATTTACAATATCGGAATGTACAAAAATTCATTATTAGTTTGATTCCATACATTTTACCCAGTTAATCGTACAGTATTACAACCATTGCAGTTAACAGCAATTTTAAAATTAATCGTTTTCTTTTTACCCGTGAAGATTTAGGTACAATTTTGTTCAAATACGGTTCTATGCGGTAGCTAAATTAAATACATGGTGATAAATTATTCTCAGTAAAGTTCTGCGTAAGTGTGAGCTTTCTGTGTTGCATTCTAATCATCATCTTAAAAAATGATTAACAATTATAAGCAAGATCGGATGGTAGTAATTTTCTGCATTTTTGAGATGAGGTGTTTTCATTTATTGAGATTGTCGGACTGACTTAATCATCTTGGTTGTTATAGTCACAACCTTTCAGCCGTTTTGCCCTAATAATAAAGGGATAAGTTCGTGAATCCTAACAAATGGTTCCTCAGTTCGATACAAAACACCTGATGAAGGCCAGAGGACAAAACAAAACGGCCGAAACGTTGTAACTATAACAACCAAAATGAGGAAGTCAGTCGGACAATCTCAATAAAAGATCGAATGGTTTTATGTTCTTCTCGCATACCTCTTTGGAGAAAGCTAGTAAGAATTATGTAAGCTATAATTAATCTTATTTTATGGTTTATATATATATATATATATATATATACACTATCAGAAGTACCTCCATTTGACTGGGTTCAAAAACAGCCTAGAGAAAATGGAATGTGATTGATGAGAGTATTATAGGTTATGAAAAGGAGGGGCTTATAAAGAGATAGGTTTTGGTACTCAAAAAGTTTACCCTAAGCAAAACATGAGGAAAGTAAAGATAGTTTTCGCAAAAATATATTTTTTATATAAACTTTGTTTCCATTCGTAGCCAAGAGTGACCAACAAAATTATGTTTCCTTACAAAGAGAAAATGTTACATATATATCAATATAAATATACAAGAAATAAATGTTACCATAGTAAATAAAAGTTACTTTTATGATAGAAAAGTTCATTGGTTTGTATTTTTAAGTAGTTTGTAATTTTTTTTTTTAATTCATGAACCGGTTTTAAAAAAATCAAAATGGCAGCGACTTTGAAATGGAGAGCACCGTTTTCAATTTGAACGAGGGGCGTCTAAGCATTCTGTGTTAACAATTTAAGAGAGTTCCGTCAACGTAAGGAATATTTATAAACATATTTTAATGTTTTTCGTTATTTTGTGCGTGAGGAATATTCGATTATGGCATGTGTAGTTTATATAAAAATTCATTTAAGTATTTATCGCCTCAAATTTCGTTTTAATTTCGGTTCGCTGAAACTATTTTAATTAAAAAACATTAAAAACTTTTTCCAAACAAAAGAAAACATGAACTGAACTTTTTTTGACGATGGTAACATTTATTTCTTGTATATTTATTTTTTCGGGTAGTCGTTTGTTGGATTTTCTGCTAAACACTCTTATTAAATAATATCGACGAAATATCGAAAAACTAAGAAACAAAAATAGTTTTGAAAAATAATAAAGCGTTACTTACTTTAGTAAAATAATCTGAAACAACAAAATGGGATATTAAAAAAGTAAACACGTAATTACTTTAGTTTTTTAAAGCAAAGAATCGATATAAATATGAATAATAAGAAAATGGCGCCCTTTTCAAGTAGAACAGCTTTGTTTCCGTTTTGCAGTATTGAACAGTGTAGTATTGCGCCGTCGGATTCAGGGTTTTACTATTGTAATGTAAAGAACACGCAGACACGGTAGTAATCAACTGAATTCCTTCTAGTACACTGAGAAAAAAAACTTAAACAGATATATAAATATAAATAAAAATAAAAAGGTTATGTAAATGTTTTTTTAAAAGACACGTAATCACGTGGGCAGGATTTTTCCTTCTTTTGACACGATAACAAGTAACGTTATTATTTTTTATTATTTATCTATTTTTGAAAGAGTGACATGTGCGAGTGAAGAAAGAAAAAAACAGAGTTATGCAAAATTTGCATCGAGAATTGTCTAAAGTTCCGACTTTTTTTGGGGGGAGGGGTTGACTTTAATATGAACGTGAATTTATTAGATGAATTTATTCGACACAATATGATTCAACTCAAAAAATAAATAAAAGCTAACGTGAATTAAGGTGTTATTGTAAACCTTCGCCCCTTTTAAAAAACCTTGTTAAACTTTGTGACATATTTACATTCTATGGAAGCCAGGCGCGAACGGACACCCAATAATTTTTTATACCATATTTCTTCAAACTGAAACAGAATTATCAAAGTATACTTAGACATTAACATATGAAGAGTTTCTGTTAAAGTTTGTGCCATACTTCCATGGAATACAGGCGGCAAAGCAGACCCCACAATTTTATTATACCATCCCTATTTAAGTTGAAACATACTTATCAAAGTATTCTTATGTACGTCTATATCAAAAACCCTTGTAAACTTTTTTTTTCATTTTTTTTTTCATACTTTGCGGGCCAGGCATAGGATTAGCGAATCTCTCGACAGAGGCAACATTTCTAGGGCAATTGCTCTTGACATATCTAAGGCATTTGATAGGGTATGGCATAAAGGTTTACTTCACAAGATCTCCAGCTATGGTATAGCTGGAAATGTCTTCTCAATTATTAAATCATTTCTCTCTGATAGGTTCATAAGAGTAGTAGTTGATGGGCAAAAATCAGAAGCTCACAGTATAAATGCTGGAGTCCCTCAGGGGTCCATCCTGGGCCCAACTCTTTTCCTGATCTACATTAATGATCTTCCAAATCACATCCTTACATCATTCGTAGACATTTTTGCTAACTACACTACCATCTATGGTAGCACATCTAAGATAGTAAACGACCAAGTTCACCCCGATTCTCTCTACTCTGATCTTGAACACGTTGTACAATGGGGAAAGGAGTGGCTGCCACTAAAACCAAGCTTCTATCTTTACATCATCAACGCTCTGATCCCCATCTGGCATCAATTAAAATGAATGGCTCTCGTCTTGGGGAGGCCTCAAGTTTTGACAGGCTTCTGGGCTTGACCTTTACTCCTGATCTTAAATGGAATACGTATATCAAATCTGTTGCCAAGGCCGCTGGAAAAATGGTCGGATCCTTCTATCGATCCAATAGATATCTCTCTACTGATGCAATTCTCTATCTATATGAGAGCCAGATACGTCCACGGATGAAATACTGTTGCCACATATGGGCAGGAGCTGCTAGAAAAAACTTGTCCTGCCTTGATAGGGTTCAAAATAGACTTCGTGGTCTGGTGGGAGATGCCCCTTTCTCTTCGCTGCAACCTCTATCTCACAGAAGAGATGTTGCGAGTTTGTCTCTGCTTTAACGTTATTTTCATGGAAAGTGTTCAACTGAGCTTCAGTCTATGGTCCCCCCTCGCCAAACTTTCACAAGAAACACTAGACTAGCTGAAAACATTATAAATAATTTCCCACACTCTTTATCTGTGCCTAAACCTAAACATAGATTCCATGATCAAAGCCTCTTTCTTATAACTGCGCGCCTGTGGAATTGTCTTCCATTTTCCTACTTTCCAGCTGTCTATAATATGGTTGTCTTCAAGTCCAACGTTAACAAGTTTCTGATGAGCCGTTCCACTTAAGTTAACAAATTTACTGAACTTCCATTACTATCGATTACTATATTGTCCTTTTGACTACTCTACACTCTTTAACCCTCATTCTTGAGTGGCCTATCGGCCTTGATAAGTGGTGACGCCTATGTAAAAAAAAGACGCGAACGCAGACTCCACAATTTTATTAACCACCGTTCTGCCAGATCAAACATACCCATTCCTGATCCTCGATTCCTCGATACATCTTCTATCATTATATGCAATCATTTTTTTTTAAATAGTCAACCATATAGGAGCCTATTCGTGACCAGACATACACACACACACAGACGTTCAGTTATATATATATATATATATATATATATATATATATATATATATATATATAATAATGATTTTCTATCTGTCTACCTATATATATATATATATATATATATATATATATATATATATAGGTAGACAGATAGAAAATCATTATTTGCTCACAATAAATTTAAGGCATGAGGGAGAATTTTGCGGGAATTTTAGACAATTATAGGTTCTGCCTACAACTTTAAAAAACTGCGAACAATAATATATATGGACAATGATCCAGATTTTGCATGAGACTAACTAAATTTGCATTCAGCTTCTGTGACTGTTTACCTACACAGATGCTGAAAAGCTTATTTAACATTCTTGCAGACAGGAGAACATTTAAGGAATTTATTAAAGTTATAATGAATTATATTTACGCGACGAACTGATCAAATTTTTTCAGTCCATTGTAGTTTTACAAGAAAGTAAACTCTGAGACAAAAGGAAATCTACAAAATAGTACGAGTATATCGCAAGGAAAAATAATATAACTAATATTCCTGATGGTGTTAAAATGCAATATACAGAGGGTTGGCATCATTAAACACGTGTGCGTGTTTTGGCACGCATACTAACATTTAAAATAAGCAAATTAACTTTCTCAATAGTAATTATAAAATTTGTTACATTAATTGAATATTAAAATTTAAGTCATAAAAAATAAAATCGTTTTATAACATTACAATATGGTAAGTTTTTTTTTCCATTATTTAAGTTAGTTTTAAATATTCTACTGTTGTAACGTCATGTATTTTTGTATTTAGCTCTTGCCGGTGGTTTTCGTAAGTATGTGCCGTGAAATTTCGATGTTATCTGGTTCAAGTCTTTAAATTCAATTATAGGAACCTGTGTAACGATCATGAAAAAAATCGTACGTTGTCCATCTAGAGGAAATTTACTCCTGCTTAATTTATCTCAGGAAACTCTGACGACTATTTAATATTTTATCACGTATTTTTGAATAAGAGAACCAAACCATCACTATGAATTTTCTTACATTAATACATATTCTTTAATGCAAACAGTAAAATTGTTGCTCCGTAAAAACAACTCACAAATCCCCTTTTACATATAAATTCGCATCATAGTAACAAGTGTGTGTGTGTATGTGTGTGTGTGCGTGTGTAAGCATTCTCATAGAAATCTCTGCCAGAGTGAAGTCAGAAATGTGAAAATGTTTGCATGGATTGCACTACTCTGACCACCAATTTGTGATTTGCGTAGATGAACAAACGATGAATTTCTATGAAGGGAGACGTCTGTTCATATAAAGTACTGTGCTAGTTATACATGCTGGTTGGCAGAGATAAGTCCTATATTACAGGAAAAGGCTAACATATGCAAAAATATTAGGGGAATCGTGATCGGGACACCATAAATAACTAACTTGTTGAATAAAATCAAATCATGTTAGCGCCCTTTCAAATTAAAATAAAACAATGCATTTGATAAATACAGAAACATGTATAAGAGTTGTCCAAGCTTTTATAATGCAATAAAGCTGGAATATTGTTCCGTCTCATAAGAGTATGGAATAAATTACATCTGATATTAAATGTTGAAATAATTTGTGAATTTCGTTGAAAACTGTCTTTAAAACTGCAAAGTTAATTACTATGAAGAGCCAGAGAAAAGCTTTAACTAAAAGTAACAAAAATTACTATTTTATTTATTTTTCTCTAATAAACATTCTTTTATTATACATGATTGATTTTTTAAATAAATAACTTTCTTGTTTTGACCATTATATCTGATAATGATTTTTACTCAAAAGAGGTTTCTTGATATATAGTTTTTATAAGCATTTAGAAAATTGGTAAAAATGAAAGAATAGATTTTTAGATTCAGCTTGTTTTAATCATCCAAGATTATTTATAGGTTCAAGAAAAAAAATATGAGAACAGTGCTATTTTTTTTTTAAATATCAAAATAAAGTAAAACGTATTCATGTACTTTGCACTTCATTCTTTTTTTTTATTTTACTCTTTTCAACTCACACAACATATTGTCATACAGAACTATTTGGAACTTTATAAATGAAAAAAAAAACTGCAAATTTAAACGTCTGCTCAGTACAGTCAGGGAAGTTGGTAATTAAGAGCGGGGTGCCAAAGTTTAAAATACTTGCGTAGTAAGTTTTCCGGTATCTAAGGATTTAAACAGTCAGTGGAGTGTATGCTTCTGCTACGCAGTTGAGACGCGAATGTATGAATTCATCTGAAAACGTTCCATTAAAGTACTTTTAAAGCAAACGTTGCAACAATAAGCCAGAGATTGTGTCTTAGTTGACAGTACGTGACCTATTATTTTGAAATTCTTTTTGGACTCTATAAATGTGATAGATGCACCAGCGCAAACGCAGCGACAGTACTCTATGCATTATTATATTTTAGCTTCGTAAATATTAGTGTTAGGACGATTAATCGGAATCGGAATTGGAATCGGGAATCGTAAAAATCGGAACATTTGGGGGCATTGGAATCAGTATGGGAATCGGAAATATTGGTGCCTATTTTCCGAAGACAACTCGATTATTTTAATTGTCTTTTTTATTTAATTTTGTTTAAAGTAAAATATTCCATTGCTGATAATATTGATAAATTAGAAATATTCATTGATTTTATAATCCCAGTAAAGCTAAAATCGATAGATCATCCTCCACGCGTGTAATTTTAACGTTTAGAGAAATATCTGCACGTTTAACATGTGTTTGTTTATGAAAATCGGGAAAAATAACAATCTCATAGTTGAATAATTAGAGATTTTTAAAGAATTGGAATCGGAATCGGTAATTGTATCGAAATCAAAAAAGATTGAAATCGTTCTATCACTAGTAATCTATATGATACTCAACGCTATGATAAATTTTCTAGCATGGTAGAGATAGCCCACTTTTTTCGTATCCGCTTTGGAAATATCCTCAATGTATTTGTTCGAATTCTATGTTACCTGCTAATTTCAACCCGACAAGTTTTAATGACTCTCAGTAACGGTGTTATTTTTCGATATCTTGATTTTTCAGCTGACTCCGGCTTCGCTGCAGTACATGCCAGATGTTGCACAATATACTGGGCCAACATATTGGAGTAGTAATTAGTGCGTCTTTATATAACAATTACTAATTGATAAGACATCGCTGGTCGCAGGCATGACTCAATCTATACCAAACAAAACGACTTCCCCGCAGCAATTTCTAAACGGCATTATTATCATGTCAGATACGGGCCAATTCTAAACGTTACCAGACGGAATCGGTTAACAATAATGTATTGTTCGCCCTTGGCATTGTGCGAATATATTCTTGGAGACATTAGATAAATGGTTAATATACTGAATTAAATTGCACTCTTTGTTGTAAATTGCGCTCGGATTGACGATTTTAACAATGTTACATTTAAGAGGAATGATCCAATCAATAAAGCACATACATAATGGTTGTAGGTTATTTTTGCGTAAGTCATCTCCAGAAATACTTGATAATAATTCTACGGGATTAATTCTTAACATTTTCCCAATTGGCCGTGTTAATCCTTTTATCGCCTTGCATTCTGTCAGCGTATGAAATTAATCTATATTCCTGTTTTTCGTGTATCGATATTTATATTAAACCCCTTTTTTTCTATTTTTTTTAAAATAAAATAGGAATTTTTTCATATATGGGTCGTTAAATAGCATTCATCTGCTAAAGATCCAGCTAATTTGCATATTCTTTTAAATATTCATTTTAATTAATTGCCTATTATTGTGTTTACGGTTTTTCATCTTTAGTTTATTATTACGTGTAATTATATTCATGAAGATATTTTACATTATGTAATATTTGCGTAAAAAGGTTATAGTAAACACAAATATCTTTCTATATATAATTACGTATGTGTGTATATAAATATATATATATATATATATATATATTTGTTTTTAAAAAATTGCTTATCAAACTCCTCTATAAGTTTTTGGCCTGAAACTTAATATATAGAATATTCGAACCTATGCGAAACTTAATATTTCGCTTTTAACCGGGATAAATCGGTGCAAAACTGTGAAAATAAAGTTGCATTTGCCAGGTTAGGGTCGAACGACGTCATTACGAATATGCATGCCTAACGTGATAGATTTTGGTTCATGATTTAATTTTTAGCCTTGGAGCTAACATGTCTTTATAGCTAAAGCAAGAACGTTAAAGGAAAAAGTAACTCGTAGCTAAACGTTTTGGTTTCGATTCTCGGTGCTGGCACATGAGTCATTTTTTAAAGACTTTTTAAATCATTACTATATATTGGGTCCGATATAATATGATAATAACTACGGAATCTGCCTTAAGTAAAATATCATATTTAAGCTTAGTTTCTGACCGGATAATGTCGGGCGACCTGCTCGTTATTTTATAAATGTGTACTCATGCTGAACACAATAGAATGTATACTTATGTTTCTTTAAAGCCCTCTAAATTGAATTTTGCTGAATAAGAACTCGGAATTGAATGAAACCGTACAGATTAAAGTTTTATTATTTGTTCTAGTTGGCACTGGGTCATCTAACTGCATACATATCATTATCACTTTATCTCATACAATTCAACCAAATTAATTTTAGATTCATTGTCTCTTTAAATTGATCAGTTGTAATCTTTTTATCACTTAGTTCACTGTATATATATATATATATATATATATATATATATATATATATATACGGTAAATATTCCAATTCACAGTCATAATTCGGGTTCTCCTATAATTGCTGAGATCAAAGAGATGATACTAAGATTCCCCTTGCTATTTCGATATCTCTTCCATCTAAGAAATGTTTACTTCAACGTTATTGGAAAAACAAACTTCTAATGTCAACAGTTCAGCAAACGCATGTAGCTGCAAATTTCATTGTTATTAATGGCATAGTTTCCTTTTGTTAATCTTGATAAAGAACAACACTGTCGTAAATGGGAAGTCTGTTAAATAACTTTGGATTATACAGTCTACAGTCTACTTTACTGGCTTTACTGTAAACTTATTAATGTGAGCACAACCAGTGCATTGTTAACAAGTAGGTTCAACAACTGGTCAAATCGCCACACAAGGTTACATCAGCATGAAATATCTAAAGCATAGTTGGAAGTCACGTGGCAATTCTGGAAGTTACACCAGAAACGTTGTAGATGACAGTCCATTTAAATGTATATGAGCTAACTATTAATAAACAAGCATATTCTTGACATCAAGTATTTAAAAGACTATTGCAATGATGCAGCTGATTACTAAAATTGAATCTAGCATTTAGACGTACAAAGGTCAAGTTGATAATGAGCGTATACACAGTGGAAACTTCCATAACCGGTGTAGACTTGCTTGGAAAGTTTTGTCGTGTTCTCTATGACCATTTGTGTAAAGTAACTTCCATCGAAATTCACAATTATTATTTAGGAAAAATATATTCAGAATAGACTGCTCGACATTATAACTACAACTGGTTTAAATGAAATACTGAATTGTGTAAATGCAACTAAGTGCTATGCCACTATTTAAGATTGCACAACTGACATGTCCTTCTGGGAGCAAATTTGTTTAACGATCTGGTAGTATTTTTTTCAGGTATTTACCAACATTTCATATATTCTCTGAAGGTTGAAAGTAACACGGAGAAACTTTTTTATAAAATATTATAAAACATACTAAAGAAATTTAACATTTTAGAAGCTAAGGTTATTATAGCGGCAACATTATCAAATATTACAGATAGGGAATCTACGTGGAGCTGTTCTAGAATAAACCGTGTCTCTGCTTGCAATAGTTAAAACCTGCTACTTGATGATGTAGCCGAGTATTTCCAGATGCAATAAAATTTGGGGGATATTGCAAGAGATCTATATATGATGGGTAGATTTTAGCAAACCCGTGCACATTTTATCTGTAAAGAACCTTAGGTTTAAAAAGTGGCAGTGCCGTATTGACAGGGTAAAAGCTATTCGTTATCAGGTTAGGAAAAGATTATGATGCATTTGTTTAAATATCAGAAATAACAGATGGGCCCAATGTGATTGCAAAGAATCGTAATTAAATCAGCTTAAAGATTATTTTATTTGTATATATTTTCACATGATGTACTTTTTTAACGTAAACTATGTAATCAATGGCCTCCAAGTTAAACTAAAAGGCATAGATAAAAGAATGACCTTACTTGATAAACAATTTTCATGGCTAGAAAATGAGAAAGAACGTGGTTTTAATGGAGTAATGATCGATCCAAATAAATTGGCCGATGTTGTTTAAATGCATTTGGAAACCAGGAAATTTCATTAAAAATTACTGTCCAAAAAAAAGGTTAGATTGTTTCATATAATGCAGATCAATCTTTTGATGATCGCAATGTGTACAGTATTCAATGTGTCAGCTTACTGATAGATAAAGCTTCTGTAGCGTACATTTAAGCAGCTTAAAATCAGATAATAAGATAAGAGCTAAAATCTCTGGAGTGTACATTTAAGCAGCTTCAGAGCTATATAACATTATTTGGATTTTTAAATAACTTTAAGGACCTACAAAAGATACATTTAAGGAAATACACGGCAGTTCCTGAAGCAACTTTGATTAACACAATAGTGCAATAAGGCACAGATGAAGAAGTTAGACAACCACACAGATGATGAAGTTAAACAATCACACAGATGAAGAAGTTAGACAATCACACAGATGAAGAAGTTAGACAATCACACAGATGAAGATAAAGATGGTTAACTGAACGCCCTAAAAATATCCTGGTTACCAGTGACTCTCAGTTTTAAACTCTGTTTGAATAGTTTCTAGTATCGATTCACTGCACTCCCTAAAGTTTTATTGCTTTGAAGATTAATTTAGCTCTGCCCATTACAGCTGTCTCTGATTAAAGATGTTATTTCTAAATTGAAATCAATCAAATCATACTTACCGTTAACGTTTTCACAAGATAGACTAAACAATTTAGCAACACTGTCTATAAAAATTTACATTGCCTAACGTTTGAACATAAAAATATTTTTTATTATTGTAAAAATACTTTGTGACTAAAATTCAAGAAGAATCACTTTCCTCTTTATGTTTATTATAATAAACACAAAAATAAATTTCTTAATTATTAATATTAATTTTTAAACTTTCATAGACTGTTTTCAGATGTTATATAAAAATGCATTTTTGCTTAGATCATCTTATCGCCATAGATACAAAATGTTTATAATTGTTAATCTAGGGGATCCATTTTCAATCTATCTATGTCTATATGTCTCTCTCTCTCTCTCTCTCTCTCTCTCTATATATATATATATATATATATATATATATATATATATATATATACTAACAGTTCAGCCCGGCTTTGCACGTGCCCATTATGCTGTTCATAACTTTATATGCATATGTATATATTAAAAAGTGTTCATATGTACGAGAATGCCTTCTTAAAATACCATAAACAAAAGTTTGTAAGAACCGCAAAGGCAAATTGTTTTTTTTAAATTTGCCCCAATTTTGAAACCTTCCCATTTATTGTTTTGGTCTCAAATCAAGTTAAAACGTTTAGCCATGTCCAAGTAACCTACACCTAAAATTTCAAGTGTTTTGACCTAAAATTGACGGAGGAGTTTGGCAAAATCTAAAAAAAAGTAATTCTTTAACCCTAGACCTTTCGTCTAAATACTGATTAAAATGCTTGCAACATGTCTGAATTTCAAATGTTTAAACGCAAAATTGGCTTAATGGTTTGCTAAAGACGGGAAATGTAAAATCTTTTGAATTTTGACACCTTGGCTGCCAAATTCTCGGCCAAAAACCGATTAAAAAGCTTACCCTATGTCTGAATACAATTCGTTTAACTTTCAAATATTTAGATAAAAAATAAGCTTAGTAATTTGATAGAGACCACAGAAGTCATTTTCTCAAATGTTGCCCCAATTTTGACCTCTTTGCATTTATTGATTTGGGTTCAAATAGAATTATGAAGTTTGATCCATGTGAAAGGTCAAACCCTAAAATTTCAAGTGTTTAAACACGTAATTCGTGGAGAAGTTTGGTAGAGTTCTCAAAGGTCAAATCGTTGAACTTTGACCCCTTGACAGCCAAATTTCTGGCTGAAAACCGATCACATAATTGTTCCCAAATCTCAATACTCATTATGTCAAATTTCAACTGTGTACACCGAAAATTGACAGTTATTGTGTACGGAAATGTACAGACACAATCACACACATATCTATCTATCTATATATCGATCTATATCTATATATCTATAAAGGTAAACGTGGCTGTGTGTCTGTATACATTTTCCTTAGCAATAACTCTGTTCAGTCTACAGACTCGAAATTTGATGAAAAGGGTACTGAGACTGGGGGAAAAAAGAGGGTCGGAGAGGTGTGAAAGCGGGCTTGTCAACAGATTCCGTCTAGATCATCGAGGGAGGGAGGTGTGGACGTTGCAAAAAGTGTGGCCTCCTGTTCAAGTACCTCCTTGGATAGGATGTTAGTTAGAAGAGGCGACATAGATTTCTTATCTTGTCCTACGTTCCACTGGCTAGGTCATTCGGACCATAAATAAGTAATGGCCCGTTTGAGATTAGGTAATAGGCCTAGGTTGGCTGGGTACTGGAATTTCAATGCCTCCTTACGGGAGATGAACGACTTCCGGGAACAGTTGATAACACTAATTCAGAAGTAGCTGGTGGGTTAGACTAGGCTACCATTAGGCACTTTTGCGTCCAATATAACCAACGCCTCGTGTTAATTAGGACTCGGACCAAAAGGCACCTAGATGATAGGCCGACCGGGCGGTGGCGAGGGGGGATCCCCTAGAGAGAGCATTAGTTAAGAGGGACCTCCAGCGCTTAGCTAGCAGGTTAGAAAGAGTCCCTAACGAAGCCGTGAACGTTGACACTGTTGAGCGTAGGCCCGACTTAAGACACGGCTCGGATGGGTACATTCGGAAGGTGAAAAACATGGAATGACAACCCTGGGTTTCGGCAACATTTGGAGGAGCGCTTTGCCTAACTTCCCAGACTCCGCGGCCAGGAGTTTGGCAGCTATTTAGCCGGCTCGCCCCGCCTTACTGCGGCCCGAGCATCTAGCTGTTAGGGGATGGTTACGGGGCGTGAGGTCATTACTGCGTTGAAGTAGGTTGGCCATAACATATCTACGGGGCTTTATGGTCTGCCCTACGAACTTTAATTGAGGATGTCGCCCATGTTTGTTCCTCTTCTGACGAGTGTGTTTAACCACTGCTTTGCTCAGGGATCCATCCCTTGACAGGTAAGCAAAGAAATAGTCACACTACTGAGAAAAGAGAGCGGCATAGTTGGTAGGACTTAGATGATTGTAGACCCATAACTCTGGTAAACACAGAGATTTTGTCTCGCGTTCTTGCAAACCGACTGCAGGTTGTTATCGGCAACTTCGTCAAACCGGATCAGACATGCTCTGTGAAGGGGAGATCGATTTAAAATAACTGGCATGTGGTGCGCACAATCATAGAGGGTTTAGAAGACGAGTAAGCGTTCGATACTGTCGACCATGGTTTCTTGGAATCTGTTATGGAGACCGCAGTCTTTTGTCCGGACTTCCGGAAGTGGATCTCCGTTCTGTATCTTAATCGGTCGGAGCGCCAGGATTGTCCGCTGTCTTCTCTGTTATATGTCTAGGCGTTGGGGCCCTTCCTTCGCAAGTTAAGGGACGAGACGGCTAGACGAATCCTGCGCGGCATAGCTCTACCTGGCGGCAAATTCGCCAGAATATCCGCGTACGCTGATGATGTCACCGTTTCCGTTGGGCGAAGCATCGATATTAAAGCGGTGATGGAGGCGGTCGCTTTGAACAAGTCACAGTAAGTTCGGCTGGACGGATGGCCCGGTAAGGATTCTCGGGGTGTGGTTCGGGCCTGGACGTTAGCTGGGCAAAAATTGTTCGGAATTACAGACGAAGGTCGAATCGTCAGTAAGGACTTGGATTCGCAGGGGCTTATCCCTGAAGGGTCGTGCAGAGGCCTGTACAACTTATGTCTTTCCGCTGATCCTTTACCGCTTGTCAATACTTCCTCTGCCTGCGGACCGCTTTAAGCCTTTAGAGCAACTCCTTGGCGTACCTGAGTTGGACACTGCTTGAGGAATTGCACTGGGTACCAGTTGTGGAGCAAGCTTTTCCACAGCTCATATCCTCCCCTGTCGCTGAAGGTCACAGAAGATCGGTGGGGGAATGTCCCTCTCCGAATGCTTAGCCACCCTCAGGGCATTGCCGGGTTCCAGTGACCTTGCACGGCCTAGAAGAAGTCTATATCGGGATTTAGTGGTGGGTACCGCAAAAGATCCGCTGCACATGTCGAGGGAGGAGGTCCTCTGTCAGTGGAATTGGGCGCCAGCCAGAAGCTTTTTAATAACTCAGATTTCTCTTTAACATGGAGGCGTGTCCGGAATCCGCTGCCACTTTTTGGCGTGCTTGCCATGGACTGCAGGAGGGATGAATACGTTTTCTTTTGCCCCCGCATCGAGGAGGAGGAGTATGAAACAAGGGATCACGTCTTTTTTCTTAGCATCGGAGTTCGGCGACTCTGGGATTAAGTCGGGAGGTAATAGTTCACATCGACCCCGAACGTTTGGTGCCACTTGATTTGGCGTACTTCGTTGACAACATGGATCTGCCGTTTACTGGGGAGAAACGGTTGGTGTTTCTCGCGATCTTGGCTGTAGTTAGGTTAGTGACGTGGGTTACACGTCTTACCATTGTCTATGGTGTTGAATCAGTTTCAAATCAAGATCTGGTCGCTTACTTTAAGCATCAGTTTAAAATAAAGATCAGATACGATTGAAAAAGATTACATCGCATAGACTTTGATAGGTGATCGGTGCACAACACTAGTTTGTGCATCCGACGAGGCGCTAGGTTTGAGTTTGTTTTCCCACACTAGTAGTATTGGTCAGGCGGTGCTAAGGTTCTCCGGAGCTCGGCTCCGAACAAAGTTTTAGAGTAGGGTTAGTCAGGTTGTAACCACTTCGAGTGGAAAATACTTTATTAGGTGTTAGACCAGGGCAAGTATGATAGTTGATCCTGTCCCCGATTTAATTTTTCATCGGCACTAGGAGAGTTTCCAAAGATGCCCAGTCCACCCTTTGTTTTGTCTCCGCTCTGATGCATCTATACGTACATTTAACATTGAAGACCTATGTCACCCATCTCTATCTAATTTGTTTTCAAAATATCGTCCCTAGGTCCCCACTGCCCACTAGGGAACGACCTGCTTGCTTTCGACCTTCGGGACCGAAAGACCGTGGGCGCTCCATATTCAGAAATAGGTTGGAAGGATCCCTTACTAACCCGCCCCTATAGGCATTTTGTTTAGTTGTTTTATTTTATTTTTATTTTTGGGTGTATCTTAGTTTGTCCACACCCCATTATCTCATCCCTCATTTAGTTTAAAATTAAAAAAAATCCTTCTTGTTTGTATACATAATTTTTGTTTTGTTAACATAATATATTCATTTTTACAGATTGTATATAAAACCGACAATTACGCTGGGGAGATTTTAAGTAGATAAACTCCATGGTAAGAATGCGGTATTATAGTGATAGTGTCTTACTGCAGGAAACCAAATAAAATCTTCTCAAAGACCTAGCTCTTAGTTTACCATAACCCTCGACCCCACTTCCCCCTACCGGCTTCATGCCTAAGTGCATTGGATCCCAAATGAGGTTCTGGCAGTAGATAATGCCAGGGCCGGGGCCAAACACTAAAAAACTGTTGTTATTGACCTTCGGGACGGGATCAAAGTGTAGTATCTATTCCGCGAGATACTGCAAGCAAAGACAAGACCTTGGTCAATGTAGGGGAAACCTTTCATACCAATTGTCACTATCCAGCTCCCCTACTCCCCGGGGAGCTGGTCCCAATTTCTCCTTCACTCTCCACATTAAAAACGGCCTGTGCCTAATTTGCTCAGTGGAGAAGCAAATAAATACCCTGTTGCTCTTGGCCTTCGGACCGGGATAAAATGTAGTATCTTTTCTGCAGATGTTGCACTTAATATAATTTATCCCGGTCAATGGAGGGGAAACTCTCTATACTGGGACAATTATTATTTTTAGATCCAACCAGATTGCCGCTTTTGCCTTTTTTTTTCGAGAAGCTGGTTTAATCCCACATTAAAAAAGACCTCGTGTCGCATTTTGCTTGGGTTGGAAAGCTAAGAAATACTAATAGAAAAGATGGGATTTAATATGAATATCAATACACACAGAAAAACAAATGTATATGAGTATGGATTGAACCATGATATTTGAGTTTTTCATCTTAAACTTAAATTCAAGTGTCTTTGTAAAATAATTTATATTATAAATTACATATACATATATATATATATATATATATAATATATGTATATATATATATATATATTAAATAATACTACTTACTGTAGCTTCCTTTATAAAACAAGGGCACAATCGAAATGAATTTACCTGTATAGGGCACAATTGAACTAGGATGTTTTAGGTTGGAATTTTAAACTTAAAGTGAAGTCATTATTTATAGATATGTTTACATTAACAGTAGACATTCTAAAGTGCAATATAGATTACAATGCATTGTGAACTAAGTCACTTCAAGGACGCATGTGAAGCTCAATCCTGGTATATTGTAAAGGGATTTAAATCTGAGCAGAGGATTAATCGATTAGCTTTTAAATAGTGTTGTATAATATATGGTTTAGTGGAAGATTTATAACTGCTTTAAAGCTTCACCGCTCACTCATTTTTCGACAACATTTCAAACAATGATTACAGTTTATAAACCACCTACTCGTCTATATTGTGAAGAAGAATTCTCAATATTCTTTTCAGTAAAACAAAAGTTCACATGAATTATCTGGTCTTCAAAATCGTAAAAATTTGCAAGGATGTAAGCGACGCTTTTATGGCTGGTTTCCATGGTAACTACGTCGCTTCAGTGACTACTGTTTCTACTTATTCGGAAAAAGAAGTAACAAGTGAAACAGAGAGAATGAAAGCTAAACAGGTGATAAGCGGGGGTGTTATTGAAAGCAGACGAGTGATATACGTTGTTATTACATACGTTTATATGGGGGCAAATAATAAGACTGAAATTAAACAAAGAACAAGTGATTTTATTGGAATTACGAAAAAATAATGGATTACAATCGAAAAATGCGAGCATGAAAAGTAATATGGTTTAGCGTAAACATGGAAGAGTAAAGGACTAGTTGTTACAACTGGAAAAGAAAAGGACAAGATATTCTAGTAAAAAATTATAATAAATTCATAACTTAAAATAGTGCAGCATTAAGAATTCATTTAGAATTTAATTGATAATATTATATAAAAAATTCCTAATGTTGGAATATTTTAAGTGATGAATTTATTATATTAGTCCTTTACTTTTGCATGTTTAAACTTAGCCATATTACTTTACATGCTCGCATTTTTCTATTGTAATATATATATATATATATATATATATATATATATATATATATATATATATATATATATATACAACTCTAATAATTTGTAGGGGTGTACAACATTTAGAAAAAACGCAAAGCATTAAAATCAACAACCTGACCAAATAGAAATGTAACATATGCCTCTATATATTTACCGCCAAAATCTGTCGTTTGTTATTGTACGTCGCCTCCCACATTTCCACGAGAAATCTGTTTTCAATAAGCTATATTTACCGCTATTGAATGCTAATATATTTTGCGATGGAACTGTTTACAAGATAAGTGTAGATTTTATAAACGTGCATATCAAGAAAAATCCTAAGGGATATGATGGTAGCTTACACCACATGTTGTTGGCATGTCACGTCATCAGGCCTCGCATCACTACACAAGAAAAAGAGGGTTTAATTACTGGTTGTGTAATCTCGCCATTACCTTCTATTTCCACTCTCACGAAGCAAATACGCTCATTCAAACAGATTGAATGAATTTCTGGGAAATACAAAATCGGAATTGAATTATATAACACAGGCCATGTTTAATTGCTTTCAGTTTTTATATGCCAAGTAATACTGCATAAACAAATGTATAAGAAAATGAATGAAACACTGCTATTATTATGCAAGGGGCATCGGTGTTGTCGATGGTATGGAATTAATAGTGAATTCTCTTCCTACAATGAAAAAATATAGTTGTACTTTTACTTGTATACAAAGGGCATTCTCATCCCTTGTGTAGATGAAAGAACCTGCTGACTTTATTATTAAACATGTTTTCATGTTTATATTGTCAGAAGATTGAACATCATAAGGAGTATTGCTATAATTACCATGTGAACAACGTGACCAAAAGAACTCAGAATGTTTAGTGACAAGCAATCTCAATTGGTCTTGCAATATCGACAGCTAATGTTACGACAGCTATATAGCATAAAATCAGTGAATTTATCGACCGGGTTTTCTTTCTATGATGATTGACCTTATCACCCTAAAACCTTCAAGGAAGTCTGGCACAAGTTTTTGTTGGTAATTAAGGAATATCTGGAAATGCTTCATCAACCATCAATTTCTCCGCTGATAATCTATAAATCTGGGAAAGAGACTATGACGTCACACAAGATAATATTTTGCCGTAATGACTCAAAAGTAAATTATATCTAGAATGAAATCTGTTGAATTATAAGCATTAAATGTGTTCCATGCCTTAAAGGCTATATAAGAGAAATTAGAATCCTATTAACTGAGCTGAAAACGTATGCCATGTAAAATTAAAATAATCAGTCCAAAGGAAATAAAATAAGTGAAAGGATAGAAACTCTCTGATTCTCTCTCCTCTGATCTCAAGCGCGTGGTTCAGTGGGGGAAGACGTGGCTGGTTACCTTTAATGCATCCAAAACCAAACTCCTATCCTTACATCATCAACGCTCTGATCCGCATCTGGCATCAATTGTGAGGCCCCGTGTTTTGACAAGCTTCTGAGTTTGACCTTTACTCCTGATCTGAAATTGAACACGTACATCAAGTCTGTTGCCAAGGTCGCTGGAAAGATGATGGGATCTTTCTACCGCTTTTGAAGATATCTCACTACTGATGCAATTCTCTATGAATTATCTTTTCTGCCGAAAATATCATTTAAAAAAAGAACGAATTAAAATATGTCATGACCGGATAAAGACTATTTTATAATTCGAAAGTTTGTTTATTCTTTAAGATAAACCTTTTTATTCTTTAATATAACTATACAATCTACTTTGAGGAAATAACACAGATATCGTTAAAAGAATATTTTAATTAAAATTTTTCATGGTTAGTTTCCAACACGAAATATCTTCTAGATAAAAATTGAATGAAATTTAGTGACTGCAAAATTATACTCGGCGTTATGTTTTCAATGTTTGGTATGATCTGTTTCTGTACGAGACACATGTGTGAAATGTTTTCATAATCTATCAAATTGTGTAATATGCATGCGATAATGTATAAAAGCTAACATCAGTAGCGACAAATATTTATAATATAATATAATAATGTACACAGATACACACACAGACACGTTTACGTTTATATATATATAATAGATATTTATCGTCTAGATCCACACATAATTATAAGTTGCTAAATAAAAGAAAAATATCATAGACTATACGGTTGCCGAGGCCAAATTATTATTTATTATATTAAGTATCCTGGCGTTTTCATTCCGTCTGGTAAATTGGAAAAGGGTTTCTCATCAATGTTGTTAACCTTTACAGCTTAGACTGATCTGCGTATATAAATAACTAATTTGCATATGTAGAGATAAACTGATATAAAATCCAAGATAAGTTGACAACACGCATTCGACGTTAAGAGAATAGAAAATAGAGCAAATGAAATTGAAATTGCGGTTGCCTTTTCAATTATGTTTTAGTGTTTTTAACTAATATCTACTCTGCCTACTCGGGACCTTATAAACTAAATAGAATTAAATAATATGTTACCTATTTATATAAAACGCAATTCTTCCCTTCATTTCTATCTATCTTTTTTTTTTTTTTGTCCCTCTCCCTATATTTTTCGCCTCTTTTCTATTTTTGTCTTCATCCCCACCCATGTATTTCTCTTACGTTAACGTATTATAAATAATGTAATTAATATTAAAGAGTTTTGTCTGTAAGCTATAATGATGCATTTTTTTAGAAAATAATTACATTAAAAAGAAGTGAAAAGACACCAACTACAAAAAGTGTCTGAAAATGATCTTCATGGAATGAATATTTTCTAAGTTGTATATACTTTACATCGATGAAAACATCGTCCACGACAATGTAAGCTATCAAACGGTGGTTTGTTTTGCATTTTATATTTAGCTATCAATATATATTTAATGATATGCACACATATATTTGCCTTTTATATCATAGATTACAATCTATCTCTCTAGCTAACGATTGCCATTCTGCAAATAAAACGCTTAGTGCCTTCTCGAACGTTGTTTACATCGTCTCATGAGACAATAGCTCTAGATCCTGAGCTCGATTTTCATAATCGATGCTAATCGAATTCATATTAAGCAAGTAAAACATCACGGATTTATATTAAACATTGTCGTACGCGCAGCATAATCTGCAATAAAGATTCAATGACGTATTCCATTTCCACTGGTATCTTTTTTATAGTATTCCGTCAACTGCTCATAACTACAGCGGTTTCCGATTCTAGGGTATTGCTTCAATATAAAAAGTGATATACCAACATGAGATCCTTACTTTAAATTCATATATATATATTTTCTCATCAAGTGCGTTCTTCTCGACAGTCAGGTGGGTTTTTTTACTTCTAGCATTTCAGAGAGAGTTTTATGTGGCTTAGTGAAAACAAAAAATACATGGTCTATAATGCATCTAACTTATCTAATGGAAGTACTAAATACGTTTTAAGAAATAACTCCAAACACACAAATATGAATCAAATTTTTAGATTTCCTTTTCCAATTAAAGACATTTTTTGTTTACATCCGCTTCTATGTTCGGGGTTGACCTGACATTTTTGCTTACTTGTCTGAGCGTGAATTTATTTCCGTGTATTATCGAGACTTGCGAAATACGTTTAAGCTATTGCTAGGGATGATATCGTTGGAGACCGTGTTAAAAATAATTGTGCTGTTAAAATGTGCATAGTTAAAGCTTTATATTGCAGCACATTTATTTGTTGTCGGTTGGGTTAAATTCTTAAGTTTAAAAGTATGAAAGAACATTTTGTCATGTAGTAACAAGGTTTTTACGGACACAGTGTTTGTGTTTACAATACAGAATTTATAGAGACAAACATTGTATTACTTAATGAAAATATGGCGTATTATGAGAGACTTAATATATTGAGTGTGAGAAAGTCCATTCAGATATTTGACACCGTAAAACGCTGTAAATATCTTTGGGCTGATAATTAGTGGGTAGATGAATGGTTTTTTTTATGTTCAACACTCGCTGTTTTGATGGTGGCTAGGGTGCGTTGAGATCGATGATTTCAAAAATGGCGCCTGTCGGCTCTATTTTTTTAATAGGTAATATGCGACTAGTTTCAGTTGAGGGTTTTAAGTGGTTCTGGTAGCATGTATGACGTATTATTCTCTAACAGTACATATCTAGAAACTCTCGATTCTCACTTTTGTTGAAACTATCTGAACAAAATTTCTCATATTTATTAGTAATATACTAGTAAAGAATACTACTACAGATACAGTAAATAATAGTACAAGTTGGATAATTAAATACATCAAATTTAGAAATCATTTCTGAAATATAATGTCATTGACGACAATGCAAAACATCCAGTTTGCATGTTGCTAATGTTTACTATAATAACATCTTTTACAGGAATATCACAGAACAAATATGAGTACCATACTATAATTAAGGCAGAAAAACAAAAAAACAAGCAATGTGGGGACAAGAGTGATTAGAAAATTAATCTACAAAAATTCTACATGATTCCCATAAAACAACAGATGTAACTCTATTCAGATTTTAATGGAAAAAATTACATTATTTCAAATCAATCTCAATACACTCTAAAGATAAGTTGAAATAAAAACCAGGTAAATGCTATAATATCATTCAACACAGTTAAAACATAACAAAAAAGATAAATTAACAAACAACTATTTGAAAGTACGATCAGATATTACATAACGCATTAAGAAAGAGGCAGTAAAAATCAGATACATTAAAAAATTATGACCGACGATAATACTTAATTCTCATCG
Organism: Euprymna scolopes; assembly: GCF_053919585.1. Taxonomy (NCBI): domain Eukaryota; kingdom Metazoa; phylum Mollusca; class Cephalopoda; order Sepiida; family Sepiolidae; genus Euprymna; species Euprymna scolopes. The sequence goes on along the minus strand of NC_136489.1, from coordinate 63,550,053 downwards.
CTAAGGAAGCGAGGATGAGAAAATGTAAACTCAAAAATATCAAATAGTAAAATACACCTCGAATGCAACTTAACATTCAATATAAAAGGCGTAAACATTAGAACAATCAAAGTGAAAGTTAGGTCAGAATGTTCTTTCTCTCCTTATCTTTCTTTTCTTTTTCCAATTCTTTCACCTTTATGCTTGGTGAGGAAAGAAATTATTTCACGGAAAGAACTCGACTGTCACTGAGCGGACTGAGGGGGGTGAAATATGAGAGAATGGATATCGAACGATACTTAGCTTTTTTGGTGGGAATTTTTCCCCTGACGCGCGCATTTCGATGACGTGATAATGTACTTAGTTTTTCTTTATCACTTCTTTTTCTTTCTTCGTCATCTTCGATATGCGGTTTGTCCTGACAAAGTTCTCGGGTAGAATGGCTTTCGTTAGATTGTGTTGACCAAGGTAATTCCATGTTGGAGTAAGGGTCCCTTTTTGGTCTCATGGCCGTCCGCCAAGTTGAGTTGAGCTGAGTTGTCGGTCACCATGCGTCGTCCACGCGTGTACATATTCCTGCTTTTTGGGGAGCAAAAAATATTGCCGTCGTTTCACAGCAGTTGTCAGCTTGGAACTAAATTTTTTCGCGCGTTTTCTTTCCGCGCTTAACGTCACGATCGCTTGATGTCGGTTGTCATGGTTACCTATGTTTGCGTGGGTGTTTGACTGCTGCTTATAGTTGATCAGTGAGGGAGGGAGGGGTTGTGTCGTTCGAGTGTTCGCTGTTCAACTTAGGAAGGGGAGGTCTGCTGCTTGACTTGGAAGGAGGCAGGAGAGGTTTGTATGGCTTGACTTGGAAGGGGGGGAAGGGGAGGTCTGTCTGGCTCATATCTATATATCCATTATGATATGAGGAGGGGGTATATATGTTTCTCCTAACAGTACTAATAATGCCCCACACCAAAACACCACCATCTTGCAACGTTGAAACTGGGCACCTAGGATACAATTCTTCGTCTTTCCTTCGACGTACTGCCTAGCATCTCTGTCTAGCCTACTGAACTTGCTTCCGTCGCTAAAAATCACTTTTGGCCAATATGAAGAGTCATGATCTTCATTGCAACTGAAGAAGGCCAGACGGCGCTTTCTGTTCTTTACAGAAATCACTGGCTTGCGTCTTGCTACATATCCTCGCAAATTAAATTCCGTTAATCTGTTCTTGACATTAGAAAGAGAGCACGTTTTAACAAGATTGCCCTGTTATTGGATTTGGGGAGCCGTTTCGAATCTTTTTCTTAGGCTGCGAATTTTGATAGCATTGTTTTTCCTGATAGAATAACCATAGTTCGACCAGATTTAGATGCATCACGAACACTGCCGGTGTTTCGGTGCTTTTGCACAGTCTTTCATGCCGTTTTCTCATCATGTTTCAATCTGCAACCGATTTCTCGATTGGATAAACCAGAACGGTAGTGATTACTGAGCTTCTAACGATCACTAAGAGAAAGTCGTGGCATATGGACAAAATGTTACGTTGTATTACTTGGAACAACAATTTGTTGCCTGTTGTTGGATATTTTAAACTGATTAAGGGGCAATAATTTAAGCTGGTCTTAAGCAAAATTGTTGCTGTTGACTTTCTTTTTTCCTCCCTAATTTGAAGTTATTTTTTTTAAATTGACGTTAATACTATACTATTTAAATAAAAAATTAAATATGAGCAGGTGAAATTATAAAGGAATAAAAGGCGAATCAAATGAGATACAGGTTGTTTAAACAGTTACATGAAATTTAGTTTACTTTGCAGTTTTTGAAAAAATTACAAGTGCGGCCTTTCTTTTTGCCGACACTGTATATTCAGAAATTAGGAAAAGAACACAATTATTTTTAGAAATATGGTTTAATTACTAGGTGTGAATATGTGTATTCTGGTTATATTTACAAGCTTATATAAAAAATTAGCCTGACACCTAGGAATATTTGTACGTGAAAAAAAAACAGTTACGTAGATGATTAAAAAAAGATCTGCATTTATTCAACGGAACATCTATGAAATAACAATACCAAGTAAATACGGACGACACATGCTAACAAACAATTGAGAAAAAAACAATGGATCGGCTAGTGGAACAGATAAAACAATGTACTTAATAAAAATAGATTCCTCGTCGGTTATCAAGAAATTTGCCGTAAACAATTGGTCTTTTATACATCGACTGAGAAATCTTCCTAATAGTAACAAAACACAGCCACGACAACATAAAAATGAATTAGAATATTTCTAAAGCATAGATAAGTTATTGCGTAACAATGAAGATGGAGTTTAAGAAAACTACCAATTCATCTGTAAAACAAAAGAAACCTTGATATTTTCCATGGTTGACTGCACATAAGCTGGATGTATTACATATAATTAAAGTCTGAACTTCTATGGCACACATTTAGCAATATTATCTGGCTTTACGCTTGATAAAGTTTCTTTTTAACGCACTATTCGTTTGGATTTTTATTACTGAGATAATAATTGCTGTACTCATTCTCATTGTCATATTCACAACACATTTTCAGTACATATTTTTAGACCTTATAATTCTTAGGCTCTCGATAACTAAATGGAATATTTACCATAATATTTTATTTAATCAGGATAGGTAGGCCATATTTTGTCAGCGGTGACCATGTTTAATTGTAATAAATATAAAGTGGAAATGAAACAAAACCAGTAAACAAATCAAACTGGTAGAGTTAAACCGTCTTTTTGTACAACACACAAAAAGTCTTTTTTTCTGTTTCTTCCTCAGTTTGCAACAAACCCTCGTGTTTTCGATAGTATCTTCCACTGTTCGTTTTCGTCCTAAGCTGCCCAAAAGAAATATCCACTAAACTCCCATGAATTGTTTCTATTTCACAGTTACCAATATTGTACATATGCAAATAAATGGCGTGCATTCATCAATGAGCAACCAACAAAATTATGCTTGTCTTTTCTTTTCTACATTTTCCACTGGCATTTTAAAGGCTAATAAAACACGACGACGTTTTGAGAGTGATGTTCTATTACATCGCCACCGGCACGTTCCAGAATTTCCTCTTCTGGTTCTGTAGACAGCATTTCTGAGTTCATCCGAACGGTCAATATAGAATCAGGATCATCCTCGAATTGTATGGTTTCTTCCTCATCGTCCTCCGAGGTAAAGGGTGCACAACAGGGGCGGATATCTTTCACATGTCGTGTGATAGCATCGAGCAACATAGTCTGATGACTTTTTTTTCTATTTGTTTACTGCCAAACCTTATAGGGCTTTGAGTATTTGGTGGTTTTACCCTAAGACGATCTCCCCCCTTTTTAGGGTGAGTCGACAAATCTAACCACTGATGGTGTGACATCTGTCCCTTTTATATGCTGTTCGTAGCAGTAAATTCCACTAGCTGCGCAGTTGCTTGTGTTGTATCATCCTTGGGTGTCACATTTTACGAGCACACAGCTTCTGGAATCAAACACTACGTGCTGGCTGAAATTCTTTGGAAGGTGCGGCGACACTGATCCACTATGTCGTTACATTCAGGGAACTATCTACATCGGTGAAGCATTCTAACCTTATTCGGTTGTGAATTTGAGAAATTCCTGACATCAAAATGTAGAGGCATTATCAGTGATCATTTCAAGCGGGGGGTGCATGTTTACAAAAGATGGGTTTTAATTGTCACAATGCCCGACGCTCGACACGACAGGATACATCGAGCACGACGCTTAATGTATTTTGTCGTGTTAACAGACGCCATATCGTGCACCAGGTTGAGTCACAGTTAATGTCAAGAAATGTTTGCCATCATAATGAGTTATATCCATAATTATCCGACAGCAGTTTACCTCCACCTCAAGTGTCCCTTTTTGCCATCGGGATGGTGTTGGATATATTCGCTGAAACTCCTTTTACGAGTATATTTCTGCCTTGATCGATGACTTCGTAATTGCAGGGGACACTCTTCGGACAAAATATGTCGTTCGACTAATTCAAGGTTGCCCACTCATGATCTATGTCACGAATCTTATTCGGTGTTAATTGATCTTTTAAGCCTGCGCATGTCAGTTGCGGAGGAGTAGATGGCTACTTCATTATAACCATCCATATATTTAGCACTCGAATCAGCTTATCAGACAAATTCTACAGACTCCTAAATATTAAACCAACAACATGCTTTTTAACATATCTAAAAATGCGTCTGTCTAACCTCGCATTATTAACTACACTGATGTATTTATTCATTTATCCTAACTTTACTTTATTTACTTAGTATAAATATATACATGTCCATGTATATATATATATATATCTGTATATTTATATTTTTAAGAATATTTATATTTATGTAAGTGTATTTACGTGTATATGAGCACATGTTTATGTATGTATGTATGTATGTATGTATGCATGTATGTATGTATGTACATCTACTTCTTACTGGGGATCTATATCTCCACGTATATGTCTATATGTAGGTGTGTATGTATATATATGTATATATATATATATATATATATATATATCTGTATATGAGTATGCATATGCGTATAGGAGTTGTGTGTATGTGTGTATGTCTGCATATACATTGTTTTTATATATATGTATGTGCGTATGTGTCTGTATGTGGATGTGTAGAAATGTATATATGTATGTGTTTGTATGTATGCGTATTCGCGCGTACGTTGGCGTATGCATTAATCCTTAACTACCTAAAAACAACTCATTGTCACCTGAAATGAACAAGTCGGCTTATGGCGATTCTAAATGGAACTTTTACTTATCAAACACATATGACACTTACACAACTCCTTTCTCACTCTCTCTCACTCTCTTTCTTTCTCTCTCTCCCTCTCTCTCATTTACTTCCTATACCTGGCTAAACAACAAGAAAGCAGTCAAAAGTTTAAAACCTAAAACTTGAAACTCCTCCCCCCTCCTCTCCTTACCCCTTCCATTCTTCTTTACCATCATCTCTCCCCCTCCCCTTCCCTATATCTATATATTTCCACCCACGCCTACCAGAATCTGCTACCCCCAACACACACTACAATCTAATGTATTTTAACCTTCCAAACTTAAATATTGTCGATACCTGTCTCCCTCCCCCTTATTATCTCTTACCCCTTTTTTCTCTAAAACACTTCTTCCAAATACTAACAACCATTTTTATTAGGTCTGACGAGGCTGTTGGATCATAAACATCGTCCAACATCTTAAACATATGTAACCAAACAGAAAATACAACATATATATATATATATATTCATGCTAAGAAAATAATAGCCCTTTTATTTTTATTTAGAGCCGTCTCAACATTTTACTTATTTATTTTTTAATGTTTTGATCTTTTTAGTTTTAAATATTTCTCTGCACACATATGTGCATATGTATGTGCATTGGTCCTGCACCATTTTTTGAAATGTATACGATTATTTATGTGTAAGCATTATTAAGAACCATTCCACATAACTCACTATTCCCGCGCCTTTTAACTCGTTTGATTTTGTTCACATCTTAATTTAAACGTTTCTGAACTTGCCATATTGTGTCAACCCCTCCTCTTTTGTTACTGAAATGTAATTTAACTATATTGATTCCTTACATATACTTTACATCTTTCGGTTCTTCTCTTTTCCCTTTTTCTTATTTTCCTTTTCTTCTTTCCTCTGTCTTTTTCTTCTTCTACTGTTTAGCTGCCACTTACTCTTCTTTCTAATATCTTTCTACTCTTCTTTATCTTATTAAGTTTGGACATCCCTTTCCCCACCCCGCTATATATTTTTAAGTCAAATATATCACTTGGTATCACCCTTTCCACTCCAAGTAAGCGTTTTAATATTTTATTTTTGTAAATAAAAAATTATTTCACTTCTTCATTTAAGAACAGTGTGCCCTTAACAGCAGATATAAACTTTATTTGTCTCGACTGATTAGGAACAGTTGTTTTTTAATAAAATAATTTGTTCTAAATATTAGCATGTTTAGTGTAGCCAATATGTAATAATTTTTATATAAATATAAATCGTATATATATATATATATATATATATATATTATTAATATTGGAATTGATAGAATGCATATTAATATGATACTTATAAAAATATTAGATGAATTAAACTAGAAAGTCTCCAAACTTCCATTGAGTCATATAAAAAAAAACATTAGTTCTTGGACTGGTGTGATCAAAATATTACTTAAAAGAAATTAAACGTGCATGGTCTCCCGTGAGTGCACAGCGAACGAGGCATTAAAAATTACTAATTTCAGCATTGCGACCTCCCGTATTTAGCCCTAAATATCAACAGTTGATGTCAAATCATGGTGAAAATGAGCAAACGGTGCCGAGTTCTTTACCAGGAAAAAAAAGAAATCATCATTTACCTGTCTTATTTAGCTCCAAAAGTCTCAAAGGCCTTGACATTTAAATTTGAGTTCAGCACCATACAAAAATTCTAAATGAACATCCACAGAAAATGTTTGACCCATATGGTAAAATAGTCCCAAATATGGAGTGTTTTTGTTAGCCCTAAAATGAGCCCTTGAGCACACCAAGGAGTTATCACGAAGAATAGACAAACAAAATGATATGAAAAAACAGTTAGTTACAACTTTCAAAAAGTGTTTTAAAAATTTAAGGTATCATTTTTTTACAAAAACAGAAAAGTGTCAATTTTAGCCATTTTAACCCGAAAGGCACTCCTGGGGATTGGGCAATTGGAGTTTTCCTGGTCCGTTACTTTTACTCATATTATGTTTAATATTTGTGCAAAATTTCAAAGAATTCCAAGGCGTAATTATTGTGCGGACAGACCACCGAACTAACGACGAACGAACAAGAGTGAACTCACAGGTCCACTCTCCTGTTTTGGGGGATAAATAACTTAATAATTAACGGATTATAATGTGTTTTATTGTGCTTAAGCTTAATAATTCTGTGATATGTTTTAAAGGGTTACTGGTAAAAAAGGCATGTTATCGAAATTTTATAAGAATGGTAAGATTTGGCTGAATCCGAATACACACATGATAAAACTCACGTGCCCTAGACAATATTTACAACAAGTAAACATATTAATGCATTCGTCGAATTGAATAAGATTATTAAATATGTCCGCTTTTGTAAATAATATTTACATCATTTAGTCGCTGTCTTTGTTGATACCCGGAAAGCCAGTCTAATGTACAAAGAGATAAACGGACAGAGCACGACAGCGTGACGCGCAACAATAGAGATCTTTATCCACAAATGATTTCAATCACTAGTAAGGCTGGAGGGCATTCATGCAATTTCGACTTCTTCCATCCTTTGTTTGTAAGAAGTGAAATGATAAATATAACAGAAAGTATTACTCACACAAACGGCCGAGCATCTTTTTAGTTGACAAAATCTAGAGAGATAAAAGTAGAAAAGCAAAGCTTAATTTTGTAGATGGGGTCCGTATGTGGCAATAACTTGCATATAAGAGGGAATAGTTGTTTAAAAAATGACGAATTAAAGGGTACAGAAGCTCGGGCTTTTGAAACCCGATAGAGAACATAAACGTTTAAAGTTTTTTCGTGAAAAACGGTCTTATTTAGAGTAGTTTGTATGATTTGTGACGTGATGGCTTCTAACATTTGTTTTTGTGTATTTACAAGTATTTTCAATATACATTGATTTTGGGACTTTTTTCGCATGTTCACTTTTATTGATAATCTATATATATAAAAGCGAAAATGTATGTATGTATGTATGTATGTATGTATGTATGTTTGTGTGTCTGCTAAAAACCTTTGACCGACGGAACAAAAATTCACAAACTTGGCATCATATTAAGGCCCCACCCTCCGAACGACAAATATCGAAAAATTAGCCCAAAAAGACCATCAGAAGGTCGTCAACTATCGATTTTCTGCAGGGGGGGGGACCAAAAAAAGTGACATTGTAATCTTAAACATTACAAATTTTTAAATCGATTTATAACTGCCCCCCAAAAATACGGGAGCCAACTATTCTACATAAAGTATACACGGGGCCGTTTATTTTGGGTAAACTTGTATTTAAAACCCGCTGAGTCATGTCACGTGATCTTGAGGTCAGCAAGCTCTAATGGCATCTGAATTTAAAAACATCTTATCGGTAAAAAATGTTAACGCTCACACAAGCTAAACTATGAACTTCTACGCTATGACAACGTTACCAAAGTTATTAGCACATTACAAATAGTTAGATACGATAGTTAAACGAAAAATAACAAGCCAAAAATGTGAAGTAAAAAAAAATACGCTTACAAAAAATATTAACGATCGAAGTTTTTACAAAAAAAAACAGCAAGACGCCATTTTCTTTTTTAGTAACAATCTTTAGAGTAAGGAAGATGATGTGAGAGAGACACACATACACAAACGCAAACAGAGAGAGAAAGAGAGAGAGACAGATAGAGAGAGATGTCCAGACAGGAAACTAAATACGTAATTTAATAAACGCTAATGTGAAGTAAAACAAAAAGAATAAAATACTACTACGTCATCTCGTAACGCTCCCGCGATGACCTCATTTAGTGGCTATCTGTCAATCAAACCTCTTTCACTCGCTTTATAAGCCTTATTTTAACACTGTAATCAATTCCTCTTACTCTTTTCCTACACGGTTAAGTGGTTGGAGTTTGTTTCACCTCCGCGTCAAGACTCCCGGGTTCAATCCAGCCTCACGACCAAAACTATTTTTTGTCTTTTACATCTTTAGCCACGCGGACAACGTTTTTTTTTTTTTTTACTCCGCTTATTCTTTAGTTTACTTCCTCCCCCTATACACACAGCGGGTTTTTTTCGCTGTTTTTTTTGGGGGGGGTCCGATTCTTTTAACATCGTTTCAGGGTTATTGCTTATCCCCCCATACACACACCTACAAACACCCGGGCAACGTCGTGTACCCCCACCCCGCTAGTACACACATAAAACCCTAAGCGCCTTCGGGGTAATCTTATCTGGCTATGATGCAATTGTTGTATGTTCCAACGACTTCTGGAGGACCTCATGGAAGTTATGTTGTGTGAGCGTTTAAATGTCCCTCATCACACCCTCTTTCATCTCACTTGTCTCATGACGACAGCCTCTAAAGTTTTCCTTGAGTTTAATGAATAATTAAAAGTCATAGACAGCAAAGTCTGGAATATAGAGAGGGTCACTTAATGCCCAGCCAGATCGAATAGTCTGTGTCAAGGATGGAGTTATAGACTTGTACATTGTCCTGGTGGAAATGCCACTGTCCTTATTTGAAGAGGTATGGATTCTGCGGACGGAATCTCTTCATGAACTCCTTTAAAACCTCAACATGGTATTTCTCCTTGACTGACTGTCCAGTTGGAACGCAGTGCATGTAGATCATGATCATGCAATCAAAAAGGGTATCATCATAGGTGTCTGGGGGGATTTAGTCTGTCTGGCCTTATTGGGTCTGGGAGAGCCAGCATGCTTCCCTACCTTCCTTGAATATTTTATGTCACTCAAAAACCGATGCGCAATTCATGTAAGATGGTTCAAAAGTAGTCTTAAGTAATCCATACGTTCCTGTGGCATTTTCTTTGTTTGAAACAGAATTTTATTCTATATCGTTTTTCTAAACTGTCGTCATGTCCAGACTGTATTTTTTAAATTCACTAGTTGTGAAAATCCTGCTTTAGTTTGGTCTATTCTAATTCTTGTTGTAGCTGTTTATTTGAACCTGAAATCATAAAAATTGGTCAATCATCTCACAAGATGTATAGCAATATCACTGAATTTTCAAATGTCTCTGAATGACTGTACACAAACTCTAGACACTTATTCAAGATACCTTGTAGTTTTATTTTATTTTTTGTATCTAACTCTAATCTTTAAGTGACTTTGATAAGCGATGTTTCAAGAATTACATTTGCTTAACACTTGAGTCCTACGGCTTCGCCACTGAACCCTCTGTAATCGAATGAGTTGAGAAGCTGTGGGTATTAGTAAATTGTGCAAGGTAAAAGAGATAGAAACAGCAATCGTGCTGAGGTTAATAGGAAGCGCCTACACATTGTATCAACAACTCGGGGGTGAATCAGACTGTGATAGAATTAAGCACAGCCTAGATACATAATTTTCCATAGATTCTTTTGTTCAATAGACACGTTTCCTTGGCTGAGTACTTTACCTAAGGGAAACTGTCAACGTTTACTGATTCATGGAAATTTCGGCATAGGTTAATAGTGTAAACCATAGACTATCAATATGCGCATTCTTGATAAACGTATCTGAAAATATTAGAAAGATTTTGCGAGCATAATTCCGAATTACCGAATTAACAATTAATGTTTTCTTGTTTGGAATTCGAAATTTTAGTTCTGATCACAGCGACAATATGCCTAATACTTGGTGGAGAGAAAAAATTATTTGTAACTATTAATATTCAGAAAGAAAGATTTGACCACAATGTTCGAGCCTAAACTGCGAGGTAAAATTGGCCCATAAGCAAGGCGCCAGATTAGCTGCGTAATATAATTCCCGAATATGCAGTTTCTACACAAAATCGAGCTGCATACGAAGAACTTCCTCGGATGTGGATCGATTGCAATTGGCTAATATCATACACACAGGAATGTGGTGAGACCCTCCCCCAAAGGATTAATCCCCCTCCCCTGACTTTTGAGAATGTACTAAAAGCAAAGTGGAACATAAAATTGATTACCGAGAATTAAATCAACGAACTGATTCTTTCACTGCGATTGCTAACATGTGTGTTTGTTTTTTAGTCTAAATGTAGCACCATTTATGGCTAACAGTAAAACTGTTTTGATGTAATATAAATTTACATTGAACGATGCTTCAGCTTACTTTTATGAAATACATGGGATATACTGCAGATGCAGTACGAATGTAACTAGGGTTTTTTTTTGTTTTGGTAATAAGGACCCATCCTAAGCTCTTAAAATATGAGGCGGTAGTCTTAAGATTACGATTTGCAAGTAGTGTAACACAACGATGAAATAGAGGGAGCCCGGTTCCAGAGCCATAGTGTGTAAACACGATGCATCACGTTCTCTATTTGCGTACATAAGCATATAAACCTGTTTGTGGATGGCTGCAAGCTGTAACCAAGATACTAAAAAGACGATCAACTGTGGTTTTAAAAGGATGGGGCGGCATAGTTTCTGAAGATTCTCTCAAACAAATGTTGGCCGAATAGCTGACTAGAGTATGTTGGAAAAACCTTACCCGGGATAGTAGGATGTGTCCGCCCACGAATTGAATGAATTGGTTGATGCGATATTTGGTAATGTTTAATGTGTGTAATGTTGGAACGGTGTGGTACTGTTTTAGAATATGTATTTTCCGACAAATTATACTCATTATATCAATTTGGCGGAAATTTATGCCACGATAAAAGGTATTTATCTTGCTCTTGCTCTGCAGTGGAAATCCAATCGTACATCTCTAATATGAGTCATAATGTGTTTAACACAGTTTGACTGACACTGACTAGACATGGAACAGTCATGATGAAAACCGCAATATATATTATAGTACGAAGAAGAAAGGCGGTAGGAAAAGCATTGGAGTAGTATCTGACTGATAATATGACACAGGTGTGAAGGAGAGGATTGACATAATGAGGCAGGAATCTAATTATCTAGAAATGAGTTGCGCAGTCTTCACAGATCAATTGACTCCTAATTAGACCCGTGTAATACATCAAGAATGTTGATGTCCTGTAATTTTTCGAGCCACATATTTTTCACGATCCGGCGTCACTTTACACAATAGGATTCATCGAAAATTATAGGTTAATTAAGATTCATTTCTTTTTAATGTGGTCCTTCACTTAAAATCCTGACTAATAATGCATTTAGATTTCTATGTCAAGAATTTCAAAACTTCACAAATGATTGGGGTGGTTTAAATGTTTTACCGATGTGAATATTCTCCGGAAAGTAATCATATAGTAAACCGGTGTCACTGCATCAGCAAAACAATTTCAGCTAGGACGCATAATGGTGTAATGTGAGACCCAGATCCGATGAAATACCACCGACTTCTTGTTACATGATAAGGGCTGTCCCCTTTTCATGTAAGTATAAAAATAGAGAGATTTAGTTAAAATGAAAATGAAATAGCATAGACGAAATTCGAACCTTGTAATTTAGGTTTAGAAATAGATTACGTGTGAGAATTAGAAAATGGAATGTAAAACAGCTTAGAGATAAAATAGTTTCAAGATAAGAATGTGCACTGTCAATTTTGTTATGAAAATTCGATTGAAAGAATGCAGCTACAAGATAATTTAATAAACATGTTTTTAACATATTGGAAATATAGGTTACTGAGAATATAGGTTAAAATTTCTTTTGTAAAAAAAGGAAAAGTTTTGGACACGCATGTCCAGAACACGTGAAAAGAAGACACATGTTTTAACATGTGTATGACGTCATGGAAAAATGGGAAGTTCTAGATATAGATAGAAAAACTTTAGGGTTAAGCAGACAGAAGGAGGGGGAGAGACGGAGCGAGAGTCTGAGGGGGACAGACGACAGTCGAGTTGGATTCGAACGTCTAGAATCGAGACGGTCACTTGTGAAACTTAGAATGAAGCTTTGAGTTCTTGATGATGAAAACCACGTCCGGTCGTGAGAAGAAATACACCCATCATGTGTTTTTATATACGTCGTCTTTGTTATGATTCCACCAAAAAGGTAAAGTGAAAATTGTATTATATGTCTATATATCTGTGTTATAAAATGTCTTAACATACACATCTGACATACACATCTCATATCTACAATGTGAACTCTAAATCTTACATATCTACACTTCTAAGTAATAAACTGTTTTAATATATATGAATCCTTATAAACCAACAATCTCTCAAAAACAACATCCCTGCCACCAACATCTCTCTAAGTCTCTCTCACAACGTCTCTCTCTAAGACTCTCACTATTAAAAAGTCCTAACAACGAACGATAAAATAACAAAAAGAAACAAAGAAAAATCATAATAATAATAATGACACCCCTATATATAACTTCTTAAGCAAATAGATGTACCGGTACGAACAGCGTATAAAAAAGAATAGATGCCATACTATCACTGGTTAGAGTTGTTAACACACTGTATAAAGTACGCGACAATTTCGTGTGAAAAAACAATGGTTGGTACACTATCAAATTTGTGAGTTGAAAAATTAGATGAGACAATAAGTCCTGAATACATGTTGTTTGAATGTGTCTCGAAAATGTGTCTGGCATTATTAGAATCTGCCTCAAAATATAATGAAAACCCATGGTCAAAATAAAATGACAGTTTCCTTACATTAGTAGTCTAAATAAAATGGAAATCTCATGACATTCTGGTAAAAACGGATGGTAGCATGATAGTCTTGTTCAAAAAAGTATGTCTACATTAAAATGGTTCTTAATAGTGAAAACCTTTGTTCGTGAAATTCATTTTCACAGTTCTACAGTATTCAAAATTTCTAAGACGAGTATTTTTTCAAGTATGCTTTATCTGTGTGAGTTTATAGACATTCTTGTGGGTTGCGTATTTGCTCAAGTGCAGAGTGCTCGCCTCGCATGCAAAAAAAACTCGTGTTTCGAATCACGAGTTCGGATGTGTTCAAATGATGAATCCAAATGAAGGTAGAAACTCGAGTTTTGGACTTCCATTTTGTTAGCTATCATGGCTCCTGAGAGCTGCGACTTTGTTTGGCTGTGAGAATATATATATATATATATATATATATATATATACAGAGAGAGAGAGAAAGAGAGAGAGAGGGATAGAGGGAGAGATACAGAGATATGTAAATAAATAGAGTGAGAGATAGTAAATATTGAATGTTTTCAACGGTCTTTATAAATCAATTATATCAACATTAAACCTTATTAAAAAGTAAATCGTCATTGTAACAAGGGATGACGGTTTTATTAATTAAAACAGGATTAAATCTAATGTTCTAGAAAAAAGAAAATAATTTCAAAGTGCATGCGCACATTATTAAAAATGTAAAACGATTATGGTTTTCAAGATTTATTATTTTATCTAATATTCGATTTTAAAATATGGCAATTATTACGCGCATTGCAGAAGACAATCAAGAACAAATAATCCTAAGGTATGACAATTTTATCTGCGCTTTTGTCATAGGAGATTTACTGGAAAACAATTCAGCGTCACATTTTCTATAGATATTCGATGACGTAAGTGCAAAAAATTACCAGAAAATGATGTTTCAAACAGAAGCGTGACATATCCTGAGACCGTATAAGGATGTAATTTATAGGAATAGGGGCCTACATCGTTACATTGTATTTAAAGCTAGAGTGAGAGACAGGCAGACATTAATTGGATACGGGATGCATGTTAAACAATTGACGGACAGAATCCTTCAAATTAATTTGACAACGCACCTTACTTAATTGAAGAGCCACAATTATCTGAAAAATAGATTGAAAAATAAGTATGCGACAAAAAAATGTTAAAAAGGACTAGTATTTTCTACCTAATTGAAAAAGTATATTTTCGTTTGAACTTATTTTGAAGTGTGTTTTTATTGAAACAAAACGTAATGTTTAGTGTGTTGAGTTAGAATAATAAAATTACTCTACATAAGCGTTCACAAAAATCTGTGATAATAGCTCCAAACCGCAAAATTACCAAATGCTGGTAGGAATATATCAAATGAGTGTCAACAATCCTGCTAAAATGTATTGCTCTACCTTATTTTTCTCGAGTTGTGAGCGAGTAAACAAGATTAAAACGTTGGAATCGGCCGGAAATGATGACCATTTACATTTGTAATTGACTCCTAATTAGACCCGTGTAATACATCAAGAATGTTGATGTCCTGTAATTCACGATCCGCTGCTATACACGGAATTTAAAAAAATGTGTTTTCTTTTCTTTTTGGCACGAAATCATCTAAAAAGAAAGTAAAATTCCATTCTGGGAGACTGATTTAACTAAATGAATTAACATGAGTGAAAAATATTTTGAATACTCTACTATTGCCATTTACGCCCCCCTCGCAAGTGTATTTTACGTTTTACAAAATATATGTAAGCATAAAACTGACGGATACAGTTATTTACACATTTTAAAAAGCATGGAGTTTTTAATTAGATGTTAAATTATTTTACGAATCGGAGTCAGAATCGATATTTTTTTCGAAATCGGGAATTTAGAAGAGAATCAAGAATTGTATCGGAACCGGGAAAATTTTCGAAATCTAAGCATCACTAATATATATATATATATATATATATATATATATTTATATGTGTGTGTGTGTGTGTGTGTGTGTGTGTGTGTGTGTGTGTGTGTGTGTGTGTGTGTGTGTGTGTGTGGTATTAATGAACATTGGTATTAATTTATGTTTCATATAAAATGCATTTGCAGTTTTAAAGTAGCTATTGTACCCATTGTAAGCGGAAGCACCAATCCAACTCAATTAGGTAACTGATCAAGAAAAATCTACCCCTATTTAATCATCATGCTCCAAGAAATTACTAGAGATTACTCATCTACGCATTAAATAAAAAATAAAGGAATAGCAGTCCTCAATAAACAAAGCAGAAGTGTTCCAAGTAATCCATATAGTGAAACGAGAAGACAATATATATCGTTTTCTTTATGTGATTACTCGTATTCCCTGAAAGAAAATGGCTCCCATATTTATTTAATGTGTTTTAGGTACTGACTTTGTTTACTCAAATGCAATCGGATTAATCTCATTACGATTGATCTGATAATATTGGACTGATTGTACACCCAAACATAAACAATAGAAATTAATTTTCTTATCTCAAGCGGCAGGATCAAATTATTTTTTAATTAAGATTGGAATATCAGTTTTAATTGAGGTGCAGTTAATAATTATAAACAGTATTATAATTCACTCAGATGTCTTAGTTGATATACTACTAAATATTTATACACTAAATTTGAAATGTCCTCTAGACCGTAGTTTCGTCATACCGCGTATTCTCTTGTATACACACACGCAGATTAACACACACACATATAGCATGATGTATATATATATATATATATATATATATATATATATATATATATATATATATATAATTCAAAATATTTATATAAATAGCAGTATCATCATTTATTGTTTAATTCTACCATAGAATATTCCACAACATGTAAGAAAACCCATCATTATGAGATATGAACATTCTCTAAATGTGCATGCACTATAAATTTACAGATTTTACCAATCTCTTGACCGACTGTATTGATTGTATTTTATTATAATTACATTTCTATCCGTGAACATAACTTTGAATATTTTACCTTTTTTTAAACTTTTCGAATATCCCGTTGTTCAGTTGCTTGTGCTAACCAGCTCTGTTATATCCAGGCTATAAATTTTTTCATCAATTGTTACTGATAGATAAGTCACATTATTGAAACTTAGCGCGATTGTTAACCAATTAATTGCATCTTTTATTGATTTCCTTTTTACTTTATGTTGTAAATAGTCATTTTTATAATTTAATTCTCTTCACACACACACACACACACACATATATATATATATATATATATATATATATATATATATACACACATATATATATGTATATATATATATATATATATATGAAATAAATTCAACAGCCAAATAAGGTTGCAGCCTACAAGAGCCATGGCAGTCAACGAACCGGAAGTCCAAGACTCGAGTTTGGGCTCACCATTTAGAGACATCCGAACTGTTTGCTCAGTTGGAAGAGTGCTTGTCTCGCATGCAAGAGGCTCGAGTTTCGAATCCTGAATTCGGATGTGTCTAAAATGAGGGTAAAACTCGAGTCTTGGAATTCCGGGTCGGTGACCGTCATGGCTCTTGTAGGCTTCGACGTTATTTGGTTGTGGAATTTATTATATATAATCTCTCACTTTCTGAATAAAATCATATATATGTATATATGTACATATATATATATATATATAATTATTTCAACAACAAAAAAACGTCACAACTCACAAGAGCCATGACAGCTAACGTACCGGAAGTAAAAGACTCGAGTTTCTCCCTAATGCAGGTTTCAAATTCCGGGTTCGGATATGTCAAACTTATGAGTCAAAATGAGGGGCGAAATTCGAGACTTGGGCATCCTGTTTGTTTGCTGTTATGGCTCTTTTTAGCTGCCACGATGTTTGACTGTTGAAATGATTACATAGTCCCTAACATTCTTTATATATATGTATATATATATATATGTGTGTGTGTGTGTGTCTTTTTGTGTATGTATGTCTGAGTATGTGTGTGGAAGTGTGCGTGTGTATCATAATATTGAATGACATGGATGCAGGATATGTCACAAAGATTAATAGAAAACTAAATATGGCACAGAAACACAAAATTAAAAATGAGAGATTTTCCGGTTTCGTGAACGACCGTGATCAGTACACGTGAAAGAAGGTTCAAAATAGGAAAAAATATGCACAACGTACAATATTTGAATATTCGCCTTATTAGTAAAAGAAAAGGAATGAAAGAGTGAATGCGACAAAAGCGTAAAACTGGGGAAAAAAGAGTAGAAAAGGACATAAAAATAGAAGACATGAATTGAAACATGAAAATGTTTACGTTTATGTGTTTATACACTGTTTATACACTGCTGATCAAAAATTGAAGACCACTAAAACATATTTTAAAAAAGCTATTTTAAGGATAGATTTTAAAATCTTCCGACTTGAGGTTACTAATGCTACAATCTAAAAGGTTATGGGAACAAAAGGATGCATTCCAAAAGTTTATTTAAAAGTTTGCATTTTTATTAAATTGGGCTTTTTACACATGATCAAAATTAAGACGAAGGGTATAAATTATAAGCTTTATGGTAATTCTAATGTATTTAGTTCAGTTAGAGATTAGCAATCACTGTGTAAAGGTGTTACCATGCCTAAAGAAAGAAAACTAACCGAGGTTGAGCACTCTCAAATTCTAGGATTCCATAAGTAAGGTTCGTCACAGCGATCGATAGCAGCTGAAGTAAATCGCAATAAAACTGTTATTTGCAACTTTCTAAAGAACACTGAGAATTATGGAAAAGCAAAATCCTTTGGTAGGCCCTACAAAATTTCATTGAGTAGGAGAATCAGACGAGTTGTATTGAATGACACAGAACTTTCTTCTAATCAAATTAAGGCGGTTACAGATGCTGTGTGCAGTCCAATAACCATTAGACGAAACTTACCACAAAAGGCATGGTAAATGAAAAAGTGTAAACAAATTCCTTGATTGCTTCCACGTCACAAAGTGGGCCGCTTCAAATTTTATCGTGAATATTGAACCTTGGACGTTGAGAAGTGGAAGAAAGTCCCGTTTTCTGATGAAAAAATCCAATTTAGTGCGTCCTGATGGCGTCCAGCGATATTGGCATGACAAAAACATACCCTTTGAATTTTTTCCACACATCATAGTGCCGGAGGGTCCGAAATGGTATGAGGTTCATTTTCTTACAGAGGAACGATGAAGCTCCAGGTGGTGCAGGGTCCTCAGACAGCAGGTGGTTATGTTAGCATGCTACAAAAAGCATCTTTGATATTGAAGGGCCATCGTTTGTGTGGGGATAGATGGTTATTCCAACAGGATAATACTGCAATCCACACTGGAAGACTTACCTTGAGCTTTCTAAGAGAAAATGGAGTCCATCCCTTGAGACATACTGCATGGTCACCGGACTTGAACCCAATTGAAAATGTTTGGGAATGGATGACAAGAGCTTTATCGAAATGACAAACAGTATTCAACAAAAAATGAACTTCGGGAAGCCATCTTCAGAAACTGGAGCAGGATTCCCCGCACCTTAATGGAAACCCTGATTTCTAGCATGCCCCAAAGAATTTTTGAAGTCATCAAAACAGTGGAGGTAGAACTCATTATAAAGTTTGATTGTTGAATGTTTTCATAAACTTTTCATACATTTTTGTACAATTTAATAGAATTTTTGTCCCTAGTCCTATAATTTTGATCCTGTGTAAAAAGACTAATTTGTTAAAAATGTTAATTTAAAAAAAATCTATGGAATGCAGCTTTCTGTTTCCATAACATTTTAGATTATAGTCTTGCTAATCTTAAGTCGGAAGACTTTAAAATCTATCCTTATAATAGTAGTTTTAAAGATTTTTAAGTGGTCTTAAATTTTTGATCAGAAGTGTATTCCTATATAATTATTTATGGATGTATTTGAGTGTGTGTGTATATAACTATATGTTCATGCATGTACTTATCTATCATGCATCTACGTATGGTTGTATGTGCTTTTATATGAGTGTGTATGTATAAGTGCGTAAGTGTACGTAAGCGTGTATGTGTGTTTAGGTGTATGTATGTGCATATGTATACGTATATATGCACAGACACCGCAACTCATGACCATCTGTTTTTACCCGTCGTGTGTGTTTGATTTTTATTTATTCATTTATAGTTGAGACTCTGATGAACAGCGTGTGTCTGACGTTGTATAACTGGAACATCATTGCTTTGTTGGCCAAGGTTCTTTAACCAAAGGCTAAGAATGAGGTAACCCTGACAGAAATCTCCAGAGAAGCTTAGGCTCTGCCGCCGCGGTATGCATGACCCACCGGCGTGTGGAATATTCTCTGGTGTTCAGCAACCTAAATCCCAGACAGGGACCGAATAGCACTGGGGTGGAGAGGGTTCCCGTAAGCCGTGGCGAAGACAACCCATCTAGAAGCAAATCTCTAATTTAACAAAAACATAAGGCGGAAGACAGTACCCGCATTAAATTGCTTTGCAGGTTGAGATGCTGCTGGTTATCTTGCTCTTACTTTTTGCTGGATCTCAGCATTTTGAACCGAGAGAGAGCCTTACCTATTGTACAAAGCTAAAACTCTGCAATAAAATCTTTGTACAGATACTCCGTCAGACATTTGTCTATAAAAATAAATTCAAAAACACCTGTGGCGATGAAATAGTTGTGAGTCGTGTAAACCTGACAGGTTGGAAGCATGTAATAAATTATCTACCATCATTATATGCATATATGTACAAGTAAGAAAAGGCATGAAAATTGTTAAACAAAAATCATTGAAAATGTTATATCTATATCATTAATTGCTACATAAAAGATAATGTTTATAAATTGCAACAAAATGTACATTACATAAATCCAAGGTAATTTTTTGATTCAATTTAAATTAAATGTTTATACCTTACTTTGTAAAATTTATAAAAGTGCACTTTGAAGATAAATAAATTTCAAATTGAAGTGTGTACTTTTATTTTAAAAGCCTATAGTAAAACATTTTGTTTAACAATTTTCATGCCTTGGATGAAATGCTTTTCTAACTTGTATCTTATCTTATTAAGATTATATTTTAAAACTCTCCTTCTCTCTATTTCATATTGTATTTCTCCTCACACCACAACTCATTTTTGCAACCCCCTCTCTGTATTAATACAGGTCTGAATATGCTCTCTGTTTCAGTTTGTATTTTCCTCACACCACATCTCATTGTGCAACCCTCTCTTTGTATTATTACAGGTCTGAATATTATCTCTATTTCAGTTTGTATTTCTCCTCATACCACAACTCATTTTTTGCGACACTCTCTTTATAATAGAGGTCTGAATAATGAAAAAATCTAATTTTTTTTACAAAAACTTTCAAATAAAATAACTTTTTTAGATTATTTTTTTTTAACTTCTTTCAGAATAGAAAATCTTTAAAATTTACTAAGGAACATATTTCATATAGGTTTCATTAACAAATATTCAGTACATAATGAGAAAAATAAAGATGACAATTTCAAAAGGGTTGTATAACTGGTTACGGTCAATAGTAGTCCTCGCCAGCGAAAGTCTTTGTTATTATTAATCTATTATTGTTTAAAACAATTTTTTGTCCTGCTCTTTCGCGCGAGGACTAATGTATGTGTGTATATATATGTTTATATGTATAAGTGTATATATGTATGTATATTTATATATGGATGTGTATATTTATATGAGTATATATATGTATATGTGTATATATATATATATATATATATATATATATATATATATATATATGTATATGTGTATTATCCTTAGTTGGCATTGGGCTAGGGGAGTAAACCCCAACGAGAAAATCTGTGTTGGGGTGACACATTAGGCAAAGTCTGACAAACTGGACTCTTGGCACACTCCTGCAGCAGCCTGTCAATCCAGTCGTCATGGGCTCTACCTGCCACTGGAACCGCTGATGGTCTGCCAAGATAGTGGACTGTGGAGCGTGAACCCACTTTTCACTCAAATCATAACTGCACTAGTTTTGCCCATGCAGACTCTTTATTTCCCACACACTATTTTTTTCTTTATTTCTTTTCTTTTATTCCACCTACAAATACAAGTCCTCCGGCGATGGGGAAGGAGTGGTGGGGGCAGGCAAGGTTGTTGCTGGCAGCCCTTAGCTCCAACTCTGCACGTGAGGCGGCCCCGGGGTGATGGTCGCTGGATGGTTGGGACTGGAACTGCAGCCTCCTTCGGCAGCTCCCAGGGTGACTTGGCGGCCCTTTTCAGGATTATTAACCGCCCACCCTGAATTGGGAGGGGTCTAGAAAAGGTGACCCAAACAAGTGTCTGTTCCACTCTCCACGGACAGGTAGCCGAGCCTCGTCGTGGCAACCCATACCTCGGTCCTAATAATACTAAGAAGCTAATAATTGGAACTTGGAATGTGCGTACTCTTCTCGACCTTGACAACAACTCAAGACCTAAACGGAGAACAGCTCTAATTGCATATGTTAAAGAAGTACCACATCGACATCGCTGCTCTCAATCAAACCCGATTCTCAGATGAGGGCTCCCTCACCGTGTCAGGAGAGGGATACACCTTCTTCTGGAAGGGCCTGGATAGGGGTGCTCCTCGCATCCATGGAGTTGCCGTTGCCATCAAGACCAGGCTACTCAACAGCATTCCGCAGAGACCAACGGGTCACAATGGCGCATCCCCTTATCAAATAAACGTCACGCTACCCTAGTCAATGTGTATGCACCAACCCTAGATTCAGCTGATGAATTGAAAGACCAATTTTATGCCCAACTCCATGAGATCATGCTGACAATCCCCAAAGAAGATAAGATCATTCTCCTTGGGGACTTCAATGCAAGAGTGGGCAGCAGTCACCATCTCTGGGAGAGAGTCCTAGGGCATCATGGAGTTGGAAAATGTAAGGATAATAGGTTGCGTCTTTTAACATTCTGCTCCCAACATAATCTGTCCATCACAAATACCATGTTCCAGCTCCAAAACAAATTCAAGACCACCTGGATGCATCCTAGGTCCAAAATTTGGCACCTACTTTACTATGTTATTGTAAGACATAATGACATGAAAGATGTGAGAATCACCAGAGCCATGAGGGGAGCAGATGGGTGGATAGATCATCGCCTTGTCCGCTCTATTTTCCTTCTTAAGATCCGGCCTCCAGCTCGCCGTCAAGCTCCCAGAAAACATCTTGAGCTCAAAGGGTCTTCAGCGCATAATCAACACTATCTCCAACATTTACTCCCGAGCTGGTCTAGCCATCTACATCAACAAAACAGAGGCACTTAACATATGTGAACATCGTCAGTAACCCTCAATATTCACAATCAACCAACAGCCATTGAAAAACACTCAAGAGTTTACTTATCTTGGCTCAGTGCTCACTGACTCCTGTGACCTAACAAGTGAGGTCCAACGGCGCATTGGTCTGGCTGCTGCAGCCTTTGGCAGACTCTCGCACAGAGTTTTTATGAACCGTAACCTCACCACCCCCACCAAGGTTTCTGTCTACAGAGCAATCTGTCTCTCCATCCTCTTGTACGGCAGCGAGTCATGGGTGCCTTATAGACGCCACCTGAAAAAGCTAGAAGCATTTCATACCAACTGCTTACAGCGTATACTAGGTTTAAAATGGTGGCACAGGGTGCCACACAATGAGATACGCAGGCGCACTCAAATGGACCCACTTGAAATAATTCTAACTCATAGACAACTTAGGTGGCTTGGTCACACCATCCGGATGCCAGCAGAAAGGCTCCCACGCAAGGTCCTCTACGGGGACCTTGCAGAGGGCAGACGCAACCCTGGGGGTCCACGTAAACGTTTCAAGGACCAACTAAAAACATCATTGAAAAAATGTGGCATAGAATCCAACGCCATCGAACATGCTGCTGCTGATCGGAGAGAATGACGAAACATCTGCCAAGAGGGCTTGGAAACTTTCACCTCCACCTATAACGACCGAGCAGAGCGAAGAAGACACCAAAGGCACGCGGCGCAGCGGGCAGACGGCATCTTCCCCTGTGCTGCCTGCGGCCGTGTATGCAATTCACGAATTGGACTCCACAGTCACCAGCGAGTCCATCAGGCGTAATCTATCTGGGACTGTTAGGCATGGTGCAACGTCATCGTCGTCAGCGACGGACTACTGAAGAAGATATATGTGTATATATATATGTATGTTTGTGTGTATATGTATGTATATGTGGGTATGCATGCATATATGTGCATGTATATATATGTGTGTATGTATATATTTGTGTATATATGTATGTGTGTATGTATGTATATTTGTATGTGTATGTGTGTATATATGTATATATGCATATGTATACGTATGTATGGATGTGTATATGTGTTTGTATGTATGTGTGCATGTATATATATGTGTGTATATGTGTATGAATATGTACATATATGTATGTGCGTGTACGTATGTATATATGTACATGTACATGTTTGTGTGTATATGTATGTGTATGTGCGTGCATGCATGTATAGATATGCATATGCATGCGTGTATATGTATGTGTGAATGTATATGAATGTGTATGAATGTATATCATCATACAATCATCATATGTGCAAGTATATATGTTTTTGTTTTTTTTGTGTTTTATTCAATTTTTACCCCAAACAAGGCACAGTGCCACTTTGAAGCAGGGGGCTACTATTAGGGACTTAATTAGCGGGGTCATTATGAAGGGAGAAGAGTAGAAAGATGTTTTTTAACATTACGCTTGAACTTCTGCATATCGGTGCAGTTGGGAAAGCAGAATCCCGGAAGGGAGTTCCAAAGACCCGCAGTTCTGGGGAAGAAACTATTGGAGTAAAAGGCTTTCTTGCATCTAGGGATCTCTACTGTAAAGGGATGAGACTTAGTAGCTTGTCAGGTTTGTTGGGGGTAGTTACGTCGGGGAGGTACAAGTGTTTGCAGTTTGTCAGAGCATTCACCATTAAAGTATTTGTAGAACAGGCAGAGGGATGCAACATCTCGTCGATGGGACAGAGGTTGAAGCCTAGATGACAGTTCAGGACCTATCAGGTTGGCAACTCTCTTTTGAACCCTGTCCAGGAGCGAGAGACAAGCAGCAGATGCACCAGCCCAGATGTGACAACAGTACTCCATACATGGGCGAATGGTTGCCTTATAGAGGTATAGGATACTGTCAGGCGTAAGTAGTTTTCTAGCACGATAGAGGGAGCCAACCTTCCTTGCAGCAACCTTGGCAATGCTCTCAATGTATCTATTCCAGTTCATATTCCCTGTAAACGTTAGGCCGAGGAGTTTAAAAGAAGTACTTTCAGGCAATGTGTTCTTGGCCATTGCTATTGGTGGTAGAGAAGGTTTCTTGTAGTTATTGAAGGAAACAAGCTTAGTCTTAGCAGCATTGAATGTGACCAACCATTTTTGTCCCCATTCCACTATGGATTGGAGGTCATGTGTGTATGTATATATCTATGCATGTGCATATTATGTATATATCTGTAAATATGTATGTATGTGTGTATATTTATGTAATATCAGTCTGTATGTCAGTATTCCTCATCTTTACTGCATATTATTAATAATAATCTATTAATAATTATAAAAAAGAATTGGCGGTTCGAACAACCCCTAGAAATCACTACTTTTTATGATTTCCTTTTTAATCTAATTTTTATGTTGTTTTTTTAATTTTTGTTCTATAAGCGAAGATATAATTTAAACATATAGATACATACAGCAATTGGAATAGTCCCTACTTTAGCCGGCTTGTCACAGCTAGTGAATTTAAGAAATGCAATCTGGGCGTGATGACACTTTAGAAAAACGATATGCAATCAAAACCAATCATATACAATAAAATTCTGTTTCAATCGGAAAAGATGCCACAGAAGCGGATACAATCCTTTGGGATGGTTTTAGGGATGATGAGAAGGTAAGGGAGTAAGAAAACACAGAAATATACAGAATTAAATTGATACTGATTGCCAGTTGTCTATACGAACAATACGGGCACAGTCTGACATCAGTGTGAGAACTGTATACATTATTTGCAAATAACTGAAGACGGGGAGAATTTACTCTAATACACGTAAATTTGAAAATTCACAATGTTATCATACAAACACATGTACAAGAAGGAATGTTTTATATTTTTTTTTCTTCCTTTGAAGATTGTAATGCTGGGTATGGGGCAGCCAAACAAGCTGCCAACATTGCCCCGCGTTTTTATTGAAACCAACTGTGAGCTCTTTTTAGTATCCTCGCTGTTCCCTTAAGTGCAATTGTCTGAATCTCTTTTTTCTCTTTTTTTTTTTTTTTTTTTTTTACTTTTGCACTTGGTTCACCAGGAATATTAGTTAGATAGGACTTCAGGTTCTTCTTCATAAGTCTTGTGGCACCTATGATAACTGGTATGATTGATATCCCCGTTAGGTTCCAGTTTCTTTTCGTATCATACATGAGACCTTGGTATCACATATGTGTACTGTCATGTAGAACTAAAGCTGTAATAAAAAAGTCACCTTCGTACACACAAACGCAAATCATTTAACTGGAGCGATGACAAATTTCTTTCAATAAGAAGCAATATGTATATATATATATATATATATATATATATATATATATATATATATGCTTAACTTTACAGATGCTCTTATGTGTGCGTGCGTGTATACATAATGCATTTTATGTTGAAGAGAATATTGGTAAAAATAATAAAGCGATTACTGCAACTGTTGTCAAAATTTTCTAGAGATGAACAATATGTTTGTCTTCCTAACCGCCGTGTTTCTTAAACATTTACGTAACTAGAGAAAAGCTGGAAATGGTGACTTAAGTTGTAAATATAAGTTTGGTGCAAAAAAATAATGTCATTTCTACGTATATATATATATATATATATATATATATATATATATATATATATGAAAATACATAATGATCCCTTAATCGATTTAACAACTAAAACAAACCAAACACTTATTGTATTGAAGTCAATCATATAAACAAGAAATTACAAATTCAGAAACTATAGTGATGTTATTTGTTGACACCTTTAAAATTCCTCACTACATTTTAAAATATTAAAATCTATCTAAATGCTTATTTAGTAAGTTAACCATTAAGTAAGAAGAAACGCTAACCGTAGCTATTCAAGGGAGGTAACCCTCAACTAAATAAAACATTTTATTACCCTTACTTGTTATTAACGAATTTACACAAATGTTTTAATAAAATAAACTTATATTGGGTAAAGAAGTGTTTAACTTAATCGTAGATATATGAATTCTTTTATCACAATATCAAACTAAACACGACACCTATATATATATATATATATATATATATATATATATATATATATATATATATATATCAAAATATATTTTTAATAATTCAGAGAGTATGCAAATATATTTTAAAAAATGACACAATGTTGTTCTATATAGCTCAGTAATTCAATGCAAGAGCCATAAACATTACGTAATCAGTTGTATACGTCAAGAATAAATAAAGAAAGTTTTAATTGCTCATTACAGAATTTTGGGTTTACTAACAAACAAGAAAATGCATGTGTCATCATATAAATAAAAATACAAAAATAAAAAATATAATATATTATTTTTTATCATTTATAATTATGAGTATATATATAATGGTTATATGCATATATGTATAAATATATATGTATATATATATAACTACTTCATTTACTCACATAAATTTAATATACGAAAGTATAGATTTATGCGTAAACTTTAAGTATTTACTTCAAAAGTGCTCAATACGTAGGTAGAGCTAGTTAGTAATTTATAAAATATATATGGCGATTAAGGTACACTGAATATTCTGCATTTCATCCACTATAGGATTCGTCAGGCTTATAAATGATGTGAAAATGATATAGTATATGATAAATATACATACACGTATATATATATATATATATATATATATATATATATATATATATAATTGATATGAAAATATATGCTCACCTTATTCCTCTTTTTTACTTGTTGGCATATATATATATATATATATATATATATATATATATATATATATACTTTATTTACTCACATAAAATTAATATACGAAAGTATAGATTTATGCGTAAACTTTATATATATACATGTGTGCGTGTGTACATATACATATATATGTGTGTGTGCGTGTATGTATATGTATGTATTTATATATGTGTATATATATATTTATATATGTATATATATATATATATATATATATATATGTTTATATATAGTGTATCTAGGAAATCATTAGACTTGCAATTAAATAATACATAACTAAATGCTGTGTCGATATAAATAGAAAGCTTGACAGCTGAGGTGGAATAAATCAACATACTATGAGTCTGAATGACATTCAATCACATTTTTCAATAAAATTAATTTTTGCCGTCAGTCATATTCATCGGAATAAATAGGGAAAGCAAGAAATTGATGAAAAGTAAGAAAAATACGAAAAGTAACAAAAATAAATAGAATTCTAAACGTCGGTAAATGCCGGAAACATGTAAATCTCCTGCAATACATTTGCAGCTTTTTTTTAAATATTAATTTCGTAAGAAGATCTTAATTATATATATATATATATATATATATATATATATATATATATATATATATATATATATATACTAGCAGGAACGCCCGGCATTTCAACTTGCAGATATATGTCTGTACGTGTTATTTATTCATTTTAAGAAAGATATTAATCCATATAAACCATCCTGTTTACTTATGTCTTACGTTTAAAAGATTATCAGTTAAATATTTACATATTGGCAGAGAAACAACACAAATCTACTGTTATATTTTATAGTTTTTTTTTTATATTTTAAGCAACCTGCTTTGGAACTAATTATTTTCCTAGTGAGTAATTGTGGATTATTTTTTGAGTTCACATGAGTTCGATGGTTTTTTTTTCTTATCATTGATAAATTTTATGAAATAATCTAGTTTAATATGTAACAATATTTATACAGTGTTTTTTTTCTTTTGTTTATATTTTAGTGTTAGGTTGTGATTAAGGGGAAACCATGTTTTTGTGTTTAATATTATCAATTGATTTTGGATGTTATCTCATATATATATATATATATATATATATATATATATATATATATATATATATGTATATATATATATATAAATGTACAGAAGGTCAGAAAAACATTGGTACCGTCGGTTCCAAGTCAAACATAAGGGCAACCAGTTAATAGTAAATTGTAAATAATGTTAGACTCTCGTCAGCCATGTTGTTTTTATTTGGGGAAAAGCAAGACCGCATTTAGTGGTTTTAATGATGCTCATTTTTATTTAACTATAGATTATCCCTATCTCTGTATATTTTATTTTATTTTAATATCAAATTTCGACGTATTTTTAGTAACTTTGTGCTGTTCTATTTTGTTACTATTCCGCATGCTTCCGGTGTGATTGGTTAGTCTTGCTTGCTTCAAGGGAGGTAATTAATCTATATTATTGATTCTTTGATCTTTTATCCTTTTTACGGGAGGTAATTCGTGATTCTTTGTTTCTCTTTTATATTATATTTTATATTTTATTTTTCATTTTTGTACGTTTTTATATGTATTTTTTATTTTATTTATTATATATATTTGTTCCGCTTATATTTTGATTAATTAATCAGTATCCCATATGCTGTTATTTTATTTTATTTTTGGTTATTATGTATCTGATATCAAGTTCTAAAATCTTATATAAACTCTTTAATTTCTTGGTATTTTAATTTTTAGTTAATTTTATAAATATATAATATATATATATGTATATATATATATATATATATATATATATATATATATATATATGAGATTATGGTATTCTTTGATATATTATATAGCCATAAATTTCTCAATATTTTTATACTTCCAATAGCCTAAATATCTATTTTCACTTTTACTAAATTATGTTATGCGTTAAATTGGCTGCATGTAGAATGCTCTTCAAGCCCAACGTAAGGGGGATCAGTTTATGGTAAATTGTAAATAATGTTAGGATATCATCAGTCAAGTTGTTCTCTGTTTGAGGAAAGAGCAGGGCCGCATGTATTGTTTATAATGATGTTCATTTTTATTTAACTATAGCTTATTCCTATTTCTGTATATTTTATTTTAATATCAATTTTCTATTTTTTTAAATTTTTTTCTTTATTTAATGTATTTTAGTAAATGCATATTGTCCTGTTTTGTTTCTAATTTCTATGGTATTTTGATTAATCAATCAGTATCCCATATGCTGTTATTTTATTTTATCTTTTGTAACTATGTATCTGGTATCATATTCTAATAGATCTTATATCAGCTATTTAATTTCTAGGTCTTTTTTATTTTTATTTAATGTATATATATATATAAATATATATATATATATATATATATATATGGGTTTATGGTATTCTTTAGTGTAGCCATAAAAACATTTTTATACTAATAATATCCTAAATGGCTATTTTCCCTTTTACTAAACTAAATTATTGTATGCGTTAAATTGACTTCATATAAAATACTCTTGAAGAAATTCGTTTAGGTAGGATCCTCGTTTTCTTTTCGTCCTCCCAGTTCCAGTTTATTATAAGCGCTTGTCTCCTATGTATACAGGCTTTAAGGGTTTCATTGCGGACGGTCAAACAGGTCTCCTGGGGGCCATCTATGGTCTTTATAATATGGTATTTCTCCGCATCACAAAGGGGGCACCGTTTTGAGGCTGGTAAGTATGCCGGTCCTCTCTCTATGATCTTCCATTTAACGCAGAATGGTGTTTCATTGTCTTTTAGCTGCCATACTTGGGCTTCTAATGCTGTCTTTATCCTTGTTTTTTCCCCTGAAGGAACTGTTGTTAAGAGTCGACTTACACTTTTGTGTTTGAGAAGCTAGTAAAATGTCACAGTGTTTTAGAAGCTATTAAAGTTTAGCGGTGTTTGAGAAGCTAGGAAAGTATATCGGTTTTTTAGAGGCTACTACTGATCGTCAGTGTAGTTTGATATGCATTGATTCGCCCCGGCCAAGAATAAGACGTTACAAAAAACGTAAAGTCAAGAGGGCAGAAAAATTTTAGAAAGGTTGGATCTAAGAAAGTAGTACGAACGTTGACAATTATTATTTTTAGATTAAATTATATTTGGATTTTTAGATTTTTATTCCTTTCTGTTATTACTTTCGTTTTGGTCTGTGATAATATTTCGTAATAAAAATAATTATAATAAAATTTAGCCTGTGATAATATTTTTATCAAAAATAATTATAATTTAATAACTTATAATATTTCTAATACTGTTATTACTCGTGAGGTTATATTAAGTATATTCTATAATGTTCTTGGTTTCTGCTCTTATATGAAACGTTTTAATTAATATTATATAGCATTGATTAAAAGCTGTTGTAAGTAATAAAAAGGGTGATTTTCATGAATGAAAATAAAGTACGATGAAAGTAAATTAAAAGAAAAAAAGTAGAAATGGCTGTGATTATGTTGTTGTTTATAATTGGTATTAGTATAAAATACAACACCATATTCACATGCATTTACCATAAATCCGCAGATACGATACAATATCCCCACTTACAAAGTTATCAGCTTATAAGCTGTCTGCAATCCATGTCCTACACCCTGACACGTCTTATCTGCATCATAGTCACAGAAAACTCTTCCGAATGATCCAACTAAATGAACTATATATAACCTTGAAGAGAAAAATATACCCACCACAACTAATAAATAAAGGTATCGAACTCGCAGAGAAAGTAGTATTAGTCCAACTAAGAAACCCCTCAAAACGGACGAAGAACAAATTCTAGCATACGTCTCTACGCATAATACAAAAAAAACAGAACTATTTACAGATAACATAAAATCTTTTCGTACTAATCCAAAACTACAAACTTAAGATAATAAAAATAACAAAAAGCACACGCCAACCGAAAAAAACACGTTCTTACCTAATTCCAACTCAATCTACTAAAAATGAGGTTAAAATGCATGATAAATAATTACATAATAAAATTCATTACCAAATTTAGCAGAGTTTTATATTAACACGTAAAACATGGAAAACGCACTCATACATTCATACACACATACATACATACATACATACATAAATATACATGTGCACAATCCCACACACAAATCGAATCTGATCCATTGACGCATACACATGCATACGCACGTCCGCATATATACAAGCACAAAATCCTTCTTTTCTCCAATGTAACCCATCAAACAATATAAAGCAAACTTGAATATTAGACGAACAACACTAAGAAATACTTTATGTTGATTTACTTTTATCTCATCATTTTTCTTAATACAATATCATATGAATAAAAACCTTTCATGTAAAAGCATAAATCAAGGACAACTCAGAAATTAATAAATTAGACCTCACAGGGAAATTACAGTACTTATTTTTCCTCATGTGGGGTCGTCTTGGCTGCAGGTAGGTTTTGGCCGGTGTTACTCCCATCCTCGACATGTTTCTTACTGTCTCTCATTCTTATTAGCTTTTTCACACACTACACCATTGCGGTTAAGACCACACTCGGCATTAATAACATACTTAGTACCGCCATCCACCACTGTCAATTCATGGAAGTTAGCTCCTGATTCTCTGACCTCCAGACCTTCTAACGGGTCTACTATTTTCCTCAAGTCTATACCCCCTAATTTCTTTTAAAAATTCGCCCTCCGTGACTATCAGTCTAATGTGTTCTTCGCTGATCACCCCGAATATCACTTCTAGGGTTGTAGCTATTATGGGAATAATCGCTCCCTAGAATATCTCGTTGCTCAGTATACTGGTGTCTAATTCTCTTTACCTCAGAAAATAATTCTGTTGGTCTGTGCACTGGTGGTGTAGTATTCGCAATTTAACCTCTAAGGCTTTCAATATTCGGGTATACCATTCTAATGCCTAATTATCTCTGTTATCTAATTATGACTGACGACCATCGGTCTCCCCGACTGCCATCCAGTTGAAGCGTTTATCACTGCCCTTTTCATCTAACAACGAGCGGAGCAAATGTGATGCTCAGGGGCTACAGGAGGTTTCGATAATTCGCGACTCAGCCCAAGCCTGGGTCCACCTCGCGCTACACAACATCGCCCTCATACCGGCACTGCTCACCTGTTCTACTGATAGAACTTCTTCTCTAGGTCCCAACAGGTATATTAGCTTCATCTTCGGAGCGACAGTAGGGAAACCTCCCTTTTAGTGCATAATTGATTTTCCTATTGCGACTTTATTAGTTACCTTTTAATATCACAGTTTTTTTTCATAGTCTAGTTAAACAGAAAACCTAATTTCAATACAATTAATCTGTGCCCTAATAACCGTTTAAGAAGAATACATGAAGCTAGACACGCCTCTAAACTCATCGATTTTCTTTCGATATTCTTTAAAACATTTCCATCAAGACGCTCTAAGTTCTCACCGCCTGTGAGTGAAAAGACATGGTGCTAAACACGATCCCGGCGCCCCACACGCGGTATGTCCAAACAGGCCCTGTCCATCCCCACCTACCGATCAAACAGAAGATCGGTCAACCCCAAGTACCCTCAATTAAAATTCCAAAGTTCAACTTAAATGCTCTAAAATTCATTTTTATTTAATCTTGAGATCGCTGTATTAAATGCTTCAAAATTAATTTTATTTAATTCTCAGATCGCGGTTTTAAATGCTTTAAAATTTATGCTGATTTAATTCTTAATTTGCTATGTCATATGCTTAAAATGTCCTTTTAACTTAATTAATAAGTCAACATTTGTCAATTTCGTCTGACTTAAATAACGTTTAAATCCTCCAGAATTCCTTTCAATTCAACATATTCAAATATTAAAATACGTAATTCGCTATGCCCGGCAAGCATCGCCACTTTCCAAAGGAAAAAAAAAACAGTGTATTCAAGGATTGTTTTGCACTAGGTGCGAACGCTACACCAAACGATCTACGCGTACCAAATTCTATATAAAAACAAACAAACATTTTTCAACGCTGATAAAAAACAACAAATTTTTGTTTTAAACAACGGAAAAGGTTATCCTATTATCCTCTTTTTCGGCTAACGAAAGAAAATCAGGACCATTCCTTAGCATTATCTCCACCTCCTATGAGAAACCCCACACAGATATCTTCTCTCTTCAGAGCTAATTAGCTATAGTTCCTTCACAATCACGAATTTTAACAACTACCTTTCAATTTTATTCGATTTATCAGTCGTACCTCTAATTTAGCTCAATTTTTCTCTCCTTTTTTCCCTTGCCCCCTTTCTTGGTCTGTGTGTCACCGAGGTCACTCAATTTGACCCAGCATTCTTCCACAACTCGATTTCCACAACTCAGCGGCTGTGTTTATTTTACTGCGATTCATCCTATTTGTCTTTTCACTTCGAACCATCGTTCATTCACCGGGCCTTGTCAGTGCGATTAACAAATAGACGCTATAAAATGAGGTAATAAATTTTCATCACTTACACTCGGTTTAAGTTTTTCAAATTTTCCACCGTTTCTAAAAATTAGAGTCAGACATGCTTACATTGAATTGTCATTCAAAATCACGAATTTAATCACATTCTTAATATTTTTTTCCAATTTATTTCAAAATCATGAACTTAAACACATTCTTAATAGAATTTTTCAATTTATTTCAAAATCAAGAAATTTAACCACACTTCTATTAGAAAACTTCAATTTACTTCAACGATAGAAATTTTCCATTTCTGAAAAAAACCCAGCATCGTCAGCGATTTACATTACTCACGTCGCTCACTCAGTCCACCGTTCGCCTACTTTGCGGATTAGAAATAATCAATAGGCTCGACGATTTACATCACTCACGTCGTATATCTCTTTTCGCTATCACCCTCCAGTGATACTGTTCCCTTCCCGAGTTAGGGCAAGATCTCTGCTTCGACCTTTGCCATTCGAGGGATCATGGGACAGTATATCATAACATTTTCTTTTGAGACCCAATCGGTGTTTCACAATATGATCGTAACGAGCAAATCTTAGGCTTCTCACCCACCCCAGTTTCGAGTCATTCTGTACCAGTACCAACCTGGCCTCGAACGTGGGCCACTCGGGATTTTCCTGAGCGTTCTCGGTCTGGTCTTTTCGGTGCATAAGCGACCTCCCACGATGTTTCCCACAGCCAAGCAGGTTTTCGAGCCTCCTGAAAGTTTATCGGACTGCTCTTAGCGACCTCTGTCCTCGCGTTTCTATCAACCAACACCTCCGAGAAGGCTGCTAAACTCAGACACTTCAATTTAATTTCACTATGCCTTCTGAAATTCCGTTACTGCCTCGATCGCTCTCTCACACACCACTCGTTGCTCCTAAAATGTTCCCCAACCCGAGGTCTCTCCGTAATTTAACATCCTTAATTGTATTGTAGGATATTTCCGATGTATTTGTTTATTCTAAGCTATGTCCTATCTATTGTTGATTGTAGCATATTTTCGATTTCTTTGTCTATTCTAAGCTATTTCCTCTTCCTTTGTCTATCCCCCCTCTCTCAGCACTTAGTGGTTCAAATCCACTCCAGTGCCACTTTATAGTATCACACACCTCCCATGTCCAACTTTTCATTGATTACATAAATTACAAAAACACAAAATTATATCAACATCAATTACAAAAAATGCATACATAATTCATGAATAATGAAACACCAGAGATATGTCCTTCACGTAAAAAAACAGAAACAAAAAAGCAGAAATTCGGCATATTCTTCCCTAACCAGGACCACAGCTGTGCACCCAACTCTCTCGGTATTCCAGGGGTATTTGAATACCCTTAAAAAACTCTTCAAAGCAATTCCTTTTGTGACTGGCTACAGACAACTTGTACAGCTTTTCATACCAGGGAGGGAAAATTAACCTCGCTCCTCCATCGAGGTAGAAAAAAAACAGGATGAATTTTGACTACCTCCCGAAAAATTCGCCCCATCCTCCCAACAATAGACTGGAGGAATTTTAACCAGCTCCACAATATTTCGCCCCCCCCCAAAAAAAAAAATGAACAGAAGGAATTTTAACCACCTCCAAAATATTTCGCCCCACCCTCCCCAAAAAAATAGGAGGAATTGTAACCACCTCCACAATATCAGGCATTCCGCCATTTCGCCCAACCCTCCCAAAAATAAACAGGACGTATTTTAACCACCTCCATAATAAAAAGCATTCCGGCATTTCGCCCCACCCTCCCAAAAATAAACAGGAGGAATTTTAACCACCTCCAAAATAACAGGCATTCTGCTATTTCGACCCACTCTCCCCAAAAATAAACAGAAGGAATTTTAACCACCTCCAAAACATTTCGCCTCACCCCCTAAATAATAAAAACAAAATAATGAGGAATTTTAATCACCCCAACTGTAACATGCATAGTGCCACTCTCCTCTCTCCCTTTCTCCCCCCTCCACCCAAAACTCAGGAGGATTTTTTTCACCAACCGGGAAAACCTTGTGCACACAACCCTGAACCTGTCTGGGCTCTCGCCATTTTTTTTCAATAAGAAGGATAATCTCATACATTTTCCTTGAATAACACTTGCAACATTATTAAAATACAAGTAACATTTTAATAAAACAAAATTGCTTCTATACTGTTTCTGTTTTCGACAACACTAAAACAATATAATTCAACACAATAAAACATACAACCTGAAAATATAGCATTTAACAATTTTAAGTCTATTTTTTCAAATTTTTCGCATTTCTTTTACTAATCGATTAAGAAGTCCCTGTGCAATTTTACAAGCAAGAAACATATGTAATCTTCATCGTTAGAAATACATAAAAATTCACGTAAGCATTTTTTTCTTTTTCTTTCGCATGACTAAACGGTGTTTCCTTAAAATCAAGATAAGTCTCTTTTTTTCTCCTATTCCTTTTAACAACAATTAAAATATAAAGTTCGTATGCTTGTGTACAGAAAAATTGTAATCAGAGTTTTTTTTCTGTCTGTTTCGATTTACTCAAAACCGCACACACCTCGTCTTCTCATGTATCGTTCTCTTCTTCCTCTTCTACTTCTTGCTCTTTTTCTTCTTTTTTCTTCTCAGTCGTCATAAGCGCCGTCTTCTCTTGACTACGTTTTTCCTTCTCCCTTCTTGCTCACAGTGACCCGTTTTTATGCTAAGCTGAACTCTCGTGTGTACGAGAGAACACGAGATTTTGCGTGATTACTTGGCAATATTAACCGGCCGCCGCCATCTTGCCATTTTTCTTTGGACGTGCCCGCTTTGCAGAATGCACACCTCGAGCGTTTGTCAGGTAAGCCCGTCTGTTCGCAATTTATTACACACTCCCCCCTGATCTCATTATCACAGAAAGAGCAGGGAGGCGGTGGCCTTTTTCTTCGAGTGCTTCTTCGGAGAGGGGGATTCGGGGCTTCATCATCGTCTGCGCTGTCTTCCGTGACACGAAGGTCGGCGAACCTAAAGCTAAGCATCGCAGTGTCACTGTCCGGGTCTTCATCATCAGCAGGGGGGTCAGTACTTTGAAGGCTACCACTCTCAGTGTCGCTGTGCGTTGAAGCCGTCATGAACCAGAATGATGGGTCGCTGGTCACGGATTCAATTTCACTATCTTCGTCAAGCGGCAGCTGCGTTTGGAATACTGATCTTAAGTCTTTAATATGACGAGGTACTCCATCAACTCGCACCGCCTGCGGGCTGATCACTTCAGTGACATGACCGGTTCCGTAGCGAGTCGTGCACTGGCCTCGGGTTTTTATAACCCAGACGACATCTCCTTCTTTTATGTTCTTTTGTGGTGGCTCCGGTTCGGGTAGTGAGCTGCTCTCCAAACCTCTCACCCTGACACGGTATGTATGTAACGCGTTGGCTGGCGCGGTAGAGGGTGAAACATCGTCCTTAGGGGTGACGTTGTACCAATAGACTGCTTCAGGTATCGTACACCCCTTCCGCGCTGCGATTGTCTTAACTGTTCTGTGATTGCGCTCAATATTCCCGTTTCCACTGGGAACATGGGCACACCGAAAATGCAGATGGACACCCCAGCCATCTGCAAACTGTTTAAACGGCTCACTAACAAAAGCGGGGCCATTGTCGGTGAGTATCTCAGAAGGAGGGCCACGCTCGAGGAACACACCTTCCAACTCATGGATAATGGCAGCCGCGTCCTGCCGGCGAAGGGGCCGCCACAATGAAAACCTAGATGGTCCACAGTCGATAAGCGTCAAAAAATGCCTCCCATTGTAGTGCGTTATGTCCATCGCAATCCTATCCCAATTACGCTTCACACTGAGTATTCCCTTCTTCCACCGGACAGGTGCTGGGTCGATCGATTGGCAGGTGTTGCAGCTTCCCACAACAGATTTCACAGCCCTCCGAGCCACAGAGGGGTCAACCAATCTGGCGAAGTAAAGCGTTCGGTCTACACCGGGGTGCCCGCTTTGGCAATGGACATCATTAATATGCTCCTGGCTGAGTCTATGTCCCACTGCAGCGCAATTTACAGGTGCTGACTCGTTCACTTCTTTTGGCAGGTCTAGCCAACGGCGTGGCACTCTGGTCAGACGATCCGCCTGATTCAAACAGGACTGCACCAGTGTCACATCTATGACCAAGTCGTATTCCTTAGTGGTTTCGGTTAGGGTAGCAAGCCGCCTCCGGATCAACATTTCGGCCGACGCCTTCGTTGTCAGACGTGCTTTTCCGTTCAAGGCATTGGTCATCCACCGATGCACACACGTGGAATCCGTGATGATGTGAAGGATTCTAGCCTGCCACTGAAGCGCTAGATTGACTCCTTTCAGTGTAGCATCGAGTTCAGCTAGGTTTATATGCTTGGCGTCATTCTCCGACCGAAGCCAGCAGGCATGTTCTATTATCCTCCCGTCGACCGCCAGAGCAACACCAAGGGCAAGTGAGCTGGCGTCTACCCAAACTGTAAATTCACTCCCATCGACGCACCAGCTCCCCTGTACAGGGTCATCATTGGTCACTCTGGCCACAACTTCCACCAGCATGCTTCGCAGGGTAGGATCATGCACCTCATCCTCCCATCCAGTTGACATAGAAGTTGCCCGTCGCTTTATGGCCGCTACAGCCACTCCGAGCCACCCACACACAGGGAAGTGACCCACCAATTTTCCGCAAATGGAAAACGTACTCCGACGTGTGATGGTAGATGGGATTTCCGGGATTTCATCACTCCTTCCCCATTGAAGGCCATCTGCACTTCCACTCACCTGCAGTCCGAGCACTTTCGCCCCGTCCTGTAGCCGCTCCGGCTCCTTGCACGACAATCCGAAGTGCTCGAAGTGTTCTTTGACCACCTTGGCAGACAGGAGGCTCTCATTGACAAAAATGTCGTCTATATACGACGATGTCGCATGTTGCACCGCTTCATCTTGACGCCGGATCGCCTGCATGATTGCTGTCATGATGTTAGGGGCTACATTCAGGCCGAATCCTAGCCTGGTCAAGCAATAGCGAGTTCCTTTGATCACCACCGTCTGGAACGGCCACAGCGATTTCTCAACACGTATTTGCGAGTACGCTCTTCGCAAGTCCAGTATGGCTGCTTGCGCACCCTGCCGCCGCCACTCCCGTAGTTTATGAGCACAGACATCAGCCCCCGCAGTGTGTGGGTCAACGTATTCATTAAGTTCCCGGTAATCAAGAACAGGTCGAACTTTCTGCTTGTTCTCTTGTCTGACAGCCATCAGGGGAATTAGCCCCCGCGGGGGCCCGAGCCCATCCTCTGGGTATGGAACTAACCAGCCATTATCCAGCCACAGTTGAAGTTCTGCCTCGTACTGCCCCCTAAGCCACGCAGGAGGAGGATACTCTGTAAGTCGATTCCGCAATGACACTGGTGGCTGGTCGCCTGCCCATTTCCAGGACGCTGACCAAGTGTTTGTGCCCTTATCGTATTCTGCATGGAAGTCGGGCTCATCGAGAGTGATTGCTGCACACATTTGTTTGTTTGGTCGAGAGAAGCTCACATCACCGGCGCCGTTCACAGTAATTCCGCCTAGCTGTGTGATAGCGTCCATTCCAAGGAGAAGGTCATATCCGAGCAGCTCCCCATCGACCACTAACACCGTCACAGCAACCGGAGAGCCATTGTCAATGCTGATATGAACAACGCTGACCCCACAACACACCAATGAGCCTTGGCCGACAGTAAGTACAGGGATCCTTCGTTTCTTCCATGTGGCGCAATATTCCTTTCGAAGAAGGGTTTGGGTACAGCCGGTGTCAACCAGCGCTGAACGTTCACATCCATCAACTTGAAGGCAGCGCTTTGTTCAATACCGCGTTGGGGAGGGTGCTAGCGCTGCGGCGTCCTCCCCTTGCCCGTTTCCCGGACAATTCCGCGCTATGTGGCCTGGCTTATTGCATTGGTGACACCGTATTACTTGTCGTGCTCCATAATTAGGGGTGCGCCTTGTACCGCTTTTGCAGTCTCTGGAAAAGTGGTTGGGGCCACCACAGGTATAGCATCGTAGACCCTTCGTTGGCGAGTCCAGAGTGTCAACAGCCGCGGAGACTAGTTCTCGATCGTCTTTCAAGATGTTTCGTGCTCTCGCCAATAACTCCTCCAATCCAATCTCAGTGAGTCTTGACGATGCTCGCAGCAGTCGACTTGCTTCATCCGGAAGTCCCGACAAAAAGGCGCATGCCAATATGCGATCACTTGGACCGCCGAAGGGAGTGGCAAGCTTTTTTCAAGTCGGCCATGTAGACATCCACTGTCTCCCCCGGCCCAAGTCGGCGTTCGGAAAACTGCCTCCAGGCGACAAAAGGGGCTGTACCAAATGCCGCGTAAAGCGCTTGTATAATCTGCTCCATGGTCGGATCCTCCCCTAGCTGCTGGTACACGGCATAAGCCCCTTTAGTGAGTCTCAATGGGATAACCATAGCTGGGTCTTTAATCTTGCACAACCGGCAAACGCGCTCAGCCTTTTTCAGCCATTCGACCACCGAGGGACTAGTGGGGGAGCCATCGAATTCCGGAATTAATCTGATGTCAAATTTCTCCATACCAAAGCCGAAATAGCTTTTAATCAGAGTTTTTTTCCGTCTGTTTCGATTTACTCAAAACCGCACACACCTCGTCTTCTCATGTATCGTTTTCTTCTTCCTCTTCTACTTCTTGCTCTTTTTTCTTCTTTTTTCTTCTCAGTCGTCAGAAGCGTCGTCTTCTCTTGACTACGTTTTTCCTTCTCCCTTCTTGCTCACAGTGACCCGTTTTTATGCTAAGCTGAACTCTCGTGTGTGCGAGAGAACACGAGATTTTGCGTGATTACTTGGCAATATTAACCGGCCGCCGCCATCTTGCCATTTTTCTTTGGACGTGCCCGCTTTGCAGAATGCACACCTCGAGCGTTTGTCAGGTAAGCCCGTCTGTTCGCAATTTATTACACAAAAATGTGTTTAGCAGTCTATATTTTTTTCTATAAACGACAATTTTAATAAAAAGAAATTTTCATTATGACCGTATATTATTTTATTTTATTTTCCTTATTTTTATTTTAAGTGAAGTACATTCTCTCTTCCGCTCTGCACACATCATCGACCTGCGTCTCCTAATCGCCATCCCGTGAATCGTGTACAGTGGTAAAAAATAACATTAAAATTCTAAAATTCTTGACTGATCTCATTGCAATCCCTCATCGCCTCAACTTTGATCTTCGTCAGTAACTAACTCTCCAAACATTAAACTTTCATTTATCCACGTTCTCGACATATATTAAATATATCCACTCTCTAAATACAATTTCTCAATGATTCTTCATCTGCTACCAAATCATAGAACCGACGTACTCCACGTGCCAGTGTGGCATATCCCTTGCTATCCGAATTTCTGAATGTGTTTTCCTGCACCCCACAAAAACCCATACTCCATTTTCCACCAACAACCTTGCCAAATCGAATCACCATGACTTATTTTCTTTCTAACTATCGCCCCAACACCCTATCACCTAGCACGCGACGTAAGACAAATTCCCGTTCCAACAACAGAGGAAGCTCTCAGGAAATTCCATAAATCGACGAATATCTCTCTCATAAAACGTGTTATGCCGCTAGAAGTCTTCGTAAACCGTGAGAGAAAAGACGGGAGTACGCTGCATTGCCACAAATATAGAAGACCTCTATATTGACAAAAATTTAAATGTTTAGCAATTCCTATCCTAGACTTACAATTCCCCAAAGTAACAAAATGACGCACCGCCATGCTTTCTGATGCCACTTTAACACCGAGTGTACGCTATCCGTGCATCAGGAGTTGATGCAATGTTGTCACGTCTCATGTTCCTAGTAAACACGTAGGGACAAAAGACTTCACAATATGTGAATTGCTCACCTCACTTTTAAAATTCTTCAATACATTAACTATCTACTATCAAAATTTCCCGAAATAATTATCACCTCTTAGGCTCCCCTTATTCATGGGAGTGTGTTGGCCTTATTCATGGGAGTGTGTTGGTCCGCTACCCCCCGGTCCCTGCTTTCACCCCCATCTGGAACGACCTTCCAACAAAGAGAAAAAAATCAATCAAACAAAGGAAAAAAGAATGATCAGTGCAATAAAAAACATGTGTACAAAAAAACGGCATTGTTTCTGTCTTTCTTTAAAAAAACAGTACAGTTTATTCTATCGCTTCGAGTATCAATGTAAAAGAATATAGAAAAACTGCGACGCATCCCACTATATTAAAATAAATCAAATTTCTGTTCACCAACTTGCGCGCGACCCCCACGCTCACCCTGCATCTTTTTTTTCGACTACCCTCTTTCCCATCGACTAAGTTTCTCCATCCAACACTTTTCATTGTAGTCGCCAATCTCCTGACACCTCTCTCTCTCTCTCTCTCTCTCTCTCTCTCTCTCTCTCTCTCTCTCTCTCTCTCTCTCTCTCTTTCTTCTATCTCGGCTGACTTCCTCCACCCCGTCACTCCCTCTTTTTCATTGTCCGGTCGCACCTAGCTGATTTCCTCACTGTCTTCTTAAAACGCACCGCTGCTACGAACCTCCTTTTCTCTCTCTCTCTCTCTCTCTCTTTCTCTCTCTCTCTCACACACACACACACACTTTCTCTCTCCCAATGTATCAAACATGGAAAAACTTCTATTCGCACATTGTTATATGAGGCAAGAAAATGTCTACACATGCTAACAAAACTAAACAAAAAAGGCAGAAAAAAGATTTCATTAAAATGAAACAATAAATTGGTCGTAAAATGCCGATTATTTCTGTGCAGAGCAAAAAAATACAAGAGAAAGCCGCTCACCGCGTATATAGTTTCCTTTTTATTTATTTATTGTTTCTTCTTCACCATCGGTTGCTTTGCATGTTTTTGGGTTTCTTCACTTTTTGTATCCCGGGGTTGTTTCATTTTTCCCGGTCGTTTCAATTTTTTCAGCGTCTTTATTTATTTCTCTCTCTCTCTCTCTCTCTCTCTCTCTCTCTCTCTCTCTCTCTCTCTCTCTCTCTTTCTCTCTCTATATCTATCTATCTATCTATCTATCTATCTCCGAGGTTTGTAATAGAGCGCTCTCAGGTTTTTTAACTTTCTTCTTTTTTTTATGTGTTCGTGATTTTTTTGTTGTTTGTTTAGTTGATTTTTTTCGAAAGGGATTCGGTCGTTTCAATTTTTTCTGTGTCCCTTTTCGTCGTGAAATCGCCTGAAGGTCGATCTAAGGTCTAACGGCACCATTTGTAACCCCACGATCAGCTTCTTTTTCAGATTTCCGACTCTCAACGTCGTGTACCGTGGAGTTTTCGTTCGACTATTCCTCTATTCCTCTTATAGCCGGATCATCCTTTTCCCATTGGGGACTCTCTATGAACACACGCGGTTCACAAAATAGAAATATGAACAAAGAAAGGAAAAATGAAAACGTCAATGTTCACATATAAATTGACTGTTGGACTTGTGTGTGTATGTCTTCTCTCCGTTCTATTGATGTTACATTCGTCTATCTCTGTTTCACAGTCAACTCTAAAATTGTCCACGACTCTATTTTACAGTCAACTCTATAACTGTTCAACTGTAGTCGTTATCAACTCCAATTCGTCACCTAGCGGATCTAGATCTCAACTCTGCCCAATTTCCATCCGCCGTCTAGCACATCTAGATGTCAACTGACTGTTTCCCCTGTCTTCGTCTCTCAGGTCGCCCATTCCACCCTGGCTACCGGAAGCTGCCCGTTTCCTGTTTTATCAGTAGGTTTCTATTGTTATTATTTGCTATTTCCTATTAATTGTTGATTGTAGGATATTTCAGATTTCTTTGTTTATTCTAAGCTGTTTCTTATCTACTCCTGATTGTAGGATATTTCAGATGTCTTTGTTCATTCTAATCTATTTCCTATCTATTGTTGATTGTAGGATATTTTCGATTTCTTTGTTTATTCTAAGCTATTTCCTATATATTGTTGATTGTAGGATATTTTCGATGTCATTGTTTATTCTAAGTTATTTCCACTTCCTTTGTCTATCCCCCCTCTCAACACGTAGTTGCTCAAATCCAACCTATGGGCATTTATAGTATCACACACGCACTCACTTTATCTTTATTTTTATTTTTTTTTCAAATCACTCCACTCGATAATCGCTAAGAAGCACACCTCAAGGCGCCTGTTCCTACAACGAAAGGAAACGTTATATATATATATATATATATATATATATATATATATATATATATATTATTATCATTATTATTATTATTATTATTATTATTATCACTCACCCCTTTCGTGTTGAGCTCCGGTGATCTTGCCCAGCTGACGTAAACTCTCGCAATCTCAACGTCTGTCAGGGTTAAAAAAAAAGAGGTTGTGATTTTCGAGAAAAAAAGAAGATTCTCTATTTGTTTCTACGTTGTGTCCGTTTTTTTTTTTGTTTTTGTGTCCCCCCCTTTTTTAGATCACTCGCTAACTGTCGTTTTTCGACTGTGCGCTTCATTGCATATTCAGGATTGGCGTAAAACCTAAGTTTCTTCCTGGACCAATTATACCTAACAAGGTCACTCTAGGGGAAATTCCCTCCACAAGTGCACTTGTGAATCTACAAACGTTTCTCCTGATCTAATGGGGTCAACCCCGTGATCCCCAAGTCGAAGCACTGTACTTGAATTATAAACAT
The DNA here is from genome assembly GCF_053919585.1 of Euprymna scolopes. Taxonomy (NCBI): domain Eukaryota; kingdom Metazoa; phylum Mollusca; class Cephalopoda; order Sepiida; family Sepiolidae; genus Euprymna; species Euprymna scolopes. The sequence continues at coordinate 63,505,591 of NC_136489.1, read as the reverse complement.
AATTTCTCCAGAACACTGATTCATTACTTGTTTTGAAATACAGCTTCAAAAATGGCATTGTTTGTTGTTTTTAATAAAAACGAATTTCACAAATCGTAATATTTTCTCTCAGCAGGGTTTCTCACTGTCACCCGGGCACACCGATGATAAATAATAGAATAAAAAAATCAAATTTGCCCGTCTTTTACCAGTACTCCGGGAGTTTCATACCCCACCCCAAGTGGGAAGCTTAACTGCTCCCTGGGACTGTTACGTCACATTTAGAGATTACATTTCTTCTTTTTAAGTATCTATCTATCTATCTTTATGTATATATATATATATATATATATATATATATATATATATATATATATATATATATATATATTTATTAGTGGTCTGGCAAGGCCACAGGGACAAAACCAAGCAAAAAAATCCGAAGCAAAATTCAATCCCAAAGTAGTAGAACTGAAGCTGGCTTCATAGGCTAACTATATATATATATATATATATATATATATATATATATATATATATATATATATGTATATATATATATATATATATTTACAGTGATCAACACTTATCAAGGCCCGGAAGCCACTCAGGGATAAGGGTTATTGCAAGTACATTACGTTAGCGTGGAGATTTGATGAAGTGTTTACTTAAGGGGGCGGTTCATTAGGAATTTGTTTACGTTGGATTTGAAGACATCCAAGTGTTACAGAATGGATTGGGAGAGAGAGAGGGGTGAGTAAACGTGGAGTGTAGACACGTATACCAGAACCGAGGGTCAGCGAGGATTTGGACTTTGAAGAAGACGGACGGCTTAATAGCTGTTCCCTCTCCTTCACTGGGGGTGGGGGACGCTGATGTGTTCAAAGCAAGCAATATTTACTTCCATATTCTGTGTCGACATCTGGGAAGTAAATAAAAAACTATAAAACCCATTCATCGTCTTGGAGTGATAAATCTTCGTCTAACAGGTAGCAGTCTCCCGCTCAAGAGAAGATGAATTCCAGATAGATCACATCGACGACACATGAAGTAAGGTATGTAGAAGAAAATGCACGTAACACACACACAAAAGCATATGAACAATTAGAGATGAACACACGCAACCGCATATGAAACTAGACGATCATACGCACGCGGAATCTCCTTTCATTCTAATAATAATCATTCCATGACAACAAATACAATTATGGTCCTCCCCTTTTATGTTATACACCAAACGGCAATTTGGTTCCACTCAATGATAACACTATGTAACACAAGTTGTAGTCAGGTGGGAAGCAGGCAGACGGAACAGAGTTCTACAGGCGTGCAGTTCTAAGAAAGAAGCTTTGTTCATGGAAACCGCGTTTTGATTTAGGCACAGATATAGAGTTGGGAAAATTTTTCACAGTGGATTCAGCTAGACGGGTGTTTCTCGTGAAAGATTGGCGAGGGGGGAGCAGAGATTGGAGTTCAGACGAGCACCTGCCATGGAAATAATGATAAAACAAGGATAGCCTCGCAACGTCTCTTCTGTGGGAGAGAGGTTGCAGGGTAGAGAAAAGGGCATCCCCCACTAAGCCACGAAGTCTATTTTCTACTCTGTCAAGGCAGGATAGGCTGTTTTTAGCAGCTCCCGCTCAGATATGGCAACAGTATTCAATCCTTGGACGTACGTGGCTTTTATATATATAGAGAATTGCATCAGTAGTGAGATATCTTCTGGAGCGGTAGAAGGATCCCACCATCTTTCCAGCGACCTTGGCAACAGACTTATATATATATATATTTATATATATATATATATATATATATATATATATATATATACATACATACATATATATATATATATATATATGCTAATTTGGACATATTTCATTGGTTTGAAAATATAAGTTTTTTTAAACCAATCGTCATAAAATTTTAGTCGTAAGATTATATAATAATCTTCTTAAAGCCTGTAAATGTTCATGTAGTGTTGCCCCATAGAACCAAAGATATGTGCATTTTAATATTCAATTTGGTGACGAGTAGAGATATATTCATATATAGATATACAACTTTTGGGTCAATCTATATTAGTTCGAAATCTCGGCAAGTACTGATCCAAATTTAATAAATGAAGGCTCATTGGAAAACTAATTACCTGAATTGTATAGTGGGCTATGTGACATTTGCCCTTTAAGTTGCACGTTACTGTTTCCCGTAAAGGTGGATCACTTTTCTATATTAATTTAACGCAAAATGAGCACTCACTTTATGGCCACCTTGGCTATCAAGTGGATGTTGATTTTACGTTAAATTAATATAGAGGATTGGTCCCCATTTTATATTTCTTACACCTGAGAAAATACTCGTTTCCTGAGATTTTTGTTGTAATTTTCGTAGTCATCACCCTCAAAAACCTATAAGAGTGGTAATTTCAAATAATGTTTCGTGGGTGAAAAGATACGGCACATTTACTAATGGTTTAATAATAATTAGTTGTTTTCCATATTTTTTAATATGAATTACAAAATATCTGATAACCCCCAAATCTCTAGCCTTGACGGAGAGGAGACAAAAACTTGCTGCTATAGTTTAAAATGATCTGAAATAACAGCAAAGGAGAGGGTTGATTCCAAATGTTTTTCATGTGTTATATTTCTTTCTTTGGTTGTCATATGTAAAACCAATTTCACAGTGTATGAGGTGTATTTTATACTAAAGATATTCATATTCGTAATCTATTTTAAAAAAGAGACGAGAAATGACATATGAAGAAATATTTGGAAGCAACTCTTCCATTGCTGTCATTCAAGATCATTTGAAACCATAGCAGCAAGTTTTTGTCTACCCTCATCAAGGCCAAAAGTTTTGGGAATAGTATATATATATATATATAGAGAGAGAGAGAGAGATATATATATATATATATATATATATATATATATATATATATATATATATATATATATATATATATATATATCGAACGTTTGGTTTATTCAAAGTCGATAAAGTAGAAATTTACAATCCTGTTTTCTATGAAATCTTATGACAGTGAATCTTTATCATCTAACTGGGTTTTTAAATATTAAAAAGTAAACGTTACCTTACTAAAAAAAAACTTTTATTCGTCGGGGAAAAGATGACGAAAAATAACGAGTTTTACTATAACATACTTTATTAAAAAATCGTTAATATAGTAACACAGAAATTAATATTTAATACGATTTTGACTTTAACACACTTTTTTAATCGTTAAAATAGTAATACAGAAATATATATTAAATAAAATAAAATATTTTTCGTAATGCGGAACCATTTCCGCCATTTTATTTCCGCTGGAAATGAGCTGTCCACGAGTTGATGACATCCGAATTACAACATTTCATTATCTGTTTTATCGATAAGTATAAAAACATGCCCTATTTTTTAAATTTGAATTCTTTGTGGCGGTCCTTAGGATAAAATTATACCATTTTGAAATATTGAAAAATAAAGATTCCGACTACACGTGCGTATAAAAAAAACTTTATTTTAACAATCGTTAAAAGCGTAAAACACAAATTGATACATTTAAGAAATAAATCATAAGTACAAAATGTTTTTTTTCAATACAACTTATTTTAAGAAACTTCAAAGTACACTTCTTTTCCGATATGTTTTTTTATCAATGATTTTCCTTTATTAAAACCGTGTACACATTAGCGTTGTGCTTTAAACTAACAATTGTTGTTACATTTAAGAAATAAAGCATAAGTAAAAAATTGTTTTTTTTTCTTATCTTTTTTTTTCGAGAAAACTTATTTTGGATTTGTTTTACTGTACACATAGATTCGAAAACGTTGTCAAAAAACAAATACATAAAAAATAAATGTTACCAAAGGCAAGATAATTTACTTTTCTACCCAAATGGATTATTTTTTAGTGTTTTTATTTAATGTAACATGTTTATTCAGTTCGACAAATATACAGTGTTTACTGATGTGTTGGAAAACTCAAAATGGCGCCTAACTTTCTGCTGAACACGGTACGTTTGGAAAAAGTAGTTAAAAATAAAAAATATACAAAATACTCTTAGAGACTAGCGCAATATAACTATAATATATTCGATGGATTTTTAACAGTATGTGGTATAGTTTTTATTATTGTTAACTCATTTTCCCAAATTTATCTCTTTAGCAGAGAGTTCGGCGCCATTTTTAATTTTCCAACGCATCGGTAAACACTGGATGTTTTTCGAGCTGAATAAACATTTTACATTAAATAAAAACACAAAAAAATTATCCAGTTAGGTTGAAAATTAACTTATCTTACTTTTGATAACATTTATTTGTTATACATTTTTTTTTTGGCAACTTTTTCAAATCTATGTGTACAGTAATACAAACCCTTTATTTTAACAAACTAGAACGTACGCTTTTTTCCACGCGTTGTTTTTATATAAGAAAATGTTAATGTTTTTTCCTTTATTAAAACCGTGGTAGCGTTGTGCTTTAAACTAACAATTTATTAAAAAAAAAATAATAATATTTTTTACTTAAGCTCCACCTCCACAATTTTAAACATGGGTGGGTAGGCGTTGTTTATTCTGCAAGCCGTTCTTAACATGGGGAGGATGGAGGTATTTATTCCAAAAGCCGTTTTTTACATGGAGAGGTTGGGGGTGTTTAATCTGAAAGCCATTCTTAAAATGGGAATATTGAGGGTGTTTATTCCTAAAACTGTTCTTGACATGGGGATATTGTCGGAAAGCCGTTATTAATATTGGGAGGTTGGGGTGTTTATTCATGGCTGCCAGTGAATTATAGTGCATAGCACAGGTATTTATATCTCGAAAACTACTTGACTCTGCAAATTGTAAATATGCATTTCGTATTCAGCATCGTCAAAAACCTTCATGAGGAGTAATTTCAAAACAAATCTTGGAAGAGGACCTAATGTAACAAAATACCCCCCAAAAAAAACAGACACTGTGAAATTTACGTTCGTTAAAAGCGTAAAATAGGAATTGTTATATTTTAGAAATAAAGCATAAGTAAAAAATGTTTTGTTTTTGTTTTGTTTTTTCGATAAAACTTATTCTAACAAATTTGAAAGTACGCTTTTTTTTCGGAATTGTTTTTATATAAGAAAATATTAATGCTTTTCCTTTATTAAAGCCGTTGTACACAATAGCGTTGTGCTTTAAATTAACAATTTATTTTTTTAAATAAAAAAAATAAATTCTTAGATTAGGTCCACCTCCAGAATTTTTAACATGGGTGGATAGGCGGTTATTTATTGTGAAAGCCGTTCTTATTGGGAGATTGGGGGGGGTTATTCATAGGCGCCAGTGAATTATAGTGCCTAGCTCAGGTCTTTATATCTCGAAAACTACTTTCCTCTGCAAACTGTAAATAAAATTTTCTTATTCAGCATCGTCGAAAAGGTTTGTTAAAACCAGTAATTTTAAAAGAAATTGTGTAGGTGGAGCTCAAAGGCAGGATAAGTTACTTTTCTACCTAACTGGATATTTTGGGGAGGGGGTTATTACTGTACACAGAGATTCGAAAAAGTTTCCAAAAACAAATGTATAATGAATATTATCAAAGGCAAAATAAGTTACTTTTCTACCAAATTGGCTTATCCAGTAAGATAGAAAAGTAACTTATTTTGCTTTAGATAACATTTGTTATGTATTTATTTATCTACAACTTTTTCGGATCTGTGCTCAGTAATACAAACCCCTTTGATGTAATGTAACGTTTAGCCGACTCGAAAACTAGTATTTATCAGTGTATTTGAAAAATACAAACGGTTACGGACACTGTTGATTACGTTGTTTTGGAAAATGAGTTAAAACTAATAAACTATACAATATACTGTCATAAATCCATCATATATGTCAACCTATGTCACGGTCACATAATCGGTGGGTTTCTTACACTGTTATGTATAGTTTTTTTAGTTGTTTTAGTTATTTTCCCAAACTTAACATATTCAACAGAGTGCACGACCATTTGTCTTTTTCAAATACATTGATAAACACTGTGTGCTTTTTCCGAGCTGATTAAACCTTTTACATTAGATAAAAAGAAACAAATTACCCAGTTATGTAGAAATGTAACTTACCTTACTTTTGCTTAGATTTATTTGTTTTTGGACAACTTTTTGAATCTGTGTATAGTACCCCCCTCACCAAAATATTAATTGAAAAGTAAGATTTTTTGTTTACAAAAAAAAGAATCGATTTACCATTCCAACATTTAAGCACCGTTCGGCTTAATCCAATGACTGCTGATCGAGCCCAAGCTATGATTGATGGAAACTCATAAGGATCCTGGTCAGATTTTGTAAGAGTATCGTTTTTTCCCATTTTTTGTATTACTTTTTTTACGCTTTTGGAGTGAATTGCTGTACTAACAATATAAGAAACATGCATTTCCTCTTTTTATTAGATGTTTCAATTACACCAAGTTGATCCACAGCAACACGTGGCAGGGTACAGCTAGTATATATATATATATATATATATATATATATATATATATATATATATATATATTCTTTATTATCTATATAGACGAAGTTCATAATATTAGACTCACTTATTCTTGAAGAATAAGACAGTTGCATCCATGAGACAGTTTATTTCTATGTGTGCACATTAGATTAAAAGTAGGGGCTTATCCTATCAAGCAAATGGAAATCAATTTTAAAGTAATGATAGAAAATATTGATATTTGCGCTCATGAAAATGAAGAATCATGTTTGGTCACGTTCTTATTAGAAATCTCAATCACTTGCTTTTATAATGAAAGTAGCACGTGCTTTATAATGGAAACACAGTTCTATAAATATCGAGAGTAAAAGAGAAAATATTAATGATTGAATATTCAACTGTGAAATCTTACATTATAATTCAAAAAAGAAAATTTCATTTGTAATGTAGTTTTGTCATACGCTACACTCGATTAAGTTTCTTTTCAAATCAGAATGCCCACATAAAGTGTACAGCAAAGTAAATAATGTTATAAAAATTCTCGTTTCATCTATGAGTGACAATTTCCCACCTCGGTAATGTGGCGAAATTGGTAATATTATAATAAATAAATACTTCTTCCGTAATAGCAATGTATTAGTCTAGTAAGAATAAGAAATGCGTGCATCTCTCGAAATACCAAAAAGAGGTTAGTCTAAGTTAATTGCTTTCTTTTTTTATCACTGAGTGGCACACTCAATGTCTTGCTGTCTAGAAAATGTATTTTATATTCCGTAGTTAGAATGAGAATATATATCCATTACATACATTTTAAAATATTAGTTAACGCTGTTCAATAGCATCGATATGATGACAACCGTGCTGATAATCGACGACTCTTAACATTATACCACGTTACTTTCATGGATGTGATATTTTTTATTTTATTTTACAAAACCGTTACTACTCGAATGTCACATGCAGAAAAGGGTTAATGTATTTCAAGTGGTTGCTTGGATAATACATTAAGGATCGGTAGTGATGGAAAACACATTTTTGTGTTGTTTTCTTTATGTTCTTTTAAAGCATTCTTGATGAGTGAGTTTATTCCTTCTAATGCATAATTTGTAAAAATGCTGCTATTAATCTACACTTTATTTTATTTTCTTAATAAAATTTAATCCAATAAAAATAATAATCTGTTTCTGCGAGCATTAACATCCTCACACAATAAGAATGATGTGCTAAAAAAAACAGAACACATCTATATGCTACGGGAGGAAAATAAACATCATACTGGCGATGTAATTTTTAAATTTCGATTTTGTAGGATACGTTCTCTAATACAATTTCCTGCAATATATTTGGTTAAGATTATTCCTGATCATATCTAGTAACCGAATCCGTCGAGACGTTTACCATTCGAGTTTGGAACAAGTATAAGGGTGGTGCAAAAATAATGTCGTTTATATGCATATATATGTATATATATATATATGTGTGTGTGTGTGTATTTATATATATATTTATATATATATGTGTGTGTGTGTGTGTGTGTGTGTGTGGTATAAACGTAAAAACGGCATTATGTTTGCACCAACCTAATAAGTTCGACCTCTTGTACAATATAAATTTGTCGACCAATTTTTTTCCAATAATGACATAATCTTTATCATTGAGATGGTGGCAAATAGAAGAAAAAATATCTTAACAAATCAACTTTTTGATTACATATACTATTATATACACAAAGACGAAAAACAAACGCAAAAATTACTAATAAGAATGAGAAAATATACAATATCAATATATATTTTTGGCAATGCACCAACAAAAATTAAATATTAGTAAACTATAAAATAAGAAGAATGCTGGGGATATAAATAATAATTAATAAATTATGTATCTAATCCTGATACTAAGATGTAAGTATCTACAATTTCCATCATGGTGGCTTGGCAGGCCTAGTTATTCTTAAGGAGTTTCAACAAAATGTAAGGATAGAAAAGCTTTCATAATTTAAATTCACTTTTTTCCCTGGCGTGGTTAGTCATTTACAATCGGTGTTTGGTGTTCGGGAGTTGCGGATAATTTGTTTGAATAAATATTTTATTATTTTTATTTTCGTATAAGAACCCATTACCGTTGTAGCTAAGTTAATAAATGTTGAATATGAAAATTTCAATGTGTTTTTTTTGTTTTTTGTTTATTTTTTTGTTGATAGATTGTCATACATTACTTGAGTGACGTCATTTGTAAGTATCTAATAAAACGTATTCGTTATGTTGCTTATAATGTGTGTACTTAAAGACGGATTTAATCATATTGAATTTCTACACCAGTTTTCCTTCCCAATATTTTAGTTAAAAAAAGACCATTTTTATTATCTTTATTATTTTTATTCTTGCCCACTATACTGCATTTATTATTATTTTGTTTTAGAGTGTGCATAGCCATGCTATTTGCCAGGGATTGACCACTCATTCAGGGCATAAGAACTCTCAAGTATAAGGATTAATGTTGTATGTTATAATGCAAGATGATCTTTTCTCTAAGTGTTCTCTCGTTGTTTACTAGGATTTTTCCTAAAGTATTTATCTATATATAGTAGCGTGTGTCTATGTGTACAACTCCCCCACATCACTCGACGGATCATGATCAAACCTGGCATAATAAGGGTCCTCTACCTAGAGATAGTGCACACCATTTTTAAAGGTTAAAGTCAAAGGTCAAGATTATATTGTATGTATATATACTCTCCGGCGGCACACACCACGGAACCGATCATGTCAAAACCTTGCATATGATAGTCCCCCACCTAGGCATGATGCACACAATTTTCCTAGGTAAAGATCAAAGGTCAATATTATAGACTATGTACATATTTTTTACTGCAATCCACAACTGGAGAAGTCATGAACAAAACAGATATGATAATCTCTGACCTAAAGATGCTGTCTACAACTTTTAAAGGGCAAGGTCAAAGGTTAAAGGTCGCGACGTACGTATATATATATATATATATATATATATATATACATATATATATATATATATATATATATATATATATATATATATATATCAGGCGGGCAGTAAGTTCTTGCGGTATTTAACTTTCAAATTCGCATGACCATATTTCGGCTAAAACAAAATTTTGTTGATCGAGATGAACACCATCAGAATTAACACACGTTTGCCAATGCAAAACAAGTGTAATTGTTCCAATTACTTAAAAATCGTGCGTTCTGGTGGCGATGGAGTCGCTAAAAGCGTTTTTGATATCACTTATGTTTTCTCACGCAAAAAGTTTTAGAGATGCTTGAAAACGTGGTAGTCGGTAAGTAATATGTCTGGAGACTATAACACATGAGGCAGTTTCGTAGTCCAGTTGGTTCAACTTCTGCAGGGTCCGCTATTGTACGTGCGGTCGAGCATTATTGTTGAGGGTAGTTGGGACTTTTCTGTTGACTAATGTTGGGTGTTGTTGTCAAAGTTTCTGATACATTTTATCCACTAGTTGACAGTACTTCTCCGCCGTAATGGGTTTGCCTGCATGATAAAAACTATAATAAATAAGACCTGTAGCCGACAAACAAAAAACTAGCATGAAATTCTTTTGATGAAACTCTGCCTTCTGAAAGTGCCGTGGAGCTTCCCGGGCGTCTAATAACTTAGCTAAGCGACGCTGGTATTATTTTTTACATAGGAGTAACCACTTATCTAGGCCTGAGGGCCATTCGAGAATAAGGTTTAATGAGGGTATAATAATCAATCGGATAATATTGTGGTAATCGTTATTGGGTGACTGAAGATTTTGTTTACGTGGAGACGACCAAATTTTAGTCAGGTTGAAAGGAGGCAAACGGAAAAGGGTTCCACAGGTATGCGGTTAAAAAAAGAAGCTTTGTTCATGAACTCTATGTTTAGGGTTGAGCACGGATAAGAAGTGGGGGGAAATTATTTGTAGTGGTTTGGGCTAGACGAGTGATTTTTCGTGAGAGTGTGAGGAGGATGGGGGACTTTAGATTGGAGCTCAGATGAGCACTTGCCATCATCATCATCCTCATCATGACGGGCTCCTTGCCCGAACCAATGTGACTCTTCCTCCCCAGAGTTTCCTGCCTTCCATCAGTTGCCTCAGATCTTTAGGTTCTCAGTTGACATCGTGTGCTATTTGTTAGATGTACGTGGATCTAGATCGTCCTCTGCTTTCGCGTCCGTGTCGTGCAGTCCATAGCAATACATCACTCACCAATTCATGCTTGCTCCTCAGACAATGACCAGCAAATAGTAGGCGTCTTTCTCTGATGGTATTAGATATGGCAGGTAGATTGCCATAAAGTAGCTGCTTCGTGGGATGATTTTGCCAAGATATATTTAATATTGTTCTTAGCATACGGGTGTATGTGCCGTCTAGTTTTCTTTCCAATCTTTTGGTGAGTGTCCAGGTTGTCGCACCGTAAACAAGGACAGACTCTACCGCTGCCCTAAAGAACTGTCTTTTCAGTTTGTCAGCGAGTTTCGAAGTCCATACTGAATGTAGTCCATCCAATGCGGTCCATGCTTTTCAGATGCCAATTCCGATATCTCTCTCTGTGGAAACTATGTTGCTGCCCAGATACGTAAACTCAGCGATTTCTTTCAGTGTTGATCCAACCAAAGCCTTGATCTCTCCCTTCACATTAAAAGTCATAAATTTTGTCTTATCCGCATTTATGTGAAGACCAATGTCATTTGCAGACTTTTCTAGCTTACGTAACAGTGTTTGCGCATCAGCAGTGTTGTTCACGAACAAAGCAATATCGTCTGCGTAATCTGCATCAGTTATATGTGCTGATTGCTGACGTCTGTTTCTGGATTCATTTAGGGTGAAGCCCAGCATGTTGTGTATATCAACAGAGGTGCGAAGTACAAAGTCAAGACAGACAATGAAAAGAAAAGGGTCAAGAGTATCTCCTTGTAAAACCCCAGTGCGGATGTTGAAAAATTCAGTGTTTCCATCTGGGGACCTGACCATTGCTCGAGTGTGCTCATATAGCATCATGATAGCATTAATGACTTCATTTAGAATGGCATATGCTTTTAATATGCTGACACCTTTTCCTCTATGTAAGGAGTTGAATGCTTTGGAGAAATCTACAAAGATCATGACTGCCTCAAAGTTTTTAGCTTTGACTCCTTCAATCAGTCTCCTAACAGTAAGTATTTTATGGTATTGCCATAAAAATAACGATAGAGCAGAAACGGGCTCGCAACGTCTCTTCTGTGGAATAGAGAGCAGCCGAATTCTCCACCTATTCTAACACGATAAAGGTGATGGTCAATCGAGACCGAAAACGTTCGGTAAACTAGGGGACTTTATAAGAACTTTGGATCCCACAGCAAAAATACTTGTACGAAAACAAGAAAAATTCGAAAGAAAGATCATAAAAAGAAGAACGAAGATCCTCTTCAATAACATATGCGCGAATAAATATATATGGATACAATTTTGTTTTAACTGTAAGCTTTTTATGCTAATATTATGCCAATATAAACCATGTAGAATATCTGCATGAAAATAATTACACGTAATAATTGATGATCATCCCATAAGAAAACAGAAAAAACTAATATGGAATTAATTAAAATGAATGTTTAAAAGAATATGCAAATTAGCTAGATCTTTTGCTAATGAGCGCAATTCCACAGACCATATATAAGAAAACAGTATTTTCTTTTTCAATAAATAGAAAAGATATATGAATATCAATACACACAAAAGAAAAACGAATTTATAGAAGATAGATAGAGATAGACTATCAGATCCGACCGGCTTTGCTCGGGCCCCATGTACTGTTCATAAGGTTATGTGCATTTGTATATATTAAAAAAGTTTGAATATGTAAAGTAATGTCTTTCTGTATAATAGTCTTCCTTAACTACCATAGAGAAAAGACAGACATCTTCAATTTTTTTAGATTGATAGATAGATTCGATGTAATATATAGTAATGATTTAAAAAGTATATAAAAAAGACTCATGCGTCACCACCGAGAATCGAAACCAACACTTTCAGCTCACGATTTATCTTGCCTCTGCCGTCAATGACTGGGCAACGAAAACATGTTTACCGACAGGATAAAAGTTAAACCATGAGCCAATAGGTACTACGTTATGCATTCGTAATGCCGGGGTTCGACCTTCACCTGGCAAATTTCTTTTTTTTAATTTTCGCACTTTTGCACCGATTTTTCCGGACTAAAACCCAAGTATAAAGTTTTGCATGGATTCATATACCTTATATATGAAGTTCATGTCTGTAGACCAAAAACACTAGGAGGAGTTTGGTAGGCAAAATTTGTCAAACAAAAATATATACGTATACATAAATATATATGGATAATTTTTTTTTTGTTTACTAGAAACTTTTTACGCAAATATTACGGAAGTCTAAATCGTGTAGAATATCTGCATTAATATAATTACACGTAATAGTTAAATAAAGATGATCATCATATAAGAAAACCGAAGTAACTAATAGAGAATTAATTAAAATGAATGTTTAAAAGAATATGCAAATAAGCTAGATCTTTTGCTAGCGAATGCAATTCCATAAGCCATATATAAGAAATGTGTATTTTCTTTTTAAATAAATAAAACAGAGGGTTTTTAATATGTATATTAATACACCGAAAAGAATAAGGAATTCATAGGAGTATACACACATAAATATACGTGCATGTATATATATATATATATATATATATATATATATAATCATCCCTATATATATACTTCTAAAAAAAGTTGGGTTTTTTTTTCATATTATTTTGTATTTCTGCAGGTCAGCAGTAGACAAAGATAAACAAAAATTATAAACTTTCATACTTTTCGATTCTTTTTTCATACATTTTCACACACATATCTCTCCCTCTCTCTCTCTCTCTCTCTCTCTCTCTCTATATATATATATATATATATATATATATATATATAAATATATATATATATATATATATATATATATATATATATATATAGTTGGGTACATATATTAAGATCATCGGATCAATTGCTATTAAAATGTATTTCTTTATAAAAAAACCTTACTACACGTTTTAAATATTTCGGTAATGATTATAATCAATATATACTAATAATCAATATATAATAATGCAAAATCTATTAGGTTCAACTTATTACATGGGTTTTATTATTTTAAATGTTTAAAATACAAAAGCTTTAGCTTAACACGTTTTGAAATAGAAGTCAATTTCATGAAATAAAATTACGTAGTTCATAGTTACCATCGATTCTATTAAATGAAGATCCGATACATCCTAAAATTTGATAAATACTTATGTTTATATATTCCTTATAATTTCCCATAAAAAGAAAACTATAATTTGAGGAATATATATGTGCTGATACTTTATAATTATGAGAACATTTTAGAAATATCGGAAGTATATTTATTTTCTTGTCGGGCGTTAACATTTTAAAACTTTTTGCATACATCCTTCAATTTTTGCGTTTTGGGGAGAAAAAAATTTTTCACTAATTATTTTTATTAAAGTGTTAATGAACATTTATATTTTCAGAACTGTACGACAAGTCAATCGGAAAGTGGAAAAGGACCCGAAACCTACTGGTAAGGTAGTAGTCCAACAATTGAGCGATCAAGTTATTGAAATTTCTGTTCCGACATTGAGAAGGGCACTGAAGTCAACGGGATTCAGTGGTACCGACCAACGAAGACTCCTCTCCTCTCCAAGAAACATGTTAAAGAGTTTGCACAGGAGTTTATTGACAAGGATTAAACTTTTGTGGGTTCAGTTTTGTGGTCAGATGATACTAAAATTGAACTTTTTGGCAGCAGATATGTGTCGTTTGTGTGGCGGAAAAAAGGGGAAGCCTTCAACCGAAAGAATACAGTCCCTACGGTGAGGTATGATGGAGGAGACCGTATGTTTTGGGGTTGCTTTTCAGTTAATGGCACTGGATAACTTGTCACTATGGATGGCATCATGAGGCAAGATCAATACGTTAAAATATTGACTAAAAATCTGAAACCTTCTGCAGAAGCCCTTACTCTTGGAACCAACTGGGTCTTCCAACAGGACAATGATCGAAGACATACGGCGACATCGGTCAAGAAATGCTTTTGGATAATGAAATAAACGTCCTGAAGTGGGCAAGTAAAAGTCCGGACTTGAATCCAATGGAAAACATGTGAGTTGTGGTGAAGGCGAACGTGAAAAGAAGGAAACCAAGGAACCTGAGGGAAATAAAAGATATCGCCAAGGAAGAATGGTTTAATATTCCTGTTATTTAGTGAAGGAACTTAGTAATGTAGTATAGAAAACGTCTGAGAGCTGTTCTTAAAAACAAAGGCTTTGCAAGTGGCTATTAATAAAGGGTGCCAATAAATTTGAATTCTTCTGTTTTTGTTATCATTAATAATATTTATTTTGAATATCTTATAATAAACTAAGAGTGGTTCAGGAGATCTGTAGATGATCGATATAAATGTTCATTAACACTTTAATAAAAATAATTAGTGAAGAAATGTTTTTTTTTCTCCCAAAAACGTAAACATTGAAAGGTTGTCAATGATTTCGGCTTTAATTATATATATATATATATATATATATATATATATATATATATATATATATATATATTTCTGATTTTCGATGTAACAACTCACATATAATTATATATGTTCTCTATTTATCGCAGCACATCATAATTACATAATCTCCTTCATTATTTATGGCTAATAAAATTCTTATCAGAATTGATCACAAGGACTTGTGAGGTAGTGGATAAAGTATTTGTGCAAATCCTGGTGTGAAGTTAAACAATTCTTGAGGTGAACTTTCAATCCTCAGTGCAGGCGGCACTCAAAAAAACAATTGCAAATTGTTTGGGACTTCTATCGGGTCATAGCTGATGAAACAAGAGGAGGCTACCTCCGTTCAAAATTCCCGAGTTAGACGGAAAGATTATCGGGTTGGGCGGAAAGATTCTCGAGTTGGACGATACAGTGAAGATGTTTTACCGAGGGAAACGTGGTGTAAATAACACGCAGAATGAGCAAAATCTACATAATACAAGTAGTATTAAGTTTATTTTAAAACGCTTTTGCTGGTTCATTTAATTTTATCTACCAACTAGGTTGTAAGAGATGTAAAGCGAATAATCAACACTATATGCGTTTTCATACGTTGCATGTGTACTATGGGATACACATAATGGGCATGGAATATGTGCCTACATTATAGATTGCTTCCTGTGTGGAAGGGATATTTCTAGAGAAGATCCTAATTTTCCCTATATGTGCTTCCGGATTGCACTTGCTTAAACCACTGCATTTATATTTGCTCTCTATCGGCCCCATAACAGCGGGGTTACTATCTTTAAGAGTATATCTGAGAAAATAGACCACATCCTGTCTGTATATCCCTCGGCTAACATCCACATCTGTGGTGACTTAAACGTCCATAACGTAGAATGGCTGACCCATTCAAATAAGACAGACGATGAGGGGAGGTTTTGTCATGATTTTGCCATTGCTTATGACCTCACTCAGATTGTTCGCGAACCCACCCGTGTGGCCAATACTACTGGTATATATGCAAGCCTTCTAGACCTTTTTCCCTCAACTTCCCCTAAGCTATATTCATGTTCCGTTCATTCTCCTCTAGGATCCTCCTACCACTCCGTCGTATCAGTTAAGATAAAAATTAAATGTAATAAGTCCCCAGACGTGCCCCTCCACCGTACTGTATACCGATACTCTATGGCTGACTGGGATAGCTTCCGTACATTCATATCTGATTTACCTCTGCATTCCATGTTTAAAAAGGATGTGTCCTCTGTAGTATCAGAGCTGACCGAATGGTTAATTGTAGGCAAAGACCGATTCATACCATCTAAAAAATTCCAACAAAAACCTAACAGCCAGCCATGGTTCTCCCCAGAATGTGCTGCTCCTATCGCGCACAGAAATCACTTTTTTCCATAACTATCAACATAATAGATGCACTGAGACTAAAGCTGGTTTTAGGAACGCCAGCAACCACTGTAAAAGAGTAATAAAAAATGCAAGAGAGCTATATTCCCAGTCTGTTTAATCCAAGGTAGCTGATCAGCGGCTTGGATCCCACCAGTTTTGGCAAATAACAAATAGGATCCTGAACAAAAGTGTGCGTTCTATCCCAATTATTATCAATGGACCAGGGGTCATCTAGTCAGCATCACGCAAGGCCAAGCTATTTGCAAAGACCTTTGCAGCTTATTCTACCCTATGCGACGAAGGCCATCATCTCCCCATATTTCCTCCTATGACACAGAACACGCTAGGTAACATACAAATATCTGTGCATTGGGTCGCCAAGCTAATCAAGAACCTTGATTCCAGTAAAGCAACTAGCCCTGACGGCATCCCAATTATAGTGTTAAAAAAGCTTCAACCAGAACTTGCTCCCATACTTACGAAACTATTTACGCGTTGCCTTAAGGAGAAGTGCTTTCCAACTCCCTGGAAGACCTCATCAGTATGCTCTGTATTTAAGAATTCAGGTGAAAAGTCATCTCCCTCTCAGTACAGACCAATAAGTCTCCTGTGTGTTATGAGTAAGTTGGAATTCATATTAAATAGAGAAGTAGTCAGCCACCTCAGCAGAAATAACCTTAGTGACACACAATATAGCTTCCGTTCTGCAAGTTCTACAGCAGATGTGATAACGGTTATATCTCACAGGATTAGTGAATCCTTTGACAAAGGCTTCCTTTCTAGGGCAATTGCTCTTGACATATCATAGGCCTTCGAAAGGTATGGCATAAGGGCCTACTTCACAAGATTTCCAGCTACGGTATAATTGAAAATGTTTTCTCAATTATTAAATCATTTCTCTCCGATAGGCTCATAAGAGTAGTGGTCGATGGAAAAAAATCAGAGGCCTGCATTATTAATGCTGGAGTCCCTCAAGGGTCAATCCTAGGCCCAAGTCTCTTCCTGATCTACATCAATGACTTCCCTAAACACATACGTAAATCATTCGTTGACATCTATGCTGATGACACGACCATCTACGGCAACACATCAAAGGCTGTAAATGACAAAGTTCTCTCTGATTCTCTCTCCTCTGATCTCGAGCGCGTGGTTCATCTGGGGAAGACGTTGCTGGTTACCTTTAATGCATCTAATACCAAACTTCTATATTTACATCATAAACGCTCTGATCCCCATCTGGTATCAATTGAAATGGATGGCTCTCGTCTAGGAGAAGCCCGATGATTTGACAAGCTTCTGGGTTTGTCCTTTACTCCTGATCTGAAATGGAACACATACATCGTCTGTTGCCAAGGTCGCTGGAAAGATGATGGGATCCTTCTACCGCTCCAGAAGATATCTCAGTACTGATGCAATTCTTTATCTATATAAAAGCCACGTACGTCTAAGGATGGAATACTGCTGCCATATCTGGCCAGGAGCTATTAAAAACAACCTATCCTGCCTTGACAGAGTACAAAATAGACTTCGTGGCTTAGTGGGGGATGCCCTTTTCTCTTCCCTGCAACCTCTCTCCCACAGAAGAGACGTTGCGAGCCTATCCTTGTTTTATCGTTATTTCCATGGCAGGTGCTCATCTGAAGTCCAATCTCGCCCCCCTCGCCAATCTTTCACGAAAAATACCCGTCTAGCTGAATCCACTATCAAAAATTTTCCCCACTTTTTATCTGTGCCTAAATCAAAACGTAGACTCTATGAACAAAGCTTCTTTCTTAGAACTGCACGCCTGTGGAACTCTGTTCCGTCTGCCTGCTTCCCACCTGACCACAACCTGGATGTCTTCAAGTCCAACGTAAACAAATTCCTAATGAACCGCCCCTTAAGTAAACACTTCATTAAATCTCCCCACTAACGTACTGTACTTGCAATAACCCTTATCCCTGAGTGGCTTCCGGGCCTTGATAAGTGTAGACCACCGTGTAAAAAAAAAGAGATAGGACGGTTCCAAGTAGCAGCCAGAATGTGGCACAATGGCGTAGCTCCCATCTTGGGGAAGCTGGAGGCTTATACATTAATAAATCTTATGCTTAACTTGTTCTGTACTTGTCTGGAGGCAAGCATACACATATTTCAGTGAGTATAAATTTTTAAAGGTTGACACTGTCTGTACACGAAGATTGATATGCATTCAGTATACGGAATTAGATAATCTATGTTGACATTTGAATTTGAAAAACAAGATATAAGCTATGAAACATATCTCTCTCTCTCTCTCTCTCTCTCTCTCTCTCTCTCTCTCTCTCTCTCTATTTCTCTCTTTCACTCCATTTTCTCTCTCTTTCAATGAAGAAAGAGAGAATAGGATATATAATGCTATCGGTTTTAACCAGTTGAATCTTGCACCTTGTTCGGAACGGACGATCAAATATAGCAGTTTTACTGCATGCATTGGCCGACGATTAAATTTTCTCCTCCATTGTTAAACGTAAAATAAATTTTATATTTTTATAAAAATGCATTTGTTCGCTTTTTTTTTGTACAAGCGTTAAATTTCAGCATGCAATACCGGTCATTAATGCAGACGATGGAAATGCTGCCTCTAACGACGCAATGAAGATTCAAGAAGTAACCCATGCCAGCCGGTTATAGCCGACGACATATCCAGCCGTTAGTATTTCTATGTGCATATCGCTTGATATCGTGTCTAACACCGTGGAGTTGGTTTCCTCAACCAGGTAAGTCTCCCCGGCAAACGATAGTGTCATAAGAGTACAAGCTGAGTGCAAGTTGTGCTATTAAATCAAGAGTTAAAAGGTAGCATTAAAAATAAAAGGGAACGAATCATAGAGATGTAACAATGGCTGATAATTCTTTTTAATATATTTAAAATTTGTCTGCAAAGCGATCGAAGAAATATTGAATTCAGATTTCATGTTATCTATAGGAAATAGAATATCAATATTTAATCAACTATTGACTATAGCCATACAGATTACTGGAATAAATCTGTGCGTTATATATTTATCAAACTCAAACGTACACGAGAAGCGGAAATGCGGTTCCAGAAAAAGAAACTTTATTTTCATTTCGCCTTCCACTTGTTACTTTAAAAAAAGAATGTAATTTCGAAGTTCAATCATAATGAAATATGCAATGCAGCATGTTTATCATCGCAAAAATGGTTTCATGTAAGGAAACATATGTTTTATTCATCTCATATGAAGATTACTATAGATTTCTTATATAAATCCTCAAAAATGTTCGATCACCTCATTGTTATTTTCGTTAATTACAGGTTGTTTTAATAGTCTTGTATTTAATGCGACTTTGTATTTTATCCTTAGTAGAATATTTAGTGCGTTTGATTGTTTTTATTTTCATGATATACATATTATTCTACTAAAAATGTCCCTTGATTACATCCTGAAACTGTGAAAAATAAAAAAAACAATAGTCACAGTTATACCATACGCTACCATAATTAGTTTGTGAATTTCATTTTTTACTAAAGTGTCACCACTTATCAAGTCCACGAGTCAACTCTAGGACAAGGCTAATGAGTTAATAAAATAATTAAAACACCGTGACAATCAGTGATAGTAAAACTTGGTTAGGTTTTTATTATACAAGAAGACGGCTAAACACAGAAAATATATATATAAACGTTTGACTGATCATGTTATAGTCAATTGGGAAGTAACTTCACGGTATTGTGTTCCAAGGACAAAAAGTTCAAGGAAGGGGTCTCTGTTCATAATCATTTCGTTTAATTTTAGGTGAAAGTAAGAAAAAGTGTGTACGGTTGTGTAACAAGACGAGCATTTGTTTCGAAAGGTTTGAAACAGAAATCATAGATTAAAGCTCATTTAATCAGCTACACTCATTAGCTACCCAGCAATTTATTATATATTGAATCTTTTTATCGCTTTCACATGATCTGGCTTATTAACGATTACTAATAATAATTATTGTTGTACTCATATGACTTCCATAATATCTATTTACAGCTTAAAAGAAGCTTTTGTACCCAATATAACGGGAAGCACCGTCTTACTCTGTTATGTAACTGATAAAGAAAGGTTCCACTACATTTAAGCTTTATCGTCGAAGAGGTGATTAGATATCACTTACTTTCGCGTGAAGGTTAATTATATTATTTGTAACGTCTCTGTCTTCAATGAATGAAGTAAGATCATAACAATACCGAAGAATCTATATAATAAAATAAAAAGATACAATAAAGTATTTTCATCATGATATTATTCGTACGCTCATGCAACAGAAACAAAAAAAAAACATGAATATAAAATATTTATTCAATAAAAAAAGTTTTCCAGACGGGGTTTGTTTACTCTGTCCTGTGGAATTAATTTTACTACGTTTGATTTCATAATGTTGGCCTAATGGCACAGCAAAAAAATAAAGAATATGTTTGCACTCTTACCATAAGCAGTGGGATCTAATTATTTTGAAATTAAAATTCAGAACATTAATTACAACTTGATGTAGCAGCATTATAATCGGTTCAAATGCCTAGATGTATAATCTACTAAACGCTTATTTTTAATGTAGAACATAATTATTAATGCAATAGAAAATAAACACTTTGTAGAATGCAGTGTTTTATCATCTCACGTATATATATATATATATATATATATATATACATATATACATATATATATATATATATATATATATATATATATATATATATATATATATATATACTAACAAAAGTACCCGTCGTTGACTGGGTTAAAAAACAGCCTACAGAAAATTGTCTCTGACTTATGAAAGTGTGATAGGTTATGAAAAGGAAGGGTTGTAAAGAGATAGCTTCGAATTTGGGGGGTTATCAAACCAAAGCAAAATATGATGTGAAATATTTCCATTCTATGGAGATCAGGCGCGAACGAACACCCCATAATTTTATTATACCATATTTCTTCAAACTGAAACATAATTATCAAAGTATACTTACGCAGATAGATATGAAAAGTATTTATTAAAGTGTGTGCCTATTTCCATTCTATGGAGGCCAGGCGCCAACGCAGACCCTACAATTTTATTATATCATCCTTATTTAAGTTAAAACATACTTATCAAAGTTTTCTTATGTACATCTATATCGAAAACACGTGTAAACGTGTTTTATTTTTTTTCATTTTTAATTTTTTTTATTTCCATACTTTGGGGACCAGGCGCGAACGCAGACCCCACAATTTTAATGAACCACCGTTCTGCCAGATCAAACATACCCATTCCTGTGTCTGGATACATCTTCTATCATTATATGTAATTAGTTTTTTAAAATAGTCAACCATATAGGAGCCTAATAGTGACCAGACACACACACACACACACACATACATACACACACAGACATTCAGCTTTATATTATATATATATTTATATTTATATGTAAATATATAGATATATGTATGTGTATATATATACTTATATATGTATGTATACATATGTCCATATACAT
The DNA here is from genome assembly GCF_053919585.1 of Euprymna scolopes. NCBI lineage: Eukaryota > Metazoa > Mollusca > Cephalopoda > Sepiida > Sepiolidae > Euprymna > Euprymna scolopes. Next base: position 63,483,661 of record NC_136489.1, on the reverse strand, counting down.
ATATATATATATATATATGTGTGTGTGTGTGTGTGTGTGTGTGTATGTGCATTTACGCATCATAAAGTTGAGTACGTTTTTCTGCCTAGGCAAAGCATACGCCGTCTTTAGAATTTATTTAAATAGCATACTTAAAGAGTGCATGACTTTATCCGTGACCTAACGCAATCGTTCTTATTCCAAAGGTCACCGCCCATCCTCCCCAAAAAGCCACATCCATATTTCTTTTGGCCTTTGGACATTTCCCACTTCCAGTTTGAAAATGACTCTCTTATTTTCGGTGAAAGCTAATAAACGGCAAGCATTTTAAATATAAGTTAATTTAAGACAAATATAATTAACATTTTATTTCCTTCATTTATTAAAAGTATTATTATTTTTCGTTAATTGTGGGTGTTTTTAAAGACTTAGTGAGGTATCATTACATTACATTCCAACCGCGTAATTACTTGCACATCAAAACATCTAGGGATATTTTAAGTTTGATCCACGGAATGAATGACGTAGTGTGGTACCTGTAAACAAGTACACTGAATAGATCATATGGAAGCTGATCTTCTTAGATTTGAAAATTGTGGAAGGCTTAATTGTCCCAATAATTTTAATTGATTTTATTCTAATAAAATCACACAATTTTATTCCTTAAATAATTTTGCGCGTTGTAAAGTATTTATATTAGGCCTTAATACGTCATTTCTCGTTGATTTATTTGAAACGTCTTTTTCGCTTAAAGCAACTACTCATTTTTGTTGCCTCTTTTTTTAATGTTCCATGAGTTTGTTTTTTTTATTTTAATGTAAAGACTTGCGCTCGGCTATTCAATTACATTATCGGATGATATTATAAATTGCGCTGGTCGCTATTACGATTTTATCTGTTATGTGTTGTATTTATGCATATTTTAAAACATGCATTCAATGCGTTTGCCATAATCTCAAGAACTTACACATCTAAAGTAAATATTAGCGGTTACTACATCTACATTTATTTCATAAAGGAGTATGCATTCACGGTTGAATCAAATAAAAATCTTCATCTTTTTTATAAATTAATTCATCTGATGAATATTCTTCTACACCTGTACATGAATCAACATGAATAACCTCAACAAATCCTGGTAGCAATAAAATCGTAATCATATATTATTGAAGCGTAGGAATTCCATAAATATTGGCCCCTAAAGAAGCATATTGACACTTGTAAAGAAATTAGCTACTTTTGGGGATCGAGTCTAACAGGTGACTGCGACGGGTACAGGCACTAAACAGGACGGGAATTACAAAGGTTAGATGTTCAATTAAATAAAAATATTTTAAAGAAAAGAAGATATTTGACATCGATGGACTTCAAGAGGTGATTGCTGCTTGTCGTGTTAGTTTTGTGAACGTACGAGGGAACACAAGTTATATGATTTTATTACTGCACATTCCATTAAAATATTGTAAAATCTCCATAATTCCTGTAATCACAGGATTGCGCACGAAATCTTACTCGCTGTAAGCCCACATAACAGAAAACCGCATCTTCTGAAAAGCAGTAATGCAGAAAAGCTGAAGCTAACACAAAATATTCACAAGTGAAGTGAACCGAATATTTAATATGAATATACAATATCTATACATTAAAGAGAGTTAATGACAGTCCTGGAAAAGTGGAAAACTGACACAAAAAGAAATGCGTAATACATATAAGGATCCGCTCGTAAAACTAACATCAATTATGCAAACACCTTTAAACTTATAAAAAATATTGCAATAGTAAAACTAACCCACATAATACACTAATATTATCTACCACATATAATCCGAAAAAAAACGAAATACTCAGTAATTTCTGGCCCGCCTAAGGGAAATAAAACGAAAGAAAATCATAAACTTACATCGTCTCTATACGTTGACGTAGATAAATCGGCATCGTAAAAGCTAAAAGATATGATAGGATGCTTATTTTTACTAAAATTATAGAGAATGCCATTGACTTTGGCAAACCAGAATAAATTATAACCGACATTGCCTGAAAGAGAGTAATTAAATCTGAGCATATCTGTAGTCGCACAGGCTCATATGGACAGCGTTACTTATTGTCAGCATTTATTAGTAATGACGTATGTGATATCGTACATTAGTGTATATATATGTGGGTGTGTGTGTATGTGTGTGTATGTGTGTGGTTTAGTGGCGTTGTTACCATTTAGAACTGCTTAAAAGCTTCACCGCTCACTCATTTTCCGACCAAATTTACAACAGTCTATAGATAACCTTCTCAGCTATATTGTGAAAAAAAAATCAATTTTCTTTCAGTGAAACAAAAGATATGATGAATTTACTGGTGTTCAAAATCGGAAAAAAGTAAGGAAGTGAGCGACGTTATCTATGACAGTGTCCATAGCAACCGCGTCGCTCCAGCGACTACCGTTTCTACCAATTCGCCGCTCTCACGAAAATAGAAGTAACAAGTAAAACAGAGAGAATGAAAATATGAAACGGAAGAGAATTGGCGGGATTTTATTGAATGAAGGCGTGTGTCGTATATTGTTATTATATATGTGTAAGTTATGTTTAAGGGGGCAAAAAAATAAGACTTAAATTATTAAACAAAGAACAAGTGAATTCACTGGACGCCTGGAAAAATCATGGATTGCAATAGAAAAATGCGAGCGTGAAATAAATATGGTTACGCTTAAACATGGAAAAGTAAAGGACTAGTTGTTAAAACTGGAGAGGAAAATGACAAGATATTCTAGTAAAAAATATAATAAATGTATAACTAAAAATATTGCAGCATTAAGATTTTTTTAATTCATTTCATAACCTTATATTATCAATTCTTAATGCTGCAAGAGTTTAAGTTATAAATTCATTATATTTTTTACCAGAATATCTTGTCCTTTTCTTTTTCAGTTTTAACACCTAGTCTTTTACTTTTCTAAGTTTAAACTTAACCATATTACTTTTCATGCCCGCATTTTTTCTAAAAACAAAATATTATTTGTTGAGGTCCAAAATAAAAATGGGCAATTTCTAAAAAAAAAAAACATTCGATCTTCAAGGTAACCAAAATATCATTTAAAAAAATCAACAACAAAAAAACTAGGTAAACATATAAACGATAAAAACTAAGTAGTAAGTCGTCTATGGCGTCATAGCGTTATAGAAAGATGCTGGACTGAAATACATAAGGTCCAGGGTTCGAGTCCTACTAACAGTCGAGCTATGCTAAAGAGTGGTAGGGCCCCGAAACATGCATGTACGTAGATTACTGTTTTTTAAATAAATACAAAATAGTATATATATATATATATATATATATATATATATATATATATATATATAATTTAACCGTGATACTTGAGTTTTATTTTAAAATTAAAATTCACGCCTGTATATGCATTCATAAAACACTAGGTATAAATAAGTTATAAATATTTCTTGAAAAAATATTCCAGATATGAACAACTGTTAGGAGATTTTATTTAGCTGAAATTAAATAAAAAAGGAGTCAATCGGCATACATTGATCATTCCACACCGCATACTTCTACAATAGAACTTTACTTATGAGTGTCCGCTTACACGACTTCATAACTATGTAAAGTCGTTTCCATTGAATGGTTATTTCTCGGGAGCCCCAGAGAAAAACACTAGTCTGCAAAGGCTAAGCAAACCATTTGTTGATTGGTTTTGAATTTTGAAGTAATTTTTACTTCCTGCACTAATGACTTCGTAAGTATAAAAGATTCTTGCCTCTAACTATAAAAATATTATCAATATTACGATATATATATATATAGAGAGAGAGAGGGATAGATAGATAGATAGATAGATAGATAGATAGATTGATAGATAAATAGATAGATAGATAGATAGATAGATAAATGTGCATGTTTATATGTGTGAGGGTACCTGTGTATAATACTGCAAAATAAAGAGAACGACATTCTACTTGCGACGTATTAAGTTGGTCCTTACATAATAAGTGTTTACGTTCCTGAATTTGGTAGATAAGGATTAATATTTCGTATTATGTGTGTGTTCTGACAATTTAAAATACTGGGTTTTATTTTCACAATGTGTTCAGCAATGTAACCTCTGGCGTTTTTCAAATGTATATCGTCGAACTTGGTCATCTCTCCGTCGAACTGGGTAATCTGCACATAATTTGCCATGTAGAATGCTCTTATTCTGTCAACTGAGTAGAAATTCCAAGTAATTTGCAATTGTATTGTGAGTGTCGCACGCACTGAGGATTGAACCTTCAACCTCTAATAGAACGAAACTATACGATTGAATTTACTAAGGACTTTCTCCACTATACGACGGATCCTGGTGTAAGGATCCAATGAACTAGACCAGATATTACATCGATAGAAACTTTTGCAAATAACATTATAAAAGAACATAGTCCGATCAATCCAAAAAATACGAATAGAGAGACATGTTCTCCTGGTATTTAAAGTATAGGAATAGTACATCAACGCAAACAATGCGGACTATTTTTGCCTACTGCACAAAATGGAAAACTAGTGGTTGACACAGCAAGGAAAATGCGATAACAACACTCCATACACTTCTGTTAAACTTATTTATGAATACTTACGTCCACTTTAGATTGGGCGTATCTTGCTGTGGCACATTGCACTTTTAACGTACAAATCGATACTGCAGTACAAAACGGACGACACAAGAATCAGGTGGAAACTGGAGAAACCTTATTTGCAAACGTCAGGCTTGTTTGAAGAGGGAGAAGAAGAGGATCAGGCAGCCTGAAGCCGAATTATTTATTACGGTTTGCGTGTAGAGAGAAAATTGAAACACTTCTAGAATTTCGGCGAGCCCTTTTATAAAAGGAATCACTGAGCATGAACGCATAGCCTTAGTGTCATCAGTAAACACGAGTACGCAAACTTGTTGGGTGTTCGCTGCATATCCGATCTTATTGCAAATAAAAGAAAGTAAGACTGATCCTGGTTCTATACCTCCACATCTCATATAATAGTAAATTGATCAACAACCGCCATCGTATTAAATTATAGATGATTAATCTAGAAACATTTTTTATCTTAACTAGATTTGATCGTTATACTAAATTATGTGCAATCAAAACAAACGTTAATACTAATTCTTTTTTTCATTTACAGTATTCATCAGTATTTAATATCAACAGTAATTGTTTCAATATTTTCTGTATCAAAGTATGTGTTTACTTAGGTTTATATATATATATATATATATATATATATATATATACTAGTTAATTTACTCACATGAAATTAATATACGAAAGTATAGATTTATCCGTAAACTTTAAGTATTTACTTCAACAGAGCTAAATACGTAGGTAGAGTTAGTTAGTAATTTATAAAATATATATGGCGATAAGCTACACTGAATATTCGTGAAAAATGTGTTATCCTGTACTTTAAAGAACCCAACATCTATTAAATTGTAGAAGAAAAATAGCAAATAACTGTATTCACAAGATAAAATTTACTCTAGGATAGCGACAGAAAATAGTTTTAAAACAAACTAAAGCAATAGAAAATAAACAACATATATCTAAAGTAATGGCAGAAACACTAGAAGATGACCTCCAATCAGTAGTGGAATGGGGACAAAAATGGATGGTAACGTTCAATGCCACCAAGACAAAACTGGTTTCATTCAATAATTACCTTCTCTACCACCTATAGCAATGGCCAACGACTCTTTATCTGAGAGTACGTCTCTCAAGCTCCTTGGCCTAACGTTCACTGGAAACATGAGTTGGAACAGTAACATCGAGGGCATTGCCAGGGCCGCTGCAAGGAAGGTGGGCTCTCTCTACCGTGCTAGAAAACTTTTAACACCCGAAAGTATCCTGTACCTCTATAAGGCCACTATTCGCCCATGTATGGAGTATTGCTGTCATATTTGGGCCGGTGCATCGGCTACTAGTCTCTCGCTCCTTGGCAGGGTTCAAAAGAGAGTCGCAAATCTGATAGGCCCTAAACTGGCATCAAAACTTCAGCCTCTGTCCCATCGTTGAAACGTTGCATCCCTCTGCCTGTTCTACAAGTACTATAATGGTGAATGCTCTGAAGAACTGCAAGCACTTGTGCCCCCACGACGTGAACACCCTCGACAGACCCGACAAGCTGCAAAATCCCACCCCCACACTGTAGAGATCCCTAGATGTAAAAGATCCTTCTACTCCAGTAGTTTCTTCCCCAGAACTGCTAGACTTTGGAATTCCATTCCGGGTCACTGCTTCCCCAACTGTACTGACATGCATAAGTTCAAGTGCAACGTGAACCAACATCTCGCTGCCCTAATCCCTACATAGTACCCCAGTAGATGTTTCCCCTGATAGTAGCCCCCTACACCAAAGTGGCAATATGCCTTGTTTGAGGTGAAAATGTAATAAAAAAAAATTTAAAAAAATATATATATTATGTGCTTCTATTGAAGTTCATATTATTCAAAACACTTGTTAAATATTGCACTTCACTAACAAATATAACGATCGCGTGAGTATATATATATATATATATATATATATATATATATATATATATATATATATATATATGGTCCGCAACACAATTCTTGCAGTTTTAAACTTTAAAATTCAGATTAATGTATCTCGGCTCGAACAAATTTTTATTGGTCGAAATAAGAACGATCAAAATCAGCACACGTAGCCAGTAGGCCCTGTCGGTGGGGCATTAGAATACACCGACTGTCCCCCTGCAGCGGGTAAAAGTCCCTCAATGGGGGTCCTTGATATGACCTTAAACTATATCCAGTGGTGAGGCCCCAGCTTGTTTTATATATATCTGTCACATCTGACATTTATAAGCAGAGGCTTAAGAGAATCTGATATTTTTCAACCATACTCTTTTTTCCTATCTCGAATTGGAAACCAAACCTAACGATGTTTTCCCGATTCTTTGTATAATTTCAATATATATATATATATATATATATATATATATATATATATGTGTGTGTGTGTGTGTGTGTGTGTTTGTGTGCGTGTGTGTGTAATATATTTTGTAATAAATGTGTTATATTATATATATATATATACATATATATATATATATATATATATATATATATATACATGTACGTTTCATGTTTGTGGATTCATCAGTGTGGGGATAATCAACCATGCTGGTCGAATGATTCAACCCAGAAAACAAGAAATATATTTGTCTTGATTTCTGAGCGCGAGGCGAACGAGACAAGAAATCATTCCATTCATGTGTCAAATAGACGGACAGCAACAGCTTGCTGTCTTTACGGTAAAAAACTTACATCATAACTTACATTTTTCTGCTTTCTTTTATTCCCATTAAAACCCCCATCTGAAAGAGGGGCTGCACATAATATTTTTTATAAGAAATACAATAATAGTGTAAACATGCATGGTTCATTGTTATGTGTATACATATTTATATATGAAATAAAATGGAGGTGGAAGGACCTGAATACTCAACGTTTCGTCCGATTTATTTGGGCTTTTTCAAGAGGGGTGGTCATTGACAAAAGCCTGCATAATCGGGCGAAACGTTGAATATTCAGGTCCTTCCACCTCCATTTTATTTCATATTGTCGTATTTAATCCAGCTAACCAATCATATTTATATATGTATACAGTATTCTAATTTATTATCAAATTTATCTAAATAAAAGTAGGTTGTTTTGAGGATTATATAGGTATGTTGGTTGAAAGAAAATTCGAATTTACATTGAAGAAGAGACTAACATAAACAATATATTTAACGTGAATGATAGGGCCAGTCTCAGTCTGTCTTCTGGTGCTACCAGATCAGGCTGCCTATTGGCTTTCTGAGACGAAATGCACCTACATCGATTTCTGTTTTTGTTTTCTATTCTATTTTGTAAAACTTAATTATGTTCTACAAAAACAAAACAAAATCAACAGCCCCTTCCCTCCCTTTTTCTTTTTCCTTCCCTACTTCCGGTCCTGGATATGACCTTAAACTATATCTGATGGTGAGGTCCTAGTTTGCGGGCTTTGGGGAGCGTGGAGCCACCCTTTAATTGCCATTGCTCCCAGGTTCACTCTGACCCGGAGTGGTAGTACCTGTTATGGTCCCAACTATGGGTTAAATAGAAACTTTAAAAAAAAAAAAAAATCATATATTCTATTAAAAACTTTCTTCAAAATCACTGGATCGGCATTAAATGACCTAGAAAGGGTTGATATCCCGTAAAACAAAAACAATCAATCAATCTGTCTTATAACTCTTTCAATCTGTTCCTATAAATATTTTTTTTTTAAATTGATGAGAACATAATATACCATATGCTGGAAAAAAAGATTGTGCACTTTGCATATTACAAATAAAATACTCGAAACCGATTAACTAAGATGTTCAAAAATTAAATGTTGATATATACTTGCAAAAATTCTTCTAAAACAGTGTTATATAATCGAGACTAGCACATAATTAATTTCGAACAACTATTAATTATGTTAATTCGGTGTTTTATATGAAGTAAGAGGTCTAATGATATGGACGCATCTATGCTATTATGCATTCATTTGCATGTATAGAGAATTATATATATATATATATATATATATATACATATATATATGAAGCTATATATATACATATCTCTCTCTCTCTCTCTATATATATATATATATATATATATAAAGATATGTATATATATATATATATAAAGATATGTATATATATATATATATATATATGTATTAAAGAGTATTTTATCACTATAAGGGAATATATAAATTAATAGAATATATAGCATATTAATAGAATATATGTATATAGTATATAATTGTAGTATTGATAAAATAGAAAATTATTAAATGAAATTAACTGGAACATAAATCGATGCATTTCTCGAATAAATTACAGACTAATTTAAACCAAAATTCGGCTCAAATGAAAGAATAACAACTATTCTAAATAAAGTTGATATAGATATTAAAACAGATCGTATATAAACTTTAATGTTTACAGTCATGATTATATTTATTTGCACGGTCCAATAATTTTATTTTTAATAAAATCTCATAAAATGGTTAGAATCAAAGCTTATGTAGTATCATATGTATTTTTAACTGTTTTTGCGATGCAACAATTGGATTTTTAAAAAAAATTAATACTAAAGAAATTACAAACGAAATTTCAAAATTACCGTGTTGAAAATTATTGGCACGGCTTATTATTTTCATCTATTACCAGTATAGTTACCACCAATTTCATATTTGACATGGTTTCGTTACCTTTTTGTAGCCTTATTATGTTTATTTAATGTTAATTTTTTAATATTTTTATTTTTCAGATAATTTTTAGACAGCGTTTGCTTTGCATTAATTTAAATCAAGGAATTTTCGTTATGGTTAAGACTAAGGAATACAGCAATACCCAAGGAAGTGTATGATAGCGTGTCATTCTAAAGGGGGGGTATGATAAAATTTCTAGGAAGCTAAACCTAATGAACCGCCCCCTTAAGTAAACACTTCATCAAATCTCCACACTAACGTAATGTACTTGCAATAACCCTTATCCCTGAGTGGCTTCCGGGCCTTGAAAAGTGGTGATCACTGTGTAAAAAAAAAAAAACCTTTCCAAATCCTCAATTCGAGCCACCGTAAAGAAGTTCACATCACAAGATTATGAATTTTGAAGCACAGCAAAAAATAGTTCGACGTGTCAACCAAAACCTAAGGATCACTGCTGGGGAGATTGTAGAGGAACAGAGAAGAATTGGAGTTGGCAAAGTTTTGAAGAGAACTGGTGTGAAAGGATGTCGCCCGAGGAAGACTCGCTTATTTAAACCTGTGCATCTGAAAGCCAGGCTAGAGTTCGTAAAGCGCCATATTGATAAAGATGTTTCGTTCTGGAAACGTGTTATCCTGTCCGACGAAACGAAATTTGAGTTAATCGGCCATAACTGTGTTCATTCTGTTTACAGGGAATCTGGCGAAGCTTTCTTGCCTAAGAACACCATACCAACTGTGAAACACGGTGGAGGCAATTTGATGTTTTGGGGATGCTTTGCTGCCACTAGACCAGGACAACTTGTTAAGGTTACAGGCATCATGAAAAAAAAGGAAGATTATGTTAAAATCCTGATTGAAACCCTGGGAGACTGCTGAAGAGCTATTACTGAGTCGACGTTGGTGCTTCATGCAAGATAATGACCGAAAGCATTCGGTTAATCAGATTAAAAAATGGCGTGAGGACATCAATATCAATGTTTTGGATTGACCATTCCAGAGCCCCGATCCCAATCCCATTGAAAGTTGTGGACGATTTTAAAATTGAGGCTAATTGAGAGGAAGCCTAATAATCTCGTTCTGTTAGAGGATTATTGTCAGGAGAAATCGACTAAATTTTTTTGCTGAAGAATGTTACAGGTTAGTGGAAAAGTATAATAAACGTTAACAAAACATTTAAACTTCTGCATTCAGTGTAATCAAGGAAGAAAGTAACTGCATGACAAGCTCACAGTTTAGCAGTCCGAGGAAAAAGCCATTAAAGTAGAAAGCTTTTGTGCTTGGATGTTCTCGATAAACGGACTTTTTACGAGTACGTCGAGGGAGCATAACTGCGATGTATTAATCAGAGCTTATCTCATCAAATACTTTTAAATCAGCAAAAGGGATACAACATTGTTGTAATGGGGCACTGGTTAAAGCTTAGTTTACCATGCGTAACTATTAGATTGGAGACTATTTTAGGGATATTTTCAAAGTGAAAAAGACAAGTGTTTAATCACTAACACATATAAACTGCATGCCTAAGCAAAATGTGGTTTTGTAGAAAACAAGATACTCTCGCTGTAGAGGAAATTACATTTTTCCATGAATCTTAGCAATCTCCTCAATATATTTATTCCAGTTTATGTTTCCCGCAAATATTAAGCTGGGGCGTTTTAAGGAATAAGTCTCAGGTAGAGTGTTAGTATTATTGGTTATCGCTGCTTGAGAAGCTTTATTGTATTTTTTTAAGGAAACAACCTTAGTTTTAAATGTTACATCGATTTTCAGTCAAATTCTACTTCTAACTAAAGGTTACTGCGATTTCCTTTAATATGTGTACAGTCGTTCTCCCCTCATGTGTATAATCGGTAAATATACTGATCTGAGACACAATATTATCAGGGTAGTCGTTTATTAATGTCAGGAACAATAGAGATGTAAGGATCGACACATGAAGCACTCTCGTATTGCTATAATGCTGTCTAGTAGATTTTCTCTTCGATAAGAAGGATCTAAGTATATTTTGCATTCGTCTAGTAATACTTTGTGATTTAATAAATATTAAGAACTTTTTAATGCCAGAGATTTTCAAGGGCTTTGGATATATCATAGGGATTGCTGGTTTGCCCCACTATATCAAGTGCGTTGTATATGCGATAAGAGATGACGTTTAAACTATCAGAAGTAGAACGGGATTGCCGAAATTCATACTGTTACTCAAAGATATTTAAACTTTTAAAGATATTTTACATGACATAAAATAAGTTCTCGGTTTTTATTTTAATCTATGTCATTCTTGATATGTTATTTAGGGTCTGCATTTCATTAAATAATTTATACTAGTATGTGATAAATCAACCCAACGATTCGGATGATACTTGCTTGGCCTTTTTTATCTCGTCGGTTTTTATCCTAAGGATTTTCCATTCATCAAGGTAAAAAAGACAACGTGTAGTGTTACGATTAAGTATAAGGTGAAATATGTAATTGGGATGGGGGCAGTCAGTGACTTTTTTCTTATATCTCTGTGGATAAATCCATGAAAAGCAGCCGTTAATACTAGATTTTAACACGACAACGTTATTAGGAGGCAGTCACTTTATAATGTGTTTCACAGATAAAAGATAAACCTGCGAAAAAATCACCAGGTTCTGTGCACTTAGAAAACGAAACAAAGTATATATCTCGAGTTGAAGACAAGTTTTTATTGTTGTCAATGATTTACAAATTTATCATAAAAAAGTGTTTTCCTTAAAATAAACTGAACTGTTTCAAATATCCAAATAAAGTCAAAGATTGCGCAACATTAAACGCGATATTTTCAGATAGTCCATAAAACGCAATAAGGAATACTGTCTTTTCTGTAAGACTTTTTCAATGGCGTTTAATATACCGAGAATTGTTACCTTGAAAACAATACGTCGATTCAGAGATTAGCTGGTCTCATGCAACATACTCATTAGACATTATTCTATATTGTAATTCAATACTTGATTCAAATATGTTTACCATTTATACAACTCACGTAACTACACAAGTTACCTACTGAAGCTTCTTAAGCGTTATGGAAAACGGTAAAACAAGCATCCAAACTTAAGATAAATAAAAAATATTATTTTGTTTATTAGTGTGGTCAACAATTGGTGGAAACAAAATATATTGAACAATAAAAGTGAATACAACAAATTAAGAGTGTGAGTATGCATCGGCCCGACTTCCACTAGCATTAGACATTTGGCATACGAAGAATTAAAAGCAGTATAGAGGCCCAAAACCAGAAAATGTAAACGGGGATGCTTCGTATTAGGGATAGGTTCTTTAAAACATACACATGCAATCAGGTACATAATAGCATATATCTATATATATTTGTGTAATATTCAGTTCCTATAGTTCTCTAGTTAATGTACTTAGTTATCGTTTGGTATTTGGTTGTGAATTATATGTATTTGTATGTGAATTATGTGGTTTCTTTACTAAGGTAGCGCCGTTTTACGATAATAATTCTTGTAGGTATATATTGACATTCTAAATACAAGCGTGCCAGACCGATAGATGATTTATGCTAGCCTATTTTTTGACGTTTTTCGCTGAGTGTTTTTATTAATTAGAGGTGTTTCGATTTATAGTAAATATGATTATTAATTTGTGGTGTAGCTTTGACTTCCGTTTCAATGTCGATTCTTTTTTATCTGATTAAATTTTATCCTTGATTTGGGATTCCACTTAAAGTTATATGCACACATGTAACCACTAATGTTTGTATAATAAACAAACTACATACCAGCTCTGTCCTGCCTTAAGCATTCTTTAATAATCACGCGGGTGCGGGTTTCATTGTATGTATATAAAGGAAACCAATCGATACAACCATTATATATATATAATGGTTGTATCGATTGGTTTATATATATATATATATATATATATATATATATATATATATATATATATATATATATATATATATATATATATATACTATTTACCAAAGTGAATGTAGCTTATCGATCGGTAGAAACGTATAGGTCCTGAAAATAAATTATCGGATATTTTTATGATATGAGAAGAATACAAACAAGCCAACGTGCACATACATTGATACTAGACACGATACATATTGTATGAAAGTAAAATCTGCTATATAACAGATTACTCCTCCAAATCCTACATATATTTTAGTTAAACAATGCTGAAAACTTTATTGGATGCATAGAACTTATAAGAGAGTTGAGCATTTACGTGGCATGAAGGAAAACTGTAGTAATACTGACATTGAATAATAAAAAAACTATATGGAGTGTTCTGATTAAACAGCCATTAAACAAAGAGCTGTACACCAACACTACTAACTATATTATCTTTTCAGAAGAAATAATAGGATGTATAAAATACAAGTGTGTAACAATATAATACTAACACGCAATTTTATCTCTTCTCTATATAAATAAAATGAACTCATTTTTCCCGTCTGATTTTGACATTAATAGGATTAAAAATCAAGATATTTCATGCAAATATAATATGCACAAACGACAAAACAATATCTGAGGTGTGTTATAGGCTTATTATTTCTCAAATTCCTTGATAATCTTAGATTTCTATACTTTTTCTGCTGAGAAGTCACGGCCAAAATCGGTTAAGATCAATGGAAGTGGTAAAATATTTTCTCTCTAATAAATTCCTCCTCCCCCTGCCACCACTTAACACCGTTTGGGGATCGTTCACAAGGAACAGTTGAGAAGAGAACCCCGGTTTGGCTTCGTAGTTCTTTCATGTGAAGTTATTTAAAATCACTAAACTAAGCTGCAGTGCTCTGTGGCGTAGTGGTTAGCATGCTGGACAATTCACATTATATTTTCACGTTCGCGCCGACCTACCGTAGTCGTTTTTTTTGTTTTTTTTTTCCTAAACAACTGGAATGGACTTTTCTTGGTGGCCGAACTGTTAACGTTGCAGATGTTTTTTTTTTTTTTCACACTTTATTTTCCTACTTTTACTCATGACTCCGGGTTTGATCCTTCCTACTTACCTACCATAACATTTTTTAAAACTCCCCCCCGTCCCGGAAACAAACACTCGGGCAACGCCGGGTACCCCCGCTAGTATGAAATATAACTGGATGAAACAAAGATGAAATTTTATATAATACTAGCTTTCCGGGTCGAAGCATATTGCCATGTGGAGGCCTTAGTCGCATTCTAATTAACATAAACCTAATATCCTAGCTTGTTACGAAAAGTTACCACATGTAGCATAAAACCCATCCTTTTTGGTCTATGAAAATCAAACACGAAGTTTTATTCATAACTTAGAGGGGAGATAAATCTCATAGTTTAAATAAATAAGCTTACTTCTTGTTTTAAATGCAACTGTTGTGAACTATTAATCAAGAAAAAGAAATTAAATATAATAGGAAGTAAATTAAAAATAAATTAAATAAATCAACCTAAAATAATATATCTAAATAGAATAATTAAAGAGGGTTTATAGCAACAAACAAATAACATCGAGTCAATTATAAAAATAGATTCTCTATAATGCAATATGCAAAACTCATCAGCTGTATATTTTTTTAATAAATAGTAGATATAAAGACCGTGCTGGAATAAATACTATATATTTCCGTATTCCGTATTGGATTTGTAAAACAATGTATTTTTATAAATACTTACTAAATTGTAAACAACCAGACAAACAGAAATGAATACAATGACGAACGTAAATAAGTTAGTATGTTCAGTTATTTTGAGTAAAAAATAACGAACAATCTTAAATGTATGGGTGTGTGTTTCTTTCTATGAATTCCATTAATACTCCAGAATTTTATCGCAACATTGTTTTTAGTATTGTCTCAATTAATTTGCACAAGGTGAGGTATTTTTTGTATGAAGCCGTCCTCATTAGTAAAACTACCTGGGCGTTTATATGATTCGAAATTATGTTGCTCATAGCAAAAACCAAATTGTGTCAGCGTATAAGTTTCTCATCATTAAAATTTTAAAAATATATTTAGCTAAGAGCAGCCAGTTAATATAAACACACATACATATATTTATGCATACATATATATATATACATATATATATGTACACACACACACATATATATATATATTAGCATGGGTACACGGCGTTTCCCGGGTAGGTTGAGGTGTGTGTTGAGCTAAAAAAAAAATTGTAGGCAGGAAGGATCGAATCTGTACGGCGAAGAATAAAAATACGTGATGTCTTTGCTGTCGCAGACCGGAAGTGGTGAAAGTTAAAATTAAGGCTAGTCAATCGAAAAGAGAGGATGACTATGTCAATCCAGTTTTAGATATACATACATACATTTAAACAGACAGGTGAGAAACCAGCCTGGGTGTCCGGCCTTTTTCTGGTGTGTGGAGGTGTGTGTTGAGCAAAACAAAATTTTAGTAGGCAGTCAGGCTCAAACCCGTACCGCGAATGAGGAAAATAAAGTTTTAAAAAGACGTTACCTGTTAGCTGTTGCGCCCATCGCCAAACCGAAAGTGACATAGGTTAAATTCAAGGCTTGATAATCGACAAAAGTTGATGAATTTCGAAAATACCTACGAAGAAAGTGACCCCTCCCTGTAGACAAGTGCTTGGTTGAAGGTTAAGAAATTAATGTTTTAGTTAATCTTTCGATATTTGTCGCCCGAAAGGTTGAGCGTCAAAATGCTACCGATCTCTGTAAAAAGTCTATTTGAGATATATAGACATGCATACATACATTTAAGCAGAGTTTTGCCCTTAGACTAGATTGGGTGGTCAGTGTTATTCGGGTGTTTAGAAGTGTTTTGAGCAAAAACAAATGCAAGTAGGCAGTCAGGCTCGACTGCGCACCGCGAATGAGGAAAAAACATGAAAAAGAAACATGACGTCTTTGCTGTTGCGTTCACCTCCAAACCGGAAATGGCGAAGGTTATAATTAAGGCTAGTCAATCGAAAAGAGGGGATGACTTTCGAAAATATCGGCGAAAAAGGCGACGCCCCATCCCTGTAGAAAAGTGCTCAGTTGATGGTGAAGGAACTAATGTTTTTAGCCAAGTTTCGATATTTCTCTCATATACATGTCGCACTTATTTCAGATTATTACTTGCGTTCATAGACTAGAAATTTTGATGTTTAAATAGACTAGTTCTCACTCAAGCAGATGGATTTCCTGGCTAAGTAAAAACAATTTAGATGCAATGTCTTAACTTAGCCTCATGAATTTTTACTATGATACTACGATAAATAATAAGGCGTTCAAATTCTCTGGTGTTTATACGCCTAATAACACTATTGAACTTGTTCTTTTCTTTTGTCGAATTGAATCCTTCATGAGTACCTTGCACGGTCTCTAAACGGCGAACTGAACTACGTTTTCGATCGTATAGGTAACCTTTCTGGGAATACTATCATGCATTGTGATGCTAATATCGATGAATTCCAAAATGAGAACGCACAATATAGACTCTTGTTTAATTACAACTTCCGTGTAATATTGACTGGTTCTTTTTCATTGTAGAAATATTGGTGTGATTAAGTTTGCATCATATTATTTACTCGGATAATAGATACATATAGTTTCTCGTAAGTTTTGCTTGATCTAAACATAGAATGGCTAGTTACTGGAAAGTCAATATATTTTTGTTCAATGTAAAGATCTATAGATTACAGCTAGTATTAAAATCAATGCAATAAATTACGAGGGCTGCTATTGTGAATAAAAAGTGAGATAACCTCACAAATACACATATATAAATAAAACGAAATTAATAGTGATAGAGAATAGATAATATTATTAAAATGGCACCATAAGTTGTCTTAGTCGTTCTCACCTCACATTTTACAAATCATGTGGATTTTACTTAGTTAATCATATATTTTAACGCATTCTGTGATCGGTTATTTCGCACCTTAGTCAATGCTAGTTAATAAAAAATGTGTTTGTAATTCATATTTAATTTAGCTATAATTATTCACGGGAATAAATCATCTTAAGGATTATGTTTGTACATATCATTCTCTTTTATTCATGCAATTATTGTACAGTTGTTTTATGTAAATGTTTGTGAGAAAAAAGCTATCAATCTATATTTATTCCTGTCTCCCCAATTCATGCTGGGTATTAGTAATGCATCTGTTAATCGTTTAGTATTAAATTATTAAAATGACTACAATAAACAGGGTGAGGTTTGTTATAAGTGAGTGTAGTGTTATTAAACTTATGTCCATAGTTAAACTTTATTACATTGATGTATACGCTAGTGTAGTTATTTTTTTATTTATTTTTTACATTATTTTTTCATTGATTCGGTCTAAAATTATTATCCGCTATAGGAAATGAGAAAATCGTGATCTATGTTTCATACTAAATTAAGTATTATTTCTGATTTTACCTGAATGTCAGTGTATTCTGAAGTTTTTTTTTTCATCATGCATGATTTGCTATTCATCATTTGTTATAACAAGCATGTATAGTTATTAGTTGTTTTCGTGCATTAGTTATATTTTGTATTTTAAGTATTTAATTGGAATCTCATTTTGTTTTTGTTTTTTTCGAGAATTTTCCTTTGAAGGTTGTCCTCGACGGTCGTACATCTAAACAGTGTGATATAAAAGCGGGAATGCCTCAAGGGTCTATCCTTGGACCTCTATTGTTCCTAATATTTATTGATGACCTCCCTGACAAAACTGCCTCTGAGGTGGGTATATTTGCTGATGACACCACACTCTATAACAGGCATGACAGGAAAACAAATGAACATATAACTAAAGAAATGGCAAATACACTAGGGGATGACCTACAATCTGTAGTGGAATGGGTCATAAATGGATGGTCACATTCAATGCTGCCAAGACTAAACTGGTTTTCTTCAATAATTACAAGAAACCTTCTCTGCCACCAATAGCAATGGCCAGTGACTCCCTGTCTGGGAGTACATCTTTCAAACTGCTTAGCCTAACGTTCACAGGAAACATGAGTTGGAACAATTATATTGAAAACATTGCCAGGGCCGCTGCGAAAAAGGTAGGCTCTCTCTACCGTGCTAGAAAACTTAAGATAATTCGTAGAGATTTATGCTGACGACACTACCATCTATGGCAGCACATAAAATGACGTAAACAACCAGGTTCTTTCTGGTGCTCTCTCCTCTTATCTAAAGGGCGTGATACAATGGAAAAAGAAGTGGCTGGTTACTTTTAATGCATCTAAAACCAAGCTTCTATCTTTTCATCATCAACGTTCTGATCCTCACCTGGCATCAAGTCAAATGGATGGCTCTCGTCTTGGGAAGGCTTCATGTTTTTACAATCTTCTAGGCTTGACATTTACTCCCAATCTGAAATGGAACGCATATATCAAATCTATTGCCAATATCGCTTGACAAATGGTGGGATCCTTCTACTGCGCCACTAGATATCTCATTTCTGATAATTCCCACCCTATATATATAAGCCAGCTACGGCCACTGATGGAGTACTGTTACAACATCTGAACAGGAGCTGCTAGAAGCAGCTTATCGTGCCTTGACAGAGTTCAAAATAGACTTCGTAGCTTAGTGGGGAATATCTTTTTCTCTTCCATGCAGTCTCTTTCCCACATACGAGAGGTTGCACGCTTGCCCCTTCTTTATCGTTATTTTCATTGCAACTGCTCGGCTGAGTTCAATCTATGGTCCCCCTCGCCAAACTTTCACAAAAATCACTCGTCTAGTCCAAACTACTATCAATAATTTCCCTGCGTCTTATCCATGCCTAAACCTAAACATATCTTCTTTCTTAGAACTGCACACATATGAAACTGTCTTCGGTTTGCCTGCTTTCCAGCTAATTAAAATATGATTTTCAATGCCAACGTAAACTATTCATGATGTGCTATCCCCTTAAGTAATCCTATTCACCAAATTTACATTACTAACGATTAATATGAGATTGTGCCATTGCACATCTGAAGAACAGATAACGACTTCTAGACCTGTTTTTGGATATCAGGTATGCGGATCATAGGGTATAACTTCCAAACATTTGAAAATATTTCAATAGCCAGTGAGGCAGAAAATGCTGCACAGGTCTTATAGATAAAATGTGCTTTAGTGAACACTGTGCCTCTTCATTTTCATGAGACTATAAAGGGATACTGTGTAGGGATTTGAGCAACAAGATGCCTGTTCACATGGATATACAATTGAACTTTCGCATGTCGGAACAGATGTTGAATAGGGAACCCGAAAGGTAGTTCCAAAGTCTATCAGTTCTGGTGAAGAATATTTTGGAGTAGAAGGCTTTCTTACATCTAGGGATCTCTTTGTGTAGGGGTGAGAGTTTGCTGCTTGTCGGGTTTGTTGGGAGTGTTTGATTCGACGACATACAAGGGCTTGTAGTTCGTCGAGGCATCCACCACTAAAACACTTGTAAAACAGACAGCGGGAGACAACATGTCCATAGAACAGAGGTTAAAGCTTAGATGACAGTTCACAACCTATCAGGATGGCAACTCTGTTTTGAACCTTGTCTAGAATTGAGATACTAGAAGGAGATACACGACGTCAAATGTGAAAACAATACTCTACACATAGGCAAATGCTGGCCTTATAGTGGTAAAGGATACTTTCAGATGTAAGTAAATTTCTAGCACAGTGGGAAGAGCCCACCTTCTTCGTGTCAGCCTTGCCAATGCTGTCGATATATCTGTTCCAACTCATGTTCCCTGTGAAAATTAAGCCGAGTTTGAACGAAATAATTCTAGGTAATGTATATTTAGCCATAGCTATTGATGGTTGAGAAGGTTTCTTGTAATCATAAAACGACCTTAGTTTTGACAGCATTGAATGTTACTATCCATTTTAGACCCCATTGCTCTCTATATTCCACTAGAGTTTCCGCCATTTCCTTGTGTGTATGTTCATTTGGCTTTCGTCTCGTGCCTGTTATAAAGTGTGCTGTAAGCAAATATACCCATCTAAGAGGCTATTTTATCAGGTGGGGAGTCATTTATGAATATCAGGAATAATAAAGGTCCAAGGATCGACCCTTCAGGTACACTCGCATTTACATCATATTGTTTAGAAATATGACCATCGAGGACAACATGGATTCTTCTCTTACTTGAGAAGGATTTATTCATGTTGTATTTGCTCAATAATACCATAGGATCTTATTTTTCTAGGGAGAATATCGTGTCATACCCATCAGCAGCCTTAGATATATCTAAGGCTAGCGTCCCCCTCTTCTGTTTTATCAAGTATATGATATATACGTTCAGAGATTACAGTTATAATATCTGCAGTAGAATGGACTTGCGTAAATTCATATTGATGATCGGACAGAAGTTTAACAACTGTAAAGTGGTGGGCTAGAGTTATGTTACTTATGGATTCAAATATTTTGGCGAAAAGAGGGAGGATGCTGATGGGGAGATAATTCAATGAGTCAGTCCTTTCGGCAGAATTTTTAGTACCACAGATGCAGGTTTCCAGCACCCAGGAAAGCATGATTCGTTAAGTAATATGTAAAAGAGTTTGGAGAGAACTGGACTAACTTTAGCAGCTCATGTTTCTAATAGTACAGTTGGGATGAGATCAGGTCCAAAAGCTTTTGAGGTGTCTAGGATTTTATTATATCATGTACTTAAAAAGGGTTGATTATCAAATCATCTAGTGTGGTTTTAAATTTTCAGATCATCTAGTGAGGTTTTAAATCAGGTAATCTATAGTGATTTATTCTGTCTTAAACATTCGTGGGAAAGGCTTCTTTTTTATATAACGCTATGGAATTTTAAATTCGTCCTTTCAAGTATTATCAGCCCAGCCGACATAGGAAACGTTATCAAACTTAAATGCGTCGTTAAAAATAAATAGCATCTTCTTAGAGTAACATGATCGATCATACGTCCTGCATTGTTCTCCAGTTTATAAATAGAAAAATCTGAGTTTGATTTTTATTGTCTTAAAATACGTTTTATTCCAGATAAACGCGTCGTTGTCAATGACAGCATAGATTTATATGTTTGCTAAATAAGCCAACTAATATTACATTCCAGAAATATTACCTAGGGAAATTATAAAGTAGTTTCTAATTTGAGAAAACAAAAACTCAAAAGGAACTAGGGCTTTTATTTATTTATTTTGGAAAGGAGAATGCAGAAATTATAATCACTGGATAAAACGTCAATTTCGGTGTCGACGGATGTACCATTCTATAAGTATAATAGATGTTTTTTTTATTCACGAAAATATCTCTTTCAAATAAAGAGAACAAGCTGTTGTTTTTTTCATTTTTAATTTCAACGTGCTAGGAAAATTCATCAGTGATAGATATATACTCGTGGAACAATATATGCATGTATATACATGCATGCATATATATATATATATATATATATATACGTATGTACATATTATTTATAGACATATGATATACTATATATATATATATATATATATATATATATATATATATATATATATATATATATATATACTGGGAACACAAGGAAAGCGGACGTTCGCCGGTAGTCGACTGGAAAATAGTAAGACAAGCAAACACATATAGAGACCTAGACGATCCATGTAGATTATGCCTTCACGAAAAATTTGCTATCCTATACTTTAAAGAACCTCAACATCTATTTAACTGTTGGAGAGAAATAGCGAACCACTGTGTTCAGAGGATAACATTTACCCTAGGATAGAGATACAAAATAATTTTAAAACTAACAATTAAAATAGAAAATAAACAAATAAGATGAATAAATAAATAAATAACCATGCATATACGTAAACTATCGCACACACACACAGATATATATATATATATATATATATATATATATATATATATATATATATAAACTAACATATAACAAAAACTTAACCTAAATTTAAAAAAGGCAAAGACACTAAATGTCTATGCTAAATAGCACACACATAGGAACGGGTCAACCGGAGGTCAAATTGGCGTTTGCCCTGTAAGTGCCTGCGCGTTGACTGATTAGGAAGAGTGCAATGGATACTTGAAAGCTGATTGGCTAACAAAAAACTCAATAGAAGGTGCGTATATAAAAACGCGAGACAACCACAAAATTCTCGCATAAGCCTAAAGAATCCTAGAGTGGATGAAACGCGGAATATTCAGTGTAGCTTAATCGCAATATATATTTTAGAACTAAAAAACTAGCTCTACCTAAGTATTGAGCACTGTTGTAGTAACATACTTAAAGTTTACGCATAAATTCATACTTTCGTATATTAATTTATGTGAGTAAATAAAGTAGTTATATATATATATATATATATATATATATATATATATATATATATATATATATATATATATATATATTATTATATATATTATTCTTTTAAGAAGGCTTGGTATTCCAGAAAACATGCTGAACGTCATCATTTCCTTTCACGAGGGGATGAAGGCCAGTGTTGTCTCAGATGTTATGATGTCTGATCCATTTGATGTTACGAATGGGACCAAACAGGGATGTGTAATGGCGCCAGTCCTCTTTGCGCTCTTCTTTTCACTAATGCTAAAACATGCATTTAATGATTTGGACACTGGTGTCAAGTTTCAATTTTGGTCATCCGGTGGCTTATTTAACCATCAACGGTTTAAGGCCAAGACTCTTCTTCGCACCGAAATTATTCGCGACTTGCTCTTCGCTGACGATGCCGCACTGGTAGCCACGTCCTTTGAAGAAGCCCAGGTTCTTCTTGGTCGATTTTCAGCCGCGTGCAAGGCCTTTGGCCTGACAATTAGCATAAGGAAGACTGAGGTAGTGCATCAGCCACACCCTACCCCAAAACAAGTTGAAGGCGTAAAGCAAAATCCACCAGAGTATAGATTTCCTGCGCGCAAGCTGAAAGTCGACGGTCATGATATCAATTATGTCAAGTCCTTTCCTTACCTTGGTAGCAAGGTGAACCAGGGCGGTTCTCTTGATGATGAAATTGTCAACAGGATTGCTAAGGCCACTTTTGCCTTTGGAAATCTCCGCCATCGCTTGTGGAACGAAAGGGGTATTCGACTAGACACAAAAATCCTTGTCAACCGTGCTGTTGTTCTTTCCATTCTTCTTTATGGATCTGAGTCATGGACTCCATACAGACATCACATTAATCAGCTGGACGTTTTCCACAAAAAAAAAGCTGTCTACGCTCCATATGTGGTCTTAGCCTCCGCGACAAGGTATCAAATGCCGAATTATTCACAAAATGCAAAATATCTAGCATTGAATCATTCCTTATTCAATCGCAATTGCGGTGGGCTGGTCATGTATTGAGGATGCCCGATGACAGAATTCCAAAAATTGCGATGTACAGTCAATTTGAGGGTGGTAAAAGAATTGTCGGACGTCCTTGGCTTAGGTACAAGGACAAGTTGAAGAGTAACTTGTCTGCAATGAACATACCATACAGGAGTCTTGAAGATGAGGTGAATGACCGAAAAGGATGGAGATCAAGGTGTTTTGAAGGTCTCCAGAGGTTTCAATCTGAAAGCTTAAGGCAACTGAAAGAAAACAGAGTAAGAGCAAAACGACTACCAGCCGAACCAATATCTGCACCATTAAATCCACATTCATGTTCTATTTGTGGTCTTGTCTGCAAGTCCCTTGCTGGACTAAAAAGTCATCAGAGGCAAAAGCATAAATGAGTTTTAGAAATATGGGTTGTCTGAACCTCATACGTCGAAATCGACGGGAGAGTCCATCATATATATATATATATATATATATATATATATATATATATATATATATATATATATATATATATATTCCGTACTTTGGGTTAATTCCGCCAAATCCGGAGGTGATTGGGCCAACTAAAAAAAAGTGCTCTTTATATGCGTCATTGCCATTAGAGCACTTTTAGCTTGTTGGCTCAATTACCCCAAAGTACGGTGTATATATTCTCTAGTAAAATAGAATACAGCCAGAGAAAATCTCGCATATTCTTTATTTCATATTATGTCTTTGTTTATACGGAAAAAATCGATTGTTCTCTCATCATAAGCGGATTTTCGTATAATGCAATTATTTATTATCTTCGTTTATTTATTTTCAGATATGGTGAATCTCTTTTCTCGGACATGGTCATTAGATTCTACTAAAAACATTAAAAATCATACTATGATTAAATGTATTTATTGATCCAAGTATAATCGTAAACATTGCTAGAAATAGCAATAGCCTTAATCCAGCTTACGGTGTGGTGAGTAGGAGTAGTGACACATCCAAGCAGACAGTGAACAAGTAGGTTATTCGAACTATTAGGTAAACAAATATAAAAATGAATGCATCAACCACCGTTCTATAAGTTTTTAAGAGTTAAAGATAATTCCTTGATTAGGACATACAAAATTGACTTTAAACGTGTTATACGTAAAACATGTTATGCATATAAATACATAACATGTTTTATGTATAAAAAGAGTATCGATTTAAAATGTCTTGAACCGAGAAATAGGTAGGTTAAGTGGGTTTACCTCATTCAATATATATTTCGAGTTATTTGGTTCTCAAAGTTTGCAATGACTTAATTACAAAGATAAAATAATTAGCGTTCAATTTCCACCAACGCTAGAGTAAAATTATTTTTAAAAAAAATTTTACAGCATTGGTTACGAGAAGTTTGTGTTTCTAAAATCTGTAATGATATTCTTCCAGAACTGATAGACTTTGGAACTCCCTTCCGAGGTTCTGCTTTCCCAACTGTAGTGACATGCAGAAGTTCAAGTATGGTGTAAAGGTCATCTTGCTGCTCCTCTCCCTTCATAATATCCCTGCAACATATGTCCCCGATGGTAGCCCCTACTTTAAAGTGGCATTGTGTCTTGTTTGGGGTAATATTTTACTTTAGTAAATTAAGATTTGTATTAAAAAATTGATTCATTAAATCAATAAAATTTCGTTGAAAATAAAGTAGTATATTCCGCCAGATATGCCCTAAGTACAAATCCAGTGTTGAACACTTATAAGCTAAACACGGCCTCTTTTATTCTATTAAGATCGATTGAATTCATTGTTGCACATGTTGCGCAATCTCCTACCAGACTCTCCTTTGTTGGCACTTTTAATTCCAGTTTTTGCGAAAACTGGTGTATCAATCTTTTTTGCCGTATTTATAAGACATAGTTATATAAAAAGATAAATGGTCATAAAATAAGAAAACCGTATTTCTATAATTATCATATGAAATAGGTAACGTGATTTTCTTTGTGTATTGATATTGTATTAATTATTCAAATTTGAGAAAATAATTTTAAAAATGTGGATTACATAGCATCACATAATATAAAATGAAAATACAATAGTGAATCAAAATTCTACTTAATTTGGAAATGGCTGTTTACTATTTCATATTGTATATATAAAATCGAACAGTTTCTCTAGATTTCATTATTTTAAATTAGTAATTTGTGGTATTTTTTATAGAAAATGTCGAATATATATAAACCCGTGTAATTTATTATGATGACTTCTAATTTTGTCATGACACACTACGGTTATCTCACAATATTAACACACATTCCGAACAGTTATTTAAACCTAATTTTAAACATGATAACATTGAAAGTGTTTATCTGACGTTTGCAATATGTACTTGCAAACTTTTGTTGCCATCGAACAGCAGACGAATCTACGTCCTATAGGTAACACATAAATCAGCCGTTTGTTCTGGAGCAGCTGAACACGAAACATTAAAGATTAGGTGCTGCACCAACAGGATGAATATGTTGGCTTTTGTATTGATAAATATATATATATATATATATATATATATACATAAATATATAAGTTAAATCTGATTCATAACCACTTAAAAAGTAATATCAAAAACCTACATGATATATATATATATATATATCAGCATATTTTTAATGCATTATTATTATTATTATTATTATTATTATTATTATTATTATTATTATTATTGTTATTATTATTATTATTATTTTATAATATATATAAAAGTGTGTTATTTTCACATTTCTTATAAAATTTATCCGCAAAAATCTTACTCAAAAATATCAAAATATTACAAAGTCATGAAAATCCATAAAGATCATTTATTAAATTTAGATTTTAATTATCCTAGCGTGTGTTTTCTATATAATAACGAAATACTATATGCATGACATGCAAAAGGAACTCGGGAAGATCTTATCATTACAGTAATTATAGGAGCAACTGAGTTCACGAAAAAAATGTGTTAAAACTAACACACCCGATATACCATGTGCAAAAGCTATACAATCACTTGCACTTAAAAAACGGGTAAAATATTATAACCATCTTCATGTTGGAATTTATGAGAGCAGATGTAATATTGACATCCAGAATAATGTCCAATCCCCAGCTATATCGAATAATAAAAAGATTTTAAAAGGTAAGTACAATTGTACAATTTATTAAGTACACTTAATTTCCTATTGTATGTTTAATGAATGTTTCAGATTAATAGTACCTGTGCAAAATTTTTGATACCAATCCTCATTATTAAAAATAGTAAAAAAAAAATCCTTTGACTCTTTCCTTTAATATTGACAGTATTTACTTCTGAGCCTGATTTCGGCTATACCTTGAGACAACATGGATGATAACGATGTCGCAAATGTTGTTTCCCCTCAATATCAATACTTTATGTAGGATACAATCCAAAAGTTATGTAATCAGATATTATAAAATTTTAAAATGAAGTCACGATAATATTTGTTAATATGTAAGAATCGGTTGTGAAACGTTTTACGCAAGTCTTACTACAGGTTACACAATGTTAAAAGTAAAATGAATGTACATTTTATGTATAATAATAATTTCCAGTGTTTTATATCTATTATGGGGGTCTTTGGAAATATTTGACCATATATTTTTTACTCTTGTCATTTCAATTGGTAATATAATGTTGTATAATTGAGAGTTTAAATACATATTTTGTGTTTTGGATTATAATTTAACAGCTTTATCCCGCATATATAAGATACATATATAAACATGTCAATGTATTTGTAAAAATTAGCATGTATATATATATATATATATATATATATATATATATGTGTGTGTGCGTGTGTGTGCGTGTGTTTGTGTAATACATCTATGTTCTCTAAGGCATTATCTTCATTCTACATATAAGTATATTTGTAACATAATGCGTAATTTCGAAACAATGAAAAATGATACATGGTGATAAGCAGGTGCTATTGTACCTAAACGAATGAATATTGTTTATTTCTATCTACTTCTGCAGGGCGTACTTCTAAGGTATGCTTTGCATGCAGTTTCTGCTGAAATCCGATCAGAAGATAATGCTCTGTATGTCAGTAACAATATCCTAATCAGGATTACTTTTTCTTGTGATTAATTTTGCAGTAAGAGATATGCACGTCTTACAGTGTACATATACGCGCATCCAAAAACCTGAATTACTTCACAGAATAATATTGTTTAATATGATATCCAATGACGAAGAATTTTTTTAATCTGTGTTATGTGTACAATTTGTATCACAGGTACGGTTGTATGCTCTATTTTACGGTCTCCTCTTATGTTCACAATACTACTTTAAACAGTATTGGAATCTTCAATCTTGCACAAATAACAAATATTTAGTTGCTGTGATTTATCTTGGTTGTATGGTCATAGGGTTGTGCGTATTTGTGTATTCAATTTTTTGTATTCAAACTTAATTTTCTATGTGTTTATTTTGTGTAATTAATATCAATATTATGTGGAAACTTTTTATTTAGGGGACTAAGTTCACTTTCAGAAATATTTCCTGGGCAAAAGATAATAAACATTTGATAAAACATGGCATATTCTTCTACGTTCTTAATTTCTTATTTTCCTTTAGATCATAGACTTGTTAGATCATATAGCGTGTGTTAGTAGGAGTTCATATTTAAGGAAAATTTTACTAATAATTTTTTGAAATTCTTCTTCAAATAATAATTTAATGGTCAAATGATGCTGTATTAATCCAAATTTATTGTTCAAAATATTACTGCCATTAAACAGAATATCATAATTACTGAAAAGATTACCGATATACTTGCTTAAACTTATAAATCCTAACAATAAAAAATAGCCATTACACCTGTTATAGCAATATGGAGCAAGAAGGTGAAAGAAGCAACTTTAATATGAATGTCCCCAAGGATGTTGGGTTAAACCGAAATGAGATCGAAACTATTACAAAACACAAAGGTCTTATGTGAAAGATTAAAGAAACTAGAATCTTAAGAATATCACCATCATACTAGAAATCATAAGAGCAACCAAGCTTATGTAAATATAAAAAATATATCCGGGTTACTATGTGCAGTGCAAGAGAGATAGAAACAATCGCATTATAAAAAAGATCGTTAGAATCTTAAAAAGGTTTCTTCGTGTTAATTTATGAGATAGCGGATGAATGCCTCATTTCTAACTATCTATATAATAATTCGTTTGTTCGCTTCGTCCTTTATCATTCTGACATCCCTTAAAAAGAAAAGTATAATATTCCAAATGGCTAATAAACATTTTGATTAAATAAAACAAAAAAATTGGTGTCGTTGTTAAGGAAAATCTAGCTAAATTCTTATTGGATGAAGAAAACTTATGCCACATACTCATTTGATAAAAGCAATCTTGCTAACCAACTTATCAAATTAAACAACATGGTGGTTTTAACTTACAGTTCAAGCGTATTTTTTCATAAAAACCCGTCAAATTTACAGATAGAATATAGAGTTAGAATTTTTAGCATGTGCTAATATTTATTAATATAAACTTTATTTTAAGCTTTAAATTTGAATGTGAAATTCAGCAAATAAATTTCTTGATACACCCACAGAATAAAATTGAATATTCCCGTTGATTAAAATTTAACAACTTTGATTATATATTTTATTTTTTACATTAAAACAAAAGGGAAAAAAAGCTGACAATTTTTATTTCAGTTCCTATCTAGAGTGCCCCTTTTAGGAGAGCTGGATTTTCCCAAATTATAACCGACTTAGTGTGTTAATCTGCCCTCGTCGGGAGGTAGCTAAATAGGAGTTATTACACAGTAAATGAAAATAAATAAATAAAAAGCATTTGATATTTGTGCATCTATGTTACTGCACTATTGTTTTATAGTATTTTCGAGTTTAATTTAATTTTACAATATTTTCTTGTCATTAAATCGATAGGTCCAAGTACAATATAATTACAAAACACCCACCTCTTCCCATGTTAATAATGGCCTTCTAAAAAACAATTTCAATGCGGTAACATAAGTATATAAGCGCCACTATTTTTTGTTTCGAATTATTTACGAAAGAACTAAATTTGATAGAATATTTTTTATTCGTAATAAGGGACTTTGTTTTGATTTTTAACTATCTCGTAGTGGTAAAAATTAATGTACAGTAAATATATTTAAATCAAAACAATTTTTTCCTTATTTCGAATTATTTAATCAGGGAATAATCTCATTTTTACTTGACTACTAACGTGAAAAAACGGTGATTTCACAACTGAGATTTTTAAGGCTGGAGAGTTAAGCAGATAATTAGACATAAAACAATTGAATAAATCCATGAAAGCTTATATAATAATTAAAAAAACATTATTTCTTTATTGTTTGACCTTAATAAAGACTCGTAATAAATTATTCTAATGTTTTGTTTTAAGTTTAACTTATTTCAAACTGATACAAATTATAGTACAGTAAATATAATTAAATTAAAAGGAAAACTCATTTGGATGCGTGTGTATCTATATTACTGCGCTATTTTTTATCTTATATACAAGTTAAATTTCATTTTTGTGACATTTTTTTTATATAAATTATTGTAAAAATAACTAGATTAAAACAAAAATATTTTTCCTGTTTAAAATTATTTAATCAATTAAAAATTCCATTCAGATTAAAAATGAAAAAAATAGTATGTTTATCGTCGGAGATGAGTTTTTTACTAAATTATACATGTACTTTGCGACAATCACTGAGAAAAATATTGCGATTCTCTGAGGCGACTGGTGTTTATTCTCGTCTTAAAAAAGGAGGGTTAGGGTAACTTTTTACTTTCTTTCCAACTCGATTACGACTTTTACACGTTTTCGAGTTAACTGTAAATTGATGTCACAGTAATGTCTTATTTTTGCATTGTAAAAATTTTTCAATTCCAACAGAAAATATTCAATTCAAACGGAATTAAATATAAAGCTTAATTGTATAAAAGAACGGTTTGGGGCTTATCGGTAAAGACACATGACAATTCAACGGGTCTAACTTTATTGTAATTTATTATAACTTTACTGTAACACATTTTCTGTAACATTTTGCAAAGTGGCCATGCTTGCAGTGAGCATTCCCTTATAGTTGGGCTTCTCTCAAGCGAGTGGATGCGGATGTAATAGATTAGATGAGAGAGAACGGGGATGTAAGGGGTTTAGAAAAGTTCTCTTCCTAACCCCTTTTTTTAGACGGGAATAAACACCGGACGCGTGGGTGTCGCAATATTATTCTCGGTGAGGGTCACAAAGTACGTATTCAATTTAGTAGAACGTTATAATTGAAAACTAATCCGCGACATTAAATGGCGTCAATTATTTTTTCAATTTTTAATTTGAAAGTTAAGATTAATCGATGGAATAAACGTGAAAAAAGAAAAAAAATGTAAATTGTGGAATTCAGAGGTGAGCGTCAATTTCCTTAATTGATCATAATAACGGACTCGTAATAAAGATTTACTTTCAATGATGTTTTAAAGTTTAACTTATTTCAAACAGATATAAATTATTACATGCCATTTGTAAATTAGTAACGCATTTTGGATGAAAACATTAAATTGTGATGTCATGTGTAAATTAGTACAAATTCTAACGCATTTCAGGTGAAAATATTATTACTTACATGCCATGTTGAGATTAGTACAAATTTCAAGACATTTCAGGTGAAAACATTATTACCTGCTTATGTTTTATCTTGAAATAAATAAAATTGTATAGTGCTTTGTTGATTAGGGATCTTTTAAATCTACGCATTTCAGGCGAACACATTATTACCTACGTACATGTTATGTTAAAAGCAGTACAAATTCCAACATATTTAAGGTGAAAACAGCATTACGTACTAAAGAGTTATGTCAAAATAATAAAATCATAGAGTTGTTCTGTTGATAACAGATCTTTTGAAACTATGCAGTTCAGGTGGAAACAGCATTTCCTATTTATAATTTATGTTGAAATTAATACAAATTCAAACGCATTTCATATCAAAATAGTATTACCTACTTTAATTTTATGTCAAAATAAGTAAAATTATATAGTGTTTTTTGTGGATTAAGAGTCTTTAAAACTTACGCATTTC
Source organism: Euprymna scolopes (assembly GCF_053919585.1). Classification (NCBI taxonomy): domain Eukaryota; kingdom Metazoa; phylum Mollusca; class Cephalopoda; order Sepiida; family Sepiolidae; genus Euprymna; species Euprymna scolopes. The sequence goes on along the minus strand of NC_136489.1, from coordinate 63,452,065 downwards.
AGGTGTAAACATTATTACCTACTTACATGCCATGTTTAAAGTAATACAAATCCAAACGCACTTCAGATAAAAACAGTATGACCTACGTAAGTGTTGTGTAAAAATAAATTAAATCAAATGGTGTTTTTGTTGATTAAGGATCATTTAAATCAACGCATTTCAGGTGAAAAAATTATGACCCGCTTTCATGTCATGTTGGAATTAGTACAAATTCTATGCAATTAATGTGAAAACCTTATTACCCACTTAAGTGCAATATTAAAATATTTACTAACCTAAGGCGCTTTTGTTGATTAGGGATCTCTTAAACCTACGCATTTAAGGTGAGAACATTATTACTTACTTACATGTCATGTTGACTAAGTAAAATCATAGAATGCTTTTGTTGATTAGGGTTACTTAAACCTGCGTATTTCAGATGAAAACTATATTATCTACTTGGATGTTATTTTTAAATTATTACAATGCAATTAGTACAAAGCAGTTTTCTGTAAATACGGAAATCCAGATTATTATCTACATACACGCGTAATCCAAGATATCCTTAAATAGTAAAAAACTTGAGGCCATCAGAACTTACATAAAATCGACCTGACTTAATCTCACGTGTGTATCATGCACGTCTAGCTGAACTTTTAAAAGACATTAAAGAATGACATGTACTGGGGATTCTATTTGCAAATGTTTATGTTATTGAATTGCAAAAAGAGAGCGACCACACTTACATATGATCGGAATGCTGCCAGATCATGATAAGATCAGAACAGTTCATCTAATTGATGCAATTGTCAGCAGCGAGACCAGCACCTGAAGATCCAGAGCTTCGTGATTTAGGTTAGTCTTTAATAGTACATGGTCCAATCTAAATGGAATTATTTGATTATGTGATAAGATGTTTTTACTGATGTGTGACTTTTAAAATATTCAACTACCATGGTATTTCCATGGGTTCTGCTAGTAACAAAATAATAAGGAAAATCCAAATGAAAGTATACCTACTTTTTTGGTACTTTGTTTTATGTGCGATATTGTACATACTGTACACTATTATATATTGTCTTGTACATGATTATTTCATAATGAGAGTGTCTAGAAATCGGACCTCAATATTTATACTTAGGAAAAAGGTAATAAAAGAGTATTAGACTGAAGAGATCTATTTGACTTAGTAGTCTTTTAATCACTGACAAATATGATGAGGATACGAAGATCATTATAATCGCTGTTAAAAAAATATTTTATCAGCGCAATTAAATGTGGCAGCAGGTTAAGTGCGTCTATATAACTAACAGTTCCAAAATTTTTAAAAATTCCACAATGAATAATAATGAAAAAATTAACGCCATATTTTATTCGTCGCAACGTAAATATTTGTTAGGAAGAATTCATGACACATCCGTAAATCTGACTACTTTTTAAAATGAACTATGAATAAATATGGCCGAGCGTTTTCGTCACTATCCTGTATAAACAAACAATATTAGAACGTTCAAAGAAATCAAAATATTGACAACCGGATCAGAGGATTATGCTCCGCGTCTTTTTCTCTTGGATTATTGTTATGTACAAAAGTTTTGAAATGTTTAATTTATTTCTGCATACACGACATCGGTTTGTCATTAAATGTATAAAAAAGATATTCCTCAACCTATGATGATGATGATGATGATGATAATAATAATAATAATAATAATAATAATAATAATAATAATAATAATAATAATAATAATACAGAATGTATGGACGAAAACTAACATTAGACTTTATGAACAGTAGTAGAATATTACTACTTCAGACGGATTTGAGAACGAATTTAACTTCACATATATCAAGTACTTGTGATATAAGTAGAAACAATTATACTACGACTCATCGTAAGTATACGTGCCGATCAAGCAGTTGATAAAATGTTGCTACTAAAGGATTGCGGATGTGACCTTTATGTGTCATATAGAACATCATATGTGGGACATATAACATACTACCTCTCGCTCGAAAACAACGCGGACACCAACGATGTGTGCTATGCTGTTATTCTTCGTGTTCTGTTTTGGTCATGTCCTCTAGCATGTCGTCCAGTAGCTCACATGTATACAACAATAAAATAAAATAAGAAAGAAAAGATAGAAAACGCATTATATGAAGTCATTTGGTTTTGGGTGAGTGTGCAGAACCGTCGTGAGAATTCTGTCGATGTTTCTTTGTCGTCGATTGATAAATTTATTTTCGCATCTGCGTTCTATTGCCTCAAACTTGTAACAATTTTAATCCTAACTGCTGTCAACTGTCGCAAACGAAAGTCTGTCTTGCACCATCCTCAACTGTCTCAAACTCTTGCAAAACTCAAGGACACTGACATAAAACTGGCCGTATATTTACTCTAAACTTCATTGTTCAATCATGTATCCTAGTCACTGCTACATTTTGATTAACCATCATATTCCATTTCAAATGTTTATCCCGGTGAACTATTTGCTCTCTTTTTGTTCTGCTGTTAAATATGTATTTTTAAGTATTTTTGTTTTCCTTTAATATGCTAAAAAAAATGTTTTTCTTTAATATGCTAAGACTTGCGATAAAAAATAAAAAAATATCTGCCATAGTTGTAAATGGAGCATCATTCACTCCCCAGATTTCTTCTTTATCAATGAGCACAGATATGTTTGAATGGGGATATATTAAAGACCAGGGAAAACCCTGACTGTTAAAATACCGTTAAGAATCAAACAGTAAAAAGTTTTAAATGCGTTAATCTATATTCATGCTTCAGCAATAAATGTTATAATACTCTTGAATAGAACCGAAAAAAATATCAAAGCTTTATTTTATATAATAATTTACTTTTAATAAAAACTATTACAAACCTATTAAACTTACTCATAGCAATGTCACCAACTCGCTAAGCTTTAATAATATGCCAATATATTTGTTTCGGTGTATATATATATATATATATATATATATATATATATATATATATATATATATATATATATATATTACAAAATGTGTACAAAATTTATATATATATATATATATATATATATATATTACAAAATGTGTACAAAATTTACCTCCTGGTAGCTGCACAGTATCAAAAACTCCAAATATACAAGAACCTATCAACAGCCATAACTCAACTACCAGATTAAATAATAACACCAACTTAAATCAATCTACCGATCAATTACTAATCAACCCACCACATTATAATCCAACAATAGACCTAACGGAAAATAATCATAATAATCAAGAGGTAATATATATTGGTTCCACATCTGGCCCAATAAAACATAGAATTTCAACGCACAAACATTCTTTTAAAAATAACTCTCTATCAAACCAAACTACTCTATCCAACTATATTTGGCAACTAAAAAATAGCAATATTTCTTTCAACTTAAAATGGCACATAATTGAGACTTGCAAATCATATAAACCAGGAGATAAATTTTGTACACTATGTACAAAAGAAACCCTAAAAATTGTAAAATATGAAGATATAAAAAGCACAACCAAACTAGTAAATTCAAGACACGAGCTTCTATCATGTAATCATAAACGTTGGTTTAAATTTAATAAATATAAACCACCTTAAATCATTAAAAATTACTCATTAGTAAAAATAGATTACAATTTTTTTTTTTTAATAAATTAACTTAGACCAATTACCGCCCTTAGACTCGTAAATCAAATAATAAATAAAGCCAATAACACATGACAATTATCTCCCCTTAAAAACTTGCAAAATAAATATTCTCTCTATATATATTAACTGTAGCGTCTTTAAATCAAAATACGCTAACGGAAACAATTTACTGCACGAGCGTCGCCCTTTTAAAATTCATCATTCAATAAAATTAAAAGCTATAGCAAACATCTAAATGACTACTTTAAACACAGTTCCTGATTTCAAAAAAAGAAAAACTAAAAGGTAACTATCTCTATATATTTTTAAATCAAATTTATTATGTGAATTCAAAAAAAATATATATTTTTTCTACTCATTTCTATCTCTAACCTATACTAATTTTCTTATAAATTTTAAATCCAAACCTTTTATTTCAATTTTTCAGATTCATCTGCCTTACTTTTAATGCTAGGTTTATTTTTGGTGTCTTCAATTCAATAGAAATCCTCCTAAATTTGCTGATGAGGAGACCGTGCTTACCAAAAAAACTATGTATAATTGTTCTACGTGACTTCATGTATACCACAAATAAAAAGCACGGATTTCCGAAACGATCGTACAGATAATTGACTTTGTTGTTGTTCCTTCTTATGAAACTGATTTTTAATGTAAGTCAAATTTGATTTTTAAATTTAAAATTTTTTTTTTTAATTTTTAAATTATAAATCACATTACTTAATATTGAATTAGCTCTAGGACATTTAACTATCGAGCTTATTATATATCTAAATTACAACGAGCATTTCCTGTATTTTAATTAAACTAGTAATTTCACTATTACATTAAAATACACTTAGCTCTTTAGACTATTATTCTAATCTCCTTTTAATTATATATATATATATATATATATATATATATATATATATATATATATATATATATATATATATATATATATATATATATATATATATACCGCTCCCCATTTGGGGGTACCAAATTTTAAAAAGGAAAATTATTCCCAATATGCATTTTGGTAAAAATGTACTTTCGTATAAATAATTGAATTTATTCAAATGTATCGCAAACAAAAACAAATAACTAACATCTACATTAAACGCGATACATCCAGCAGCCCAGGAGTAGAGGTTTCGGCTTCTAACCCTACGGTCCCGATTTCGAATTTTGCTGGATTCAGCCACTCTGATAAGTCGTAAACGGTGAAACATGTCCCAGTGAGTAATTATATTTTAAACAATATTCATGCCGCTCTTTATTTGGGGATACCAAATTGGTGAAATGGAAAATTATTCCCTACTCGCATTTAGGTAAAAATGTAATTTCGTTACGCAAAACGTCGAAATAAAGCAGAACGAGCTAGTTTTCATTCGTTCTTTTATTTATTTATTTTTTTCTTTTTGGGGTAAAGATAGAGTTGACATATAATAATGAAAAAACTGCTCAATATTCTTCAGTAATCAGGTGTTACGAACCCGAACTTCATGTCGACCCTGGCAACGCTGGGTATCCATGCTAGTATATATATATATATATATATATATATATATATATATATATATATATATATATATATATATATATATATAAGACATTTATTGCTATGAGTCCAGAATGAATTTACATATTGTTTTCGCTAGGAAGGTATCCTTAAAAGATGAGGAAATATCCGTCCAGCTTCGTCAGAATTCATGGATGGACTATGTTTTAATACCAAATAAGAATGGAAAAATCGTAGCAGATGAAGGGGAGTTAGACAAGAAGGGGGAGAGCGGAAGGGAGAGGACGTTGGAATTTAAAGTAGTAGGAGTGCATATAATGAGAGGGGGGTTATTATTAAATATTAATTATGGGTTTATGTTTATAGACGCTGTTATGGTTTATAAAGGCTTAAGTTTAAGTAGCAGTTAGCAGTAAATTTAACAGATCACCATGGCAACAGGTAGCAAAGTCAGTATTGGCCGGCATGGTGTGGTGGGAGGAGGAGAAAACAGGTTGCATACGGGGTTTAAAGTGATAGTGAGAGTAGTAGGCGGGGGGGATTGAATAATTTTTTTTTTTTAATTAATTTTTGAATTGTCGGACGCTGTAGTTGAAAGAAAGAGAGAAGGGAAAATAGGAGGATAAATTATATATATATATATATATATATATATATATATATATATATATATATATATATATATACTGCTCTGGCTACACATTGAGCACTCTAGTCCGGTTTTTTCGCCACAGATGAAATATATATATATATATATATATATATATATATATATAATGTCTTAATAGAAACTGGAAATTGTTTATAAATTCTTCAAAGTATCGTTTTAAGAATTTATAATACAACATAATTAATCAAAAATAAAAACGAAGAAAAAACATATTTCAAATATTGATTTCTCTGTTCTTTGCTTTAAAAAGTCTTGTAACAACAACAAAACTTAGATTAATTTACATGTTTCCCTTTAGTATGGCGTTTCATTATAATTTGTTTTTGAATTATACATACATGTATATACGAGGTTGTGTGGGTGGGTGTGTATGTGATAACGTAGCCCAGCCGACAACTCCCCATCCCAACGTTGAGTGTCGTAGATAGTTCGTCCATCTTCTCATATTCTTATGTTCGTGGCATCGTCTTTTACGCATTGGCAACGGTCAAGAGGAGCACAGGGAATCACATGTATAAAGTAACATAGCATGAAAAAAACAAAGAAAACATTGACACTGATACTTTACATATGTGTCCCCATCAAGATTCTACACGCTTGTCTAAATGTACGTTGAGGACGTGTCAGTCAGTTGCCCAGTGTGTCTTGATCTCACAACGATCTCCCGATCTGACCCAAGCTACGATCCGATTTCGTCTGCATCGGGCTTACTTTTATTTGCATCAAAGAGGAAATTGCTATCTATGTTTAATGGTAAAACGTATTCGTTTTTTCATGTTATGTTTTTCCGTTTTATTTACTTACCAGCGTGCTTATAGTATCATTCTTGTCCATGTTCAACTTGTCATTTATTACATAAATTACAAAAACAAGAGCCATACTGTCATATTTGCATAAACTATACGCAATTAATATTTTCTAATCATTAAACAACAGAGATATGACATAATACGCCAAAACAAGAACAAAACAAAATCCGACAGAAAGATGTCCAAATAGGAAAATAAACATGTATACATCTAATACTCTAGCTTTTCGAAAGGTAATTGACTAACCTCCCAAAAATCATGAGCAAAGCAATTCATTCTCTAGAATCAGAAATTAAACCACTTCTGACTTTCAACATCTTCTATAAAAATAGGCATTCCGCCATTTTACTTTACCTCCTCGCTGAAAAACTGGATGATGTGTAACCTCCCCCCCCCAGAAATACTTTTAATCACCTTCTTATATAACTTTTTGTGGTGTCGGAATCGGCCTCAGAATCGGGTAATATTTAGCTTTATTTCCGATTCCAAAAACGATTTTTTCATTTCTTGAAACAAAAACAACAAATAATGAAACAAACTCAGATGTATTTATTTGTTAGAAGTTATTCATTTACAACATTAGACAAAAGGGTTACATAATCACACATTATGAATCTCATTTCCATTGACTCACGAAGTCTAATTTATGTTTTTGTTGATCAATTATGGTAAACAAGTACTTCGTTTGCAGCTTTCATGAATAAACTTTTCCGTATTTTCTTGCCAAACGTCTTCCTGACACCTTTTTGGTAATTTTGCATTTGATTATCAAAAGAATTAAAATTTTCTATACGATTTTCACAATTTCGCTGGCAGCAGCTTTGCACATATTGTCTGTATACTATGCCGCTTCTGAAATAATTAATGTTTTTTTTTTATTATATTTTTCACTTTGGACAAAAAATAAAGAAAGTAAGAAAAGTTTTGTAGAATTTTGTTGATTTATTCAACAAATAAATTTTATCGACATTTGCAGGTATCCTTGCCTTTCGTTTTTGTGTTTAAACTTATTTAAAAGCGTTTTTAATTCACAATAAACGTAGTTTCCATTCTATTTAGTTATGAAAAAAGAAAGCGCGAGAACTCGTGATAAGTACTTAAAATCGAAAATAAAACATGCTGGTAAAAGGACATCAAATGAATGTCAATCGTTGAAGTGTAATTTTCTACCAGTATTTTGCTGATTTTCGATTTTTGAGAAACTATATTAAGATCAGTTGTAAAAAGTTGGGAATATCTGTAAAAAAAGTTATAATCGGATGGAAATGATAGTCATTTTATGCTAAATCTATACTTCTATAAGTTTGGGGTTTTTGTGTATTTATATTCATATTAATAAAAGCTTTTTTTATTTATTTAAAAAAATACATTTGTATATACGGATCGTGGAACTGCATTCATTTGTAAAAGATCTGGCTAATTAACATATTCTTTCAAATATTCATTTTTATTAATTCCCTTTTAGATGTTTTCGGTGTTTTTATAGGATGATTCTTTTAGTAACTATCTATTACGTGTAATTATTTTCATGCAGATATTCTACATGATTTAAACATAAATCTTTTTTTTATATATATCTATGTATGCGTATATATATATATACATACATATATATATATATATATATTTGTTTTTAAAATTTTGCCAACCTAACTACAGACATTAGAACACATGCGAAACTTTATATTTGGGTTTTAGACGGGGAAAATTGGTGAAAAAGTGTGAAAATTAAAAAAATGGAATTTGCAATGTGATGGTCGGACGACGTCATTACGAATATGCATGCCTACCGTAATAGATATTGATTCATGTTTTAATTGTTAGCCTTGCAGCAAACATGTCTTTATAGCTAAGGCATTAACGTAAAACGAAAAAGTAAATCGTAAGCTAAATGTTTTGGTTTCGATTCTCAGTGGCTGGCGACGTGTCATTTTTTTTAAATCATTATTGGCACCAATAAAATATAATGATAATAAGAAATCTGCATTAATCTAAATATTATGTTTAAGCGTATTTGAGGACCAGGCAATGTCGGGCGGCATGCTAGTTTATATAGAAAACTTTTTGTTACTGGAAATTCTAAAATAATTCCTTTTTTTATTTCGGCCACGTAATCATCTCAAATGGAGATATAATGTCATTTTTGGAGAGTTGTTTAGCTAAAGGTGTTATTATTATTGTTATTATTTTTATTATCTGTATCTTCTTTTGTTTTACAGTGAACCAATCAATCTTATAACCGAAAAAATCTATATAAACATTTATTTGATAGAGCGAAGAAAGAGAATAGTTTACATAGTCTCCCTGAGGTTAAGTATGGTTTTCTAAATAAAATGGTTATTTTGTATAAACTTATTCTTGGCATGGGGACTGTCTTTGTCAACTATTCTAGTTTTAACCCGTTTTTTTTTTTTAATCTTGTCTACAAATCGTCGATTGTTATTACGGTATTGTTTACGAAAATTTCAAATAGCATTAACGACGAACAAATGTAATTCGGATTTTTTTAAAAAAAGGAAACCAAATCTTGTCTCACAATTTGAAATTAATTACAAGCAAAAAATAATGTACGCCTTCCTCCTAAGTATATTTTGTACGTTTTGTAAAATATACGCAGTATTACACGTGATTTTACTGTAATTTGAACAACTTTTAAAAAGTATTACATCTCTATCTAAATATTTAGAATTTGTTGTTTATGAATCGGAATCGGTACTTATACCGGACCCGAATTCCGAAAAGTATCAGTAATTGTATCGAAATCGGGAATTTGAATAGAAACTTCGGAATCAGTACATGTATCGGAATCCGGAATCAAAAATATCGGAATTGGGAAAAATGTATATATATATATATATATATATATATATATATATATATATATATATATATATATATATATATATATATATATAGGCATACATACACATACACACTCACGCGCACACACTCACACGCATATATATATATATATATATATATATATATATATATATATATATATATATATATATATATATAATATAAAGGAGACCAGGATATCCTAAAAGACGTAATGCGTGCGTTATTACTACCGAACAACTAAGGTTTTCCACGAATGTGAATGCAGAGTGAAATCGTGAAAATTCAGTGAACCAAAGCTGAAAATAATCATAAGTTCTACAGAAATTTCTGCTAATAAAAGCTCTTGTCCACCTCCAAATAAATCGTATAGACCTCTCTAAATTTAGTAACACTACATTAAATCCTACATGACTGTTACAGGATGACCATAAATAGACGAGCATATACGCGCGTGCACACAAACACACACATACATAAACACACACATATCTATCTATCCCTATCTCTCTCTATATATATATATGTATATGTATATATATGTATATATATATATATATATATGTGTGTGTATATATATGTATATATATATATATATATATATATATATATATATATATATATATATATATATACATGTATTTCGAACAATCTGGATTTTCTAATGGTTGCCCTAAATTGTGCGTTTATTAGTTATTAGGTACTTTTATTTGTTCGGCTATTGTTTGGTGGCCAGGATGCTTAGCAAATGAAATCAAAAGTAGCTTCGCGGTGTTGTTCGAATCTCCTGACCAACAGGAATTGTGCCATCATATATTGATGATTGCGTAAGCATGAAACAATGGTGTAATTTAAATAGAAAAGAAAAATTGTAAGTTATATATATATATATATATATATATATATATATATATATATATATTGATCAAATATCTTAATTGAATAATAAATCCGGTGTTGCTTTCAGCCGTAACTATCACAATCTGGCTAGAGCATAATCGCAGATCTCCCATTATGCTTGACATCCCTCGAAAGAACATTTATTTTTTCTAGCATTTTGGCTTTTAAAAATATGGAACTTATAATGAAGTATTTCTGTTCAATATAGCAAAAGTCCAGTTGCGAATAATTTAAAATTATAATTATGCTCAGATTTTTCCATTAGGTCATCAATAAATGCTGAGAACATTTATAAAGCTTCACCCAAAGTTGCTTCATATTTATTAGCTTCACTCAAAATTAGATTCATTTTTTAATTTTTTAGATGAGGTTTCGTTATTCGTATTTTGTGAATTATCCGGACCCCTGCTCCTATCTTGTTTCATTTTCATAATGTCTAAGTCGATTTAACCTCCGACTTTCTTCAGGTATATTTTGTCGAACAAGGGATTTTTTTTTTGTGTCAACTCGGGAATTCAGACGAAATTCACTTTACGGGTGCAGAATCCTCCCGCTCAGTCAACAATGAATGGATAGAGGTCATAAGTAATTTTCAATTGTAATATTCGATCCTCACACTGAAAACTGAACCTTCAACCCTCAGGATAATATCACTTTTACAATTATATTTTCTTAATATTCTAATCATTGTGAAAATGATACTCCAAATGAGAACAATACTCCGGGGAATCTAAATAATACGAATAATATCCATTAGTGTATTTTCAGTATGTTTACGGATTTATCCAATTTACATATAGCCAGATTTCTATTTCACAATGTTTTGTTTCATTTTTAATGTGTAATTCTTCTCTAAAACTCCTTCCTTTTATTTTAAAACGACTTTGTTTTTACATAGGCATATGTAAACACGTTTATGACATTTTGTTACAGATGTTGTAGTTGTCTTAAAACATTGTGCATATTATGAAAAGAAGCATTGGGCGTAATATAGAAGAGGTTGTGTTTGGGGGCTATAGCGCTAAAATTTTGTGTAAAGGCGCCGTTGGTTTTGGAAAGATAGGTCAAAGGAATAATTCGAATAGTGAAAAATTTCAGTAATTTTCAATTATAAATATTTATTTATTTTGTGTCGTACTAGGATCGTAATATGGTGTTGTGTTCTGTAAATTGTCGACGTATTTTGTTAGTAAATAAATGTTTTGAATTGAATTTTTTACAAAACTAGTCTGGTACCCAACGGTATTTTTTTACAAGACTGCATGTAATAATCTTAAAACAAAACGACTTCCACATATATGTGCATGTGTGTATGTGTGTGTGTGAGAAAGTTTGTTGTAGATAGAATATTTATCCAAAATACAAATTCCTTCTGTTCATACAGCGGTTTGAAATTTCTGTTCGCTAGGGCAAAAAACAGGTTTTATCTTTAAAATTTCGAAGTTCTCAAAATGATATATTTTACACGTGCTGTCGAAATTCCTACTATACTGACTATTATTCACTCCATAATCGGCCATATCTTAGTTCCTACTAATAATTTTCGAGTTATGTTTTTCTTCAGCGTTAAAATTAATAAACTTTTATTTGTATATATATATATATATATATATATATATATATATATATATATATATATATAAGTTTAGTGATTATATTTAAATTCTGAAAAAACAAGATATAGACACATATATTCGAATTAAGAATTTTCTGACAAAAGGAATATGTGGAAGGGGTTAACCTTAAATATTGAGCTTCTACTTTTTGGCTAGGATCGCCCTAAAAGTATTACTTCAAGTAATATCTATCGGGATCTTTTATCTGATTTCTAATCAGTGTCTTATCTCGATTATATATATATATATATATATAATTATTTATTTGTACACTATACATATATATTCCAAAGGCGAACCAGTGGTTTTATTGTATTGAATCATCCATTTCTGGCTGAATTAAATTAATACAGCTCATCAGCGACTTTGAAAACGCGAAACAATGCGAAGCTAAACAGAGAAAAGCAGCGGTTAATAACCGGTGTCTTTTCTCGGAGTTTCTGTTGTAAAGGTAGATCTTAGTAACCGACGCTACGGATGGAAGGGAGAGATGGCAGGAAGGGTATTGTGTGTGTGTGTGTGTGTGTGTGTGTGTGTGTGTGTGTGTGTGTGTGTGTGTGTGTGTGTGTGTGCGTGCGTATGGGTGAACGCCTTCCTCGACACCTGCCACCTTCCCTTTCCGTAAAACTGGGCACCTTGGATGGGGGCTTGTTTACCATGTATGCTAACATGATTGGACTGGGCTACTCTTGTCTGACAGGTTTGAGGATACCGGTTATGGCAATTTGTCTGGCTGCTGTATTCTGACTGACGATACAGGGGCCTTAACTCTTTTGTAGTGCTTAGAGCCGAGCTCTCTCATCAGTTGTATAATATCGGGATGGTATTAGTGTTATGTTGCACAAGGAAAGGGAACCTGCACTCATCTCCGGTGGATATTTCCGAGGCTACATTCCAGTGAACGAGGAGTCGGCTGATGGTCTACTTGTGCTGCATGATGGTGGCAATGCACATCAACTTTTCCTAGTATCACTTACTCTAAACTTAACCTATAAAAATTACAGCTTAATACAAAAGAATGATCAATTCATACACACACTTAGACAGCGCTTTGCCTCCTCCCTTACGGCTCGTATTTACAAATTTCTGTGGACTTAGAACTAACTTATACGAGATAGAATCATTTCTCCTAGCAACTGCCCGGATATCTTAGCGCTAAGTGAAATTAACTTGCACTCCTCTATCCCTTTAAACAACTTTAACATGTCTGTTTATCTTCCACTTTGTTGCAAGGACCCTATATACGTTACCCTCTCCCCATGACTAGAGAAACTAAACTAGAATCAGACGACCAGGCCTTCATGTGTTTAAGACTAATTTTACAACATAGCGTTAGCTACTTATATTTTCTCTATCGCTCTCCCTCGACTCAAAACTGTACTTTGCTGATAGTACAGACGTAGCGCTCTCCTTAGAGACTAGTGTCGAAATACAAGTATTTGATGACTTTAATGTTCACCAAAGTAGTTGGCTTAGCTTCTCTAACCACACAAACACAGCTCATAGCATCAAACATATATTTTCTATATCACATTCCTTAACACCTACAGTAACGTTCCCGACCCGTCTCCTAGATTGTCAGGACCAGCAAGCTTCACTTTTGGATCTATTTCTTATTACAGTGCCTGGGGGTGGTGTAACACATATTCATTGCCCCCTCAGGACTGCTGACCATGCTATGATGATGATAGACATAACCCTAAACTCTCCACCCGAGGTTTAACAGCCACTGCTCAAAACGATAAAGTACTACAAGAACAGTGATTATGATGCCATCAGAAATTACATCAAAGATGCTCTATGTGGAAATATATTTCTCTCCCTGCTGATGAGTTCGCAAATAAGACCACTGAATGGTGCAAAGTAACAGTTGAAACACATGTTCCAACATGTAAGTTCTGTTGCAATCCCCACTCTTCCCAGTGGTTTACTTTTACTTGCACAGCTGCCATTGCTCTAAGAAGCATGAATACCGAAGATTTATTTGACATAAGTCCAGTACAAATTGATAAAAGTATATAGAAGCTCGAATTAATTATAAGGAAATAACCACAGCCAAGAGAGAATATACCAAACCCATCAGAAAGCGCATCGAAGCACCAAAATTAGGAATTTGTGACAATCGAAAAAGCTGTAACAGTGTAGTAAATAATAAGCATTCAACAATTCCCCCACTATCCAACAATTTTAAAGTTATTTTCACGGCAACCGCGAAGACAAATTTGCTTGCGCGACAGTTTGCCTGCAACTCTATTATGATGCCACTCCCTCTTAGGTGTTCCTGTGCAGACAGAAACCACATTAGATGATTTGAAAGTCGCCCAGTCTCAAGTACATAATATCATAAAAAACTAGACACCTCAAATTCATGTGGACCTGATTTCATCCCGGCTGTACTATTAATAAATGCTCCGCTGAAATTGCCCCAGTTCTCTCCAAAATCTTCAACAAATGCCTTAATGAATCTAGCATTTTTGACTGCTAGAAAACTGCTTCTGTGGTACCAGTTTACAAAAGTTCTGGCGAAAAAAATAACCCATTACGTTGTCGCCCCATTAGCCTCCTCCGTCTTTTTGCCAAGATATTTGACTCCATAATTAATCACCCTCTAGTCCACAACCTCGCACCTGCTAAACTTCTGTCCGATCAGCAGCATGAATTTAGACAACTCCGCAGATATCCTAACAGTAATCTCTGAACGTATATACAATGCACTGGATAAAGTAGGGGGGATAAGGCAGTAGCCTAAGATATATCTAAGGTCTTTGATAGGGGATGGTACAATGGTCTTCTCATGAAAATAAGATCCCATGGTATTACTGGATGAATACTTCACAGAATTAAATCCTTCTTAACAAAGTGAAAAATCCAGGTTGTCCATGATGGTCGTACGTCAAACCAATATGATATAAATGCGAGTGTAACCCAGGGATCGATCCTTGGAACTTTATTATTCCTGACATTCATAAATAACCTCCCTGATAACATTGTCTCTGAGATAGATATATTTGATGACGACACAACGCTCCATAACAGGAGAAAACAAATGAACACGTATCCAAGGCAAGCAGAAATCTTAGAGCAAGACCTCCGGTCTGTGGTTGAATAAGTACAAAAATGGATGGTCACATTCAATGTTGCCAAAACTAATCTCTTTTCCATTAATAGCCACAAGAAACCTGTTGAACCACTAATAGCCAAACTCCTCGGATTGACGTTTACGAGAAACATTAGTTGAAACATACATTGAGTGCATTGCTAAGGTTGCTGTAAAGAAGGGGGGCTATCTCTACTGTGCTAGAAATTAACTTGCTTCTGAGAGTATCCTGTACCTTTTCAATGCTATTATTCGTCAATGTATGGTGTAGTGTTGCCACATTTGGACTGATGCATCTGCCACTAGTCTCCTCTTCTTAGACGGGATTCAAAAGAGAGTCGCCAACCTAATAGGGCCTAGGCATCAACCGCTGTCCCATCGACGAAATGCTGCCTTTTTTACAAGTACTTTAATGGTAGATGTTCCGACGAACTGCAACCCTTGTACCCCTAGAAGCGAATACCCCTGTCATGCAGGAGTTCAAATATAATGTAAACAGGCATCTTGCTCTTCAGCTCTCTACATAGTATCTCTACAAAATATGTCCCAGATAGTAGCCTTGTACGTCATTACTATAGTAAGCAGTGTGCCTTACTTGGGAAAAAATGCAATAAAAAATGTATCTTGTCGTACCCAGGAATATGTCTGTCAAAATATTGTCGAACTATTGTACTGTTATGGCTGACAAAACGAGAGTATAAAAGCTCGTGAAGTAAATAAAGTATTACGTTCGAAATTTCGTCCGGATGCCCGAGTTCTAAATGAACATTCTCAAGTTCGACAAGATACACCTGAAGAAGGGCGGAGGTTACATTGACCGAATGGTTGTGAAAATGAGACGAGTTATGAGAATTATAATCCGAAAAATATGAATAAAACGAATAATCATTTCTAATCTTCAAAATGCTGAAACATAAAACAGATATGTATCTGATCTGTATTTCTCATAATAAAACATCATCTTTAATCACACCACACCTGAGACTGTATATTTTAACACACGTGGGAATAATAAAACTTTGTATGAAAATACAAATACGAAGAGAAAAACTAGTGTTATTATGGAATATTTCCTTCTCCTGTGCTAGTTGTACAAATTGTGAACCCATTCTATGCCGTTATTTAATGTGTTACAAACCTGGCACACACGTCCTTATAACACTAGATCACTTCAACAAATTACCATAATTATATTTATGATTCAGTTGGAAAAGAACCCGACGAATATGCTTACTACAAATGTGATTGGCATTATGGTTTTTGATTAGAAACCGAAGAGTAAAAAACTAGTAATATAGAGAGAAATATATAACAGTAAAATAAAGATTATATTCACTATCATAATCACCATGAAATGAATACAAACGGCGTGATCTACAAGTAATATGGAAATACAATCATATAAAGCAGTATATGTACAACCATTTTATTAATATCTCGTCATTACAAAGTAAGTAACGAGTCAGCACACTTTTCTAGATTCTTCGCAAACAGTATCGTCTATTAGAAATAAAGATTCAGTATATATTTGTTCTAATAAAAACTAACATGAATTCTTTGCTAATAGAGATTCCTTATCCGTCTGTTTGAAGTATAAACTATATTTTTAATGTTCACTTCAGTTAATTATTGAAGATTAATTTACTTTCTGTATACGTTCAGTTAAGAAAGTAGTAAAGTTGTGATGTTAAAACTCACTTCTCAGGAGTAGTGCAATATGGGTTCGTATGTAATACCATTTCCCCTAAGCATTATATCCTCATTTATTTGAGCGGGCAGTACATATTATGTGAGTGTGATACATTCCTTCCAGCTATTACATGTTTTTTTTGTTTTGTTTTGTTTTGCTTTTTTTATTTTTGCCGAGCAAATTAGATAAGGGCATTAACGATACAAAAAGACATTCAGTCATTAGCGACAAGAATCCCTAATTAAATGATAAGCTTCATTACTATAAACAAGAACTAAAAACTAGACCAACAATTCACACGACAAATAACACTCTACCTGGGATCCAATCTTTCAAAGTCCTAATATTCACAAGCAATATGAATTAGAACAAATCCAATGAGAACATTGCGAAGGCTATGCGTGCAAAGAAATCGGCCTCCCTGTACTGTACTAGATATTAACTCACACAGGATAGCATCTTATCTCATTGCGAAGTGGTCCTGGATATGACCTTAAACTATATCCGATGATGAGGGCCTCAGCTTGCAGGCCTTATGGAGTGTGGAGCCACTCTTTAATTGTCATTGCTCCCAGGTCCACTCTGACCCGGAGTGGTAGCACCTGTTAGGGTCCCAACTATGGGTTAAATAAAATACGACTTAAAAAAACAAATATACTATATTAAAAAATCGTTCTTCAAAATCACCAGATTCGGCATTAAATAACCTGAAAAGGGTTGATATGCCGTAAAACAAAACAACCAAACCAAACCTTATTGCGAAGTAACAATTCACACATTGAGTATTGTTGCCACCTCTGGATTGGAAAATCAAACACAAGTCTATCGTTCTTTGACAGGACCAAAAATGGGTTTCCAATTTAATAGGTTCCGCATTATTAATAAAGCTATAACCCCTACCCTATGGCTGAAATGTTGAATCCCTATTCTTGTTTCACAAGCACTTTAAGGGAATGTGTTCTGATAAACGCATAGTACTTGTGTCGCGTAGACGTATACACCTTCAACAAACCCATCAAGCAGCAATTTTCACTCTTTTACTATTGATTGATGCAATATTTTTTTTTTATTCTAATAGTTTCTACTCTCGGCGCGTTAGACTTTTCAGTTCCATCTATGTGTCCTTCTTCTTTGACGTACAATCTTATAAAATTTTAATAAAATATAAACAACTTTTCACGTAGTCCTCCGTAGACATAGTCCCAAATAGTAGTCCTTTACGTCTAGTGACTTTTTCGCGTTTGTTGTTATGATTCGCCAGGCTGACAACTCTTTCCGAGCATGAGACAAGAAAAAATTTGTGTAACTTAATTGTCATATATAGTTATTGTGAACTAATATAATTAATACTGAAAATTTACGTAGCTACATGAAATCACACGCACACAACATACACACACAGATATATATATACGCACATATATATATATTTTTTTATTACATTATCATCCCAAACAAGACATATTGCCACTTTGATGTAGGGGACTAGTATTAGGGACACAGTCTACAGAGGTTCTAGGTGGGGAGTTAGGCAGCAAGATATCCGTTCACGTTACATTTGAACTTCTGCATGTCAGTACAGTTGGGGAAGGAGGAACCTGGCAAGCAGTTCCAAAGTCTAGCGGTTCTGGGGAAGAAACTACTGGAATAGAAGGCTCTCTTACATCTAGAGATCTCTACTGTGAAGGGGTAGGATTATAATGCTTGCCGGGTTTGTCGGGGGGATTAACGTAGAGGGGGTACAATTGCTTGCAGCTCATCGGAACATACACCGTTAAAGTACTTGTAGAACAGGCATAGGGATGCTACATTACGTCGATGGAACAGAGACTGAAGCTTGGGCGATAGTTCAGGACCTATTAGGTTGGCGACTCTCTTTTGAACCTTATTAGAGACTAGTCGCAGATGCACCGGCCCAAATATGACAATAATACTCCATATATGGGCGAATGGTGGCCTTATAGAGGCACAGTATACTTTCAGGGGTCAGTAGCTTTCTAGCACGATAGAGAGAACCTACCTTTTTCGCAGCGGTCCTGGCAATGCGTTCAATGTAATTGTTCCAACTCATGTTTCCTGTGAACGTTAAGCCGAGGAGTTTAAAGATGTATTCTCAGATAAAGAGTCACTGGCCATTGCTATTGTTGGTAGGGAAGGTTTCTTGTAGTTATTGAAGGAAACCAGTTTAGTCTTGGCAGCATTGAATGTGACCATCCATTTTTGTCCCAATTCCACTACAAATTGGAGTTCATCCTCTAGTGTTTCTGCCATTTCTTTAGATAAGTGTTCATTTATTTTCCTATCGTGTCTGTTATAGAGCGTGGTATCATCAGCATATATACCCATGTCAGACAATTTTGTCAGGGAGGTCATTTATGAATATTAGGAGTAATAGAGGTCCAAGGATAGACCCCTGAGGCACTCGTGCATTTATATCATATTGTTTAGATGTAGGGCCATCGAGGACAACCTGGATTTTTCTCTTATCTAAGAAGGGTTTAATTATGTTAAGTATTCTTCCAGTAATACCGTATAATCTGATTTTCCTGAGAAGACCTTCGTGCCATACCCTTACAAAAGACAGATATATCTAGAGCTACCGCTCTTCCCTCCCCTGCTTTGTCAAATGAATTTTATATACGCTCGGAGATTGCAGTTAGAATGTCTGCTGTGGAACGGGCTTGCATAAATCCATATTGTTGTTCGGTAAGAAGTTTAGCATCCGTAAGGTGACGGACTAGGGCTTCGTTATTTATGGACTCAAATATTTTAGCGAAAAGTGGGAGGAGGCTAATGGGGCGGTAATTTGCTGGGTCAGTTCGTTCGCCAGAATTCTTGAAAACCGGTTCCACAGAAGTAGTTTTCTAGCGGAGCACTTTTTTAATAGCACAGCCGGGATGAGATCAGGTCCACATCCTTTTGCAGTTTCAAGATTTTTTATAATGGCATGCCCCTGAGAAGGGGTGATTTTCAGATCGTCTAGCTACCAAAGAGGTAGGGCACCTGTACTAGCAGTCTGGGACAGCAGCCAGGAACTGTCAGTCCGGTACCCTCAATCCATCAGAGGATGGTCAACCCAATCTACTCGTACTGGCATTATGATGTTCAAGCACTCCCAATTGGCCAGTTTAGAGGGGGGTGCAAGCAAGAATGACCACTGAGTGTTTCTGTCGAATCCCTGTGCTTCGACCTCTACGCCTGGCTAATAGGCAAAGAAGGAGTATTGAAGCCGGGCGATAGACAGTGCCTATCTACTCTATAAGCAGTTTAGGTTTGCAGACCGGTAATTTGTTCGAGTCACCAACTCTAGGAAGGATGTCATCCAAGACTGGAGGGGCCTCCCTCCCGTTAGGTTTAGCTTCAGAGTTTTCCTTCTCCTAGACGGATGACCTGGGAAGATCTACGAGTCCATCAGCACTGAGAGGGTTTACCCCGCGCCTGGGTCCTAATCCAGGCATATATATATATATATATATATATATATATATATATATATATATATATATATATATATATATATAAACTGTGTCTAGATAGTATATGCAAAAGAAGTATTGTCTACTTACGTTAAATTCGTAGATATGTGTAATTGAATGGCATGTGTACTATTATGTACAGCGAATAAGCATGAAAGCCATTAGTTCCCAATTTTCATTTCATATTGATATTTAATATTTTTGAGTCATTATAGAAATTTTAAAGTGGCAAAGAATTATTTCGAAGAACTAGAATTTAGTATTATTACTCATAAAAAGAAATAATTATATAATGAACAGAATTATATAATCTAAGAATTTACCAAGGAAAAGTTATCGTTCAAATCTCTAAAGATTTGTAAGTTGAGTATCGAACAATCAAGAAAATATATCAAATGGGAAGTAAACCAAGGAAAAAAAAGTGCAATACTTAATTAAAGAACAAAAGCGAGATCTATCACAAATCTAATAAGAATTAATAAGAACCGCAATTGCGTTGCTAGACCTCTTATGGCGTCGTGTAAAACAGCGTGTAAAGCATTAAGGGAGTAAAAAGTCAAATAAAGAAGAAAAAAAGAAACAAAGAAACTTGCAGCTGGAGGAGATTACTTTAAAAGAGACTAGATTTTCATGTGTGTAATAGCAATAAAAGTGTCCATACAAAAAGTCTGAATATTTATTAATGGGGTTTCTTATTTAAAGACGAATCAATGATAACTCTCGATTATTTCGATGGATTGGCTCGAGGACAGAATTGAAGACAGCTAATAAGGATCATTATACTGGGATTATTGTTAATCAGCTCGATGGTCCATTTGATTACAATGAATTACAAAAGCCAGTGTCATTTTAAATATTCATTTTAGTTAATTCCCTAGTAGTTATTTTCGATTTTCTTCTTAGATGACCATCTTTAGTTTACTATTACGTGTAACTATATTAATGCAGATATACTACATTATTTATATCATTAATATACTACATTACATTGCGTAATATTTGTGTAAAACGCTTGTAGTAAACACAAACCTCTTTTTATAGATATTTATGTATGTGTGTATATATCTGTTTTAAAAATGTGACCTACCAAACTCCTCTGTCGGTTTTTGGTCCACAGACATGAAAGTTAATATATACGATATTCGAACCTATGCGAAACTTTATATTTGGGTATAAGATGGGGAAAATCGGTGCAAAAGTGTGAACATTAAAAGAAATGGAATTTGCTAGGTGAAGGTCAAAGGACGACATTATGAATATGCATGCGTAACATAAGAGCTATTCGTTCATGTTTTAATTTTTAGCATCGCAGCAAACATGTCTTCATATCTTGGGCATTAAACTCAAAGGAAAAACTAAATCATAAGCTAAACGTTTTGGTTTCGATTCTCGGTGGTGGCGCAGGAGTCATTTTATTTTTTTATTTTTACTTTTCACATTACTACTATGCATAGGGCCCAATATAATATAATAATTAATACGAAATATGCATTAATCAACATATAATATTTCAGCGTATTTTCGAGCGGAAAATTCTGGGTGGTCTGCTAATATGTGTGTGTGGGGGGGGTGTAAGACAACGCACCAAGTCATACATAAAAATTTACTAAATCCAGATTGAAAGAAAAGGGATTGTTGAAGATACACTCATAAACTGATTTTCAAATACGTTTATTGACTTTCTATTGATAACCTGCGCAGCATCCTCAAAAGAGGTATTTGTTTTAATAGCAAGCAATTTAACAACAGGCATAACATTTTGGAAGCAGTTAAGATTGTTGCAAACATCTTACTAGCCGCCGAAATTGAAAATCAAACAACAGATATTTACACAAGAATGTTGAGAGTTATTGAAAATAAATAGGCATCTATGCAATAAATTTTAGGAGTTTCGTACATATTATTCAATAAATATTGTTTTATTTAAAATAAAATAGTTTCATTTATAATGTCCTGTAGGAAATCCAATAATTTGTCGTAAAGTTTATTCATATTATGTATTACATTAGTTTTACAAGGTATAACAATGTAAAAGCACCAGAATATATACTTACAAATACACTACTGAGAGACAAATTAGATTGTTTTGTTAAAATAGTGATTTTTCCATACAAAAACAATCGTTATATATAAGGTAATCATATTGGGTAGTATCTAAGCAACATCGTAATAGGACTTCTATTATTAAAGACGCAACTATAAATAGCAATTCCTAAGTTGTATATAACCTCTAGATACAGTGTGTATATATATATATATATATATATATATATATATATATATATATATATATATATATATATATATATATACAGTTTTGAAAATAATAAGCGGAAGTTTCTCAAGAGCTCTTTCGGCTATCATCTCATCAGGAGAAAATCGATAGCGTACAAAATAATATTGTGTCGAAAATAAAGAGTTCTAATGGGGAACTTATTAAATGTGCCAAAAGTACCAATAAATTTATTAACGTTTAAAAATGATTAAAATATTGGCACAACGAGGGAGAAAAAAAAAGAAACCGGCGAAAAGATTCAAAGTTCCCCAAAGAGAAACAATGCGTTGGATATTTCTTTTTGCCGGCACAAAGAAAGTTGACGCACCGCGATAGAGACAGACTCCAAAAACCATTTAAAGATGTTGGGGTCTGTCTCTATCGCGGTGCGTCAGCCTTCTTTGTGCCGGCAAAAGGAAACATCCAACGCATTGTTTCTCTTTGGGGAACTTTGAATTTTTTCGCCCGTTGTTTTTTTTTTTTTCCTCGTTCTGCCAATTTTTTAAAACGTTAATAAATTTATTTTAGTGTCCCTATACTTTTGGCATATTTAATAAGTTCCCCATTAGAACTCTTTATTTTCGACACAATATTATTTTGTACGCTATCGATTTTCTCCTGATGAGATGATAGCCGAAAGAGCTCTTGAGAAACTTCCGCTTATTATTTTCAAAACTATATATAAATCCTGTACCTCTAAACATTTATTTATATATGTATGTGTGTGTGAGGGTGTGTGTGTGTGTGTGTGTGTGTGTGCTAGAGCATTAATATACTTATGCTCCACAACTTATAATTAATTATGAGTAGTTAGCACATGACTTGAGACACTACCGTATATAATTTTAATAGCGACTGTGCACTAGACAAACATGCATACGATCATCGAAAAGATAGTTGGCTTTTTTACATGAGCATACCTATTAAAAATAAGATGCTCATTAATCATGTCAGAAACAGCGCACATTCAGAATTCAATACTGAGAAAACTGCTAAATGTAATTCAGCTCGAATACCATGAACAGTGACCTCATTATGAAAGCGGCACCATTTGAATAATGTTCAGCTATTTAACAGAATGAAAAGAAAAAAAAACGCAAGAGAAGAAAAGGCTATCATATGACATGGGGTTGCACAATAAAAATCGGATTTCCAAGAAACCAAAATTGAATACACGGAATGACCTTTAGAAATGTTATCCAGTGAATGTAGAAATAGGTTGTATTCTTCAGGAATCAGAGAATCGGAATCACCAAAATGTTTGTTTTTCTTTTTTTTTTCGTGTAATTCACAAATGTTATGAAAATGTATACTGCCTCCCAGATAAAATGTAACGAATAAAATAAAAATAAAAATTAAATTAAATTTAAATGAATTATAAAATTTAAAAATATGCATTGGCGTGCAAGAGGATGCTTGCATCAAGGAATTTAAATATGGTTTTGCAATATTTTATCGTTTTCTTTTTCTAATTATCTTGGTTTATTAAAAAGCAGATAATCCGGTCTATTGTGATGACCTTTAACTTTGTGTCTCTACATTTTGCACATGCATACTTTTGTAAGAATTAACTCATATTTCTAGAGGTATACATCTATATATCTATAAAAGTGGAAATGTGTGTGATTGTCTATGTACACTTCCCTACCAAATAACTCTGTCACTTTTCGGTCTACAGACTCGAAATTTAACATAAGGGGTATTGAAATTTGGAAAAATCTTTTAAATCAGTATTCGGCCAGATACTTGGTTGTTAAGAGGTCAAAGTTCAACGGTTTGACCTTTAAGAACTCTGCCAAACTTCTCCGCCAATTTTGGGTATAAACAATTGAAATTTTAGATATAGGTTCCTTCGACATGGATCTGACTTTATAATTATATTTGAGCCCAAATCAATAAATTTTTATGGGTCATAATTGGGGTCCAAGTTTTAAAAAATTGACAACTGCGATCTCTAGCAAATTATTCGGCCAATTTTTGTCTAAACATTTGAAATTTTACATAAAGTGTATTCAGATATAGGGCAAGATTTTAATCGTTGTTTTTGTTTTTGCTGAACATTTGGCTTCCAAGGGGTCAAAGTTCAAAATATTTTCCTTTCCGGTCTCTAGCAAACTATTGAGCCAATTTTGAGTCTAAACATTTGAAATTTTACATAAAGGGTATTCGGACATACAGCAAGCTTTTTAATCAGTTTTGGGGCAAAAATGTTGCTGATAAGAGGTCAAATTTAAAAGAGTTGACCTTTGCAGACTTTACCAAACTCCTCTGCCAATTTTGAGTCGAAACACTTGAAATTTTAGATGTCGGTTACTTGGACATGGGTTAAACATCTTAATTTAATTTGAGCCGAAAACAATAAATGTTAAGAGGTCAAAATTAGGGTCAATTTAAAAAAAATATTGACGTCTCTACCAACTTTTCTCTGTGGTAGTTAAGGAAGCCTATTATATAGAAAGGCATTACCGTACATATTCACACTTTTTTAATATATATACCTATGTACGTAAAGTTATTAACAGTATATAGGACCCGAGCAAAGCCGGGCGGAACTGCTAGTATATATATATATATATATATATATATATATATATATATATATATAGGGGGGCGTATGTAAATATAGAATTTATCGTATAGCGTGTGTGTGTGTTATTAAACGTATATCTAAATAGCTGTATATATATACGCTCAGCGTCCTTTCAAATGTATGTTTAAATATACCGACCGCATCGTCTCTTAAATATATATACAAAAGTTTTTACGTAACTACTACTAACAATTGTTAGTGGCAGTGTCGGCCACTGTGTATGCAATGTAATGTATATTTTGGTTGCGCTCGTGCGTTGTTTACATACCTTCTAGCGTTTTCTTCTTTTTCTGCTGGTTGAAACGCTGTGAACGAAAATACTCCCACCTCCCGAATTAATCACCATGAAAACACGTTATATTTTATACTAACCTGGATGCCCAGCGTTACCGGGTGTTTGAAGGTGGGTGTTGAACAAGAAAAAGTGAGAGTAGGTAGGTAGGTTTGAAGCTGTGACGTGAAAGCGGAAAAGAGAGTGGAAGTGTGTCTAAGGGGTTGGGCAAAGGAAAAAAAGGAGAGCGCATCAAAAAAAAAATAAATAGGAGTAGTAAGCAGGCTCGAACCCGTAACGTGAAGGAGGAAAAGAAAGTGAAAAAAAACGTGATGTGTTCGCTGTTGCGCCTATCGCCATACCAGAAGTGAAGTATGTTTAAATTAAGGCTAGATAATCGAAAAGTAGCGATAAATTTCGAAAATATCGGCGAAAAAAGCGGTCTCTCCCTGTAGTAAAGTGCCCAGTTGAGGGCGTAGGAATTAATCTTTTTAGCCAATATTTCGATATTTATGGGTCGAGCTTCAAACCGCTACTGATTTCGTGAAAATCTGTCGCCTCTGTCGAAAGTTTTAGGCAGACATCCATCCATCCATCCATCCATACATACATACATACATACATACATACATACATAAATTTAAACAGACAGGTCAGATTTATATTACAGACAACTTGATTTTTATTGATACATGATTTCTTCGGAATTTGGCAGTCACTATATTTCTACATTTTTAGCGGGGGTACCCGGCATTGCCCGGGTGTTTGGAGGTGTGTGCGTAAGTGTGGGGGGGTAGTAAAATAAGAAATAAGCGAAGTAATAATCCTGTTTAAGTATTAAAAAAAACGATGTTAAACTTCTGTAAAAAAATCGAAAAAAAAACAAACAAAAAAAAACAGAGAACAAACATACAACTTGTTTGAATACGAAATCGGAAAAACAAAAAGCAAAAATAAAGTAAAAAATGCTGAACGTGTTCGGAAAAATAAAAACAAAGAACACATCGAAAAGGGAAAAAAGATGGCATAAATAACCCTTCGATTCGGTTAAGTCCATGGTTCGTTTCACCCGGTAGAAAGCATAGAACGAAAAGGAACGTTAAAGTTCCATTCCAGGTTTTTGGAGCAACTACAAAACGAAATAAAACGGAAATGATGTTTTATATGTTTAGTTTATGAAAAAAAGACAAATGGAAAGAATCGTTTTTTTTTTAGTGTAAAAATCTTGGGAAAAAATGGTAATTAAGCAACGTAAAAGTAAGCGTTGGATAAGAATTAACGTTTGTGGAAATGTCGCTATCAGGTAATTCCGTGGTGTGTTTCACACAATAGGAAGCATAGAACGGAAGGTCAGTTTTTTTAATTTGACCCCTATTATGACCCATGTACATTTATTGTTTGGGGCTCCAATCAAGTTAGTAAGTTAGGTCAATGTCCAAGGAACCTATATCTAAAATTTCAATTGTTTATACCCAAAATTGTCGGAGGAGTTCAATAGAGATCTCAAAGGTCAAATCGTTAAACTTTGACCCCTTAACAGAAAAATTTCTGGTCGAAAACGGATTACAAAGATTTTCCTAAATCTCAATACACACCTCCAAACACCCGAGAAACGCCGGGCTAAAATGTTAGTATATCTATAAAAGTGAACGTGTATGTGTGGCTGTTGGTGTGTATATTTACCTACGCAATAACTCTGTTAATTTTAAGTCTAGATTAGGAATTTGATATACAGGGTACTGAGATTGAGGAAAATCTTTGCAATCCGTTTTCGGCCAGAAATTTTTCTGTTAAGGGGTCAAAGTTCAACGATTTGACCTTTGAGAACTCTACCAAACTCCTCCGACAATTTTGGGTATACACAATTGAAATTTTAGATATAGGTTCCTTAGACATGGATCTTACTTAATAATTTGATTGGAGCCCCAAACACTAAATGTTCAGGGGTCATAATAGGGGTCAAATTTAAAAAAAAATTACCTCTGCGACAATTTCTGATCTAAACATTTGGAATTTGACATAAATAGTATTCAGAGATAGGGCAAACTTTTACCCTATATTTTTACCAATATATAAATGTATATATGTATGCATCTTTGCATAAACTTTCGAGAGAGGCGACGGATTTTTACAACATCAGTATCGTTTTGAAGTTCGACCTTTCAGACGACAAATATTGAAAAATTGGCTAAAAACATTAATATATTCATCTTCAACGGGGCGCTTTTTTCGCCGATATTTTTGACAGTTATCCTCTATTTTCGATTGTCAATCCTTAATTAAAACCTACCTCACTTCTGGTTTGGCAGTGGTCGTAACAGCAAAGACGTCAGGTTTTATCCCCGTTGTTGCCCTCCTTTACAGTGCGGGTTATAGCCTGCTTTCCTACTACCACTTTTTTTTTTTTTTTTTCACACAGTGATCACCACATATCAATGCCCGGAAGCCACTCAGGGATAAGGGTTATTGCAAGTACATTACGTTAGTGTGGAGATTTAAGGAAGTGTTTACTTAAGGGGGCGGTTCATTAGGAATTTGTTAACATTAGACTTGAAGACATCCAAGTTGTAGTCCGGTGGGAAGCAGGCAGACGGAACAGAGTTCTACAGGCGTGCAGTTCTAAGAAAGGAGCTCTGTTCATGGAATCTACGTTTTGATTTAGGCACAAATAAAGAGTGGGGAAAATTTTTGATAGTGGATTCATTCAGCTAGACGGGTGTTTTTCGTGAAAGATTAGCGAGGGGGGCAGAGATTGGAGTTCAGATGAGCACCTGCCATGGAAATAACGATAGAACAAGGATAGGCTCGCAACGTCTCTTCTGTGGGAGAGAGGTTGCAGGGTAGTGAAAAGGGCATCCCCCACTAAGCCACGAAGTCTATTTTGTACTCTGTCAAGGCAGGATAGGCTGTTTTTGCAGCTCCTGCCCAGATATGGCAACAGTATTCCATCCTTGGACGTACTTGGCTTTTATATAGATAGAGAATTGCATCAGTAGTGAGATATCTTCTGGAGCGGTAGAAGGATCCCACCATCTTTCCAGCGACCTTGGCAAGATACTTGATGTACGTGTTCCATTTCAGATCAGGAGTAAAGGTCAAACCCAGAAGCTTGTCAAAACACGGGGCCTCACCCAGACGAGCCATCCATTTCAATTGATGCCAGATGTGGATCAGAGCGTTGATGATGTAAGGATAGGAGTTTGGTTTTGGATGCATTAAAGGTAACCAGCAACGTCTTCCCCCACTGAACCACGCGCTCGAGATCATAGGAGAGAGAATCAGAGAGAACGTTGTCATTTACAGCCTTTGATGTGTTGCCGTAGATGGTCGTGTCATCAGCATAGATGTCAACGAATGATTTAAGTATGTGTTTAGGGAGGTCATTGATGTAGATCAGGAAGAGAGTTGGGCCTAGGATTGACCCCTGAGGGACTCCAGCATTTATATTGCAGGCCTCCGATCTTTGTCCATCTACCACTACTCTTATGAGCCTATCGGAGAGAAATGATTTAATGATTGAGAAAACATTTCCAGTTATACCGTAGCTTTTTTTTTTTTTTTTTTTTTGCTGAACACACACCTCCAAAAACCCGGGCAACGCCGGACTGAAATGCTAGTATATATATATATATATATATATATATATATATATATATATATATATATATATATATAAGTATTTTTTACACCTACACACTCGGGCTTCATCCTTTCGGGAATCATAATTATAACCCGGCTAGTAAGCCATCTCTGACTCAATTAACAAGGAAACAACCGCTCGGGTGATATTAACTGCAGCAAAGAATTTAGTTGAAAAGTTGAAATTAACATTTATATAAAAAGAAGATGTCATTCCAGTCTTCTGAGAGTAATCTTGGCATTTTAACATCACGATCTGTGCACGTGTATGTATATATATATATATATTTATATATATATATATATATATATATATATATATATATATCATCTCTGAACGTTTATACCAAGCGCTGGATAAGGCAGGGGAAGGGAGGGCAGTAGGCTTAAATATATGTAAGGCTTTTGACAGGGTATAACACGATGGTCTATTGATAAAAATAAAATCCTATGGTATTACTGGACGAATGCTTAGCATAATTAGATCCTTCTTAAATGATAATAGAATCCAAGTTGGTCTCGATGGGCGTACGTCCAAAAAGATTTATATAAATGCGAGTGTGCCTCAGGGATCGATTCTTGGACCTTTGTTATTTCTGACATTCATAACTGACTTACCTGATAAAATTGTCTCTGAGATGGGTATATTTGCTGATTAAACCATACTCTGTAGCAGGTATATGGGGGAGACTAATGAACACATATCTAATGTAATGGCAGAAACCCTAGCGGAAGATGTTCAGTCTGTAGTGAAATGGGGTCAAAAATGGATGGTAACGTTCAACGCTGCCAGGACAAAGCTCTTTTCCATTTATAATTACACGAAACCTTTCCAACCACCACTAGTTATGGCTAGAGATACTTTACCTGACAGCACTTCGTTCAAGCTCCTTGGCTTAACGTTCAGAGGAAACATGAGTTGGAATAAATACATCGAGATTATTGCTACGGCTGCTGCAAAGAATGTGGGCTCTGTCTCTATCGTGCTAGAAAGTTACTTACGCCTGAAAGTATCCTGTACCGCTACAAAGCCACCACTCGCCCATTTATGGAGTACTTCTATCACATTTGGGCTGGTGCCTCTGCTACTAGTCTCTCGCTCCTGGACAGAGTCCAAAAGAGAGTCCCCAACCTAATAGGTCCCTTCCCGTGAGGCAACGTTTTTCTTGAAAAATGAATACTGATTTAGAATCATTCTTTACGCTTAAATACTTCCCGAAATTCCCTTATTGCGATAGTTTATCAGTAGGTGAGGTGGCGTGTATATTTAAGCAATAAGTATCCAAAGACATGTGTTAAATCTTTTCAAGACATACAATTGCAACTAGATATGACTGACGCATTAACATGTAGATAAAAATCAAGAACATCTGTTTATGATCTATAATGTCTGCTGATAAATGAAAACTTTACATATCGCTTACAAACGAATGATTGCATTGTTTACTTATTCGTGGTGTTAATTTCAAAGAATATTTCTTTTACGCTTTAACAGTAACTGCAATTTCTTTCATTCTTTAATTATATGTATATATGTACATATATATATAGTAGTAAGTTATAAAAATATAAATGGCAATTAAACTACACGGAATATTCCACATTTCATTCACGTGAGAATTCGTCATGCTTATATAAATATGTGTGCGTGTGTGTGTGTGTGTGTGTGTGTGTGTGTGCAGATATAGTGCGAAAGAGAAGATAATAGAATGAGAAAAAGCTGGAAAAGGCGATAGATATTTATAGATATAAATAAAAATATTAATAAATAGATATAAGCTATATCATTTGATGAGATAACCATGTACGTACGCGCCAATAATTTAACATAAATAAAAATGCAGTGTACTATTTTTTCGGAGACAATATAGGTTTTATTTATGTCGAATTAATTAACAGCACTAGGAATTGACACAAAGTTAAAGCATAACATAATGATTAATCTGTCTTCCACGGGCATTCACCCTGGATTGGTTTACCTGGCTCCTTCCAATGAATTCCTTCGAATGAATTTACTGCATCTCGCACAAAAGCTGACCAATTCTTGTTGATCCATCAGCAACGCCGACACTATCGACAGTCAGTCAAAGTTCCATCGGTCAACAACGTAGATTGTCGGACCTAGAAGCAGTTCAGTATTTTGCTTAACCGTTTGAAGCAATCTATTATGCTAGCCGGAGGCAAATGTAAAAGTATCAAACAGGTAGACATTAATTTCGGAAGTAGAAATAAAGATACAGCAAGGTAATTACAACTCAGTTTATAACTAATAGTAATATTGTTATGTTACGATTACCTTATTATTTTAAGGTAACACACATGAATAGACTGCAGATTATTTATAATGTGAGTAAACTAAATGGGAGAATTTTTATAATTATGATGAAACAGTTAACATATTGCATGTGGAAAAATGTACAGAATAGTTAACAAAGTCCCGATTTCACTCTACCAAATATTAAAAGTGATTTTCTAAATAGTAACATTATTTTTAGAAACTCATTTTTAGCATGTGGACGGTGCTTGGTTGACTATTCTCTACGTACACTGTATTAATATTTTGCATTAAATTTATTCAAAAATATTTATTCGTGTAGTATACACTCCTTCACATCAGGAGTGTATATACCGACATTACACTCTCTTACAGTAATTCTACAACAAAAGATTTAACTAAACAGGCAGAATCTTAAAACGATCCGGAATGAGTAATTATGTTGATTCAGAATTTGCAACAGAATCGTTAATTATGTGTGTATCGTTTACTACTTTGAAATCTCCACAACTGTAAGATATATATATATATATATATATATATATATATATATATATATATATATATGTGTGTGTGTGTGTGTGTGTATGTGCGCGCATATGTGTATCTGCGTATGTGTATAATTAACCAAGGAAAGGCGTTTCCTTA
Source organism: Euprymna scolopes (assembly GCF_053919585.1). NCBI lineage: Eukaryota > Metazoa > Mollusca > Cephalopoda > Sepiida > Sepiolidae > Euprymna > Euprymna scolopes. The sequence continues at coordinate 63,420,115 of NC_136489.1, read as the reverse complement.
TGTACGACCATCGTATCTAGATGTCTTAAGATTCGAAGTCGCGAACAAACTATCTTAGATTCGACGATGTACTACAGAGTCAAACCCTTTCCTTAAAGTGCCGGAATTATATCGCACTATACTAGTTTCCGTGTATTTTATCAATAATTTTTTTATATTTTTTGCGGTACTGGTAACTTAACCTATTCAAATATCTGTAATAGATGGTTTTATCTCGATGCAATGTTTGAGTCATTGTTACTAAAAACAGTGTGACGCTCTCCTATGATTTATTTTAATAACATATAGTTAATCAAGTGAATGTTTTCTGTATACAATACGTCAGCATTAGTAAATAGCGCTATTCAAAACTGCTGCATACGCTCATCAAAATATGATATTAACAATCGATATTGTGCATATAACAGCGATAACATTCATGCATTTTTAAACTTTTTAAATACGTTAAAGAAATTAACGTATTATGAATAGGAAAATAGCACTAACACATTCAGGTTCCGTTTTTTCTGCTCAAGGAAACCCAACCCAAGCCTTGAAAACTAAATAATGCCTCCAGATATTACGTCAATCTACCGGAAGTGCATGCACATTTTCTAGGAAACGTAACGGAATATCGACCGACAATAGGACTTTCCTTTTTTTTATGAAAGAGATGTGTGTCCATTTTATATAAGCCGGAAGAGGAAAAATATGTGTGTATATTTGTTAGGGGAGTGGGGTAGCTACACTCCTATGATTTTTTTGTATATTGATATTCATATTAACAACCCTTTTTTCTAATTTTAAAATGAAGTAAAAAAGTTATATATGGCTTGTGAGGTTGCATTTATCTGAAAATGATCTATCTAATTTGTATATTCTTTAAATATTCATTTTAATTAATCCACTATTAGTTTTCTCGGTTTTCTGATGGGATGGACATTTTAGTTAACTATTACGTGTAATTATATTCATGTAGATATTCTACCTGATTCATTATTGCCTAATATTTGCGTAATAATGTTATAGTCAACACAAAACTCTTATATATATATATATATATATATATATATATATATATAATTGTATGCGTATATATATATTTATTATAAAAAGATGTCCTACCAAACTCCCCTGTCAGCTTTTGATTTACAGACAAAACAATTTATAGGGTATTCAAACACATGCGAAAATATATATTTCGATTTTTGGATAAATATTTTTGTATCTATAGAATGACGAAATATTCAATATACTAAAATATTTATAACGACGCGCTAAAATATAGTGGATATAAAAACGCCGAAATTAAATACAATAACAATAATATTAATATAACAGGATCTAATAATTGGGGAAGGATAATAAATTGCTTGAACCCCCCTCTTTAACAAAACTTTAGAATTAATTCCTTCATCTTATAGATAAACACTTCCCAACTAGCAGTACACTACTTATATTATTTAATAAAATACTCTTTGGTAAAGCACTTAGCTGTACTCTTAGGTAAATACACTTAGGTAAAGCTGTACTGAAAACCTGAAGAGAATTATAAAAAAAAGCACAATAAAATATTAAGGAAAAACAATCCAACAATAAACTCTAATGAAAGTGATAATAAAACACTAGCAATTCTCACAGACCAACCGAATGCCCGCTAAGTAATAATTACCTAACACAGTCGGTGGTGTACTCGGCTCGGATATGCACCGTAGCAAACCCGGAAACAGAAAAGTTTTTACATAGGTAGCACTTCAATGACCTTTAAAACCAAATCTATGACCACATACTATCAATGAATAATAAAGCATATGCTACTTACATCTCACTCTGAATACACTACTAAAAGGTAAACAAAACGCCTTCAATCGAATATAAAATCCTTAGATTTTCTAAAACATGTAGTTTATTCTATTATCTATGTTTAGCGGAGAAATATGAGATTCTTATTTTTAGGGACCAGAATCAACTATTACATGTAAAAGTTGAATCGCAATAAAACATACAACCAACAAAACAACCTCAGTCATGGGAAATTTTAAATAGAGGACAATAAATAACCGCCAAGCTAAAAGAATCACCTAACACCTCCAAACTAATGACAGCTTAAACACGCGAAACAGCACATGCCACCCCCTTCCTCGTCACCACACCTAAAAAGCCCTACTGCTCAGATTCACAAAGTATACACCCGAATTTTCCCGGAAATGTAGATCGTACCAAAATATCTTATAAAAACTAATGTGATCTTTACACTGGTTTCAATATCGATTCTTCTTTGGTCTGATGAAGCGAAGCCTCTGAATTGGGATCCAATCAAACATGTATGCAAACATTTTGTGTAGAATGCACGCCCCGATCCCATAAGAACGTTTATCCAATGGCGCACGCAATACATGCATGTTCTTAATGAACGTTTGACAATAGTTTCCGATCCCTTTAAAACTCTGCAATGTACTTACATTATGAGGTTCTGGCATATTTCTTATAGCTGTGGACCTATCTGGATTGGGTTTCCTCCCGTCCTAATCTATGATATGACCTAGGTATTTAAATCGTTCCAAAAAAAAAAATTCGCATTTTGCTTTTTTCAATGTGAAGCCATATTTTATTCTGTCAAACACTTGAAATATATGATATGTATGTTGTTCAACATTTTGACTACGCATAAGAATAACGTCCAGATGGCCTATTGCGAAATACAAACCGCTTAGCAATTACCTGTTGGAAAATTGCAGGTGCTCCTTTTTTACCAAATGCTAACCTATTGAATTTGTTCGACTTTGTGATAAAAGATTAGAACGAATACTTTTAGCTTTTTTGCTATTCTTTTTAGTGACACATTAATAACTAGCTCACCCTCACAATTTATTTTTAAACAAGTTACCGATCCTCCGACTTTATTAGTCTTTGTCATCGTGGACTTTCCTATTCTTTCACGTGGGAAAATTTATAATAAATTAACCCGACCCTGAATCGAGCTGCAGTTCTACTTCTTTATTTCTTATTCTCACCGTAACATACTTATGTACTCTGTTAGTTAAGAGTCCATTTTTGCAGTTTTTACGTAGCTCTTTTTGCTAGATTTGGTCTGCAATATGATGCCTTGTGCCCTGTTCGCTTGCATAGGTCACATGTTATTTTCCTTTGGTACTGACATGCATTGCACCCATGAGCTCTTCCACATTTGCTACAAGGGGTTCTAGAATTTTGTCTATCCTGATAATTTTGTGAAGGGTTCTTTTTACCTCTTCATTGGTAATTGCTGGCGGATGGGTGCTCTTTATTTTTAAGAGTATTTTTTTAAAATATAGCATCGTCTTTTGTAGCTATCAAACCTTGTGTGAATATTAAGCATTTGAAATTGTCCGGCATTAATTAGGACAATTTGAAATCGTCAGAGTGCTTATAAACTAAAGACGCAAACGTCGTATAGTCCTGACTCTCCTTAAGTGTAAGATTCGTGCATTTCTATCTTTTATGAAAAAGGCTTCTTTTTGGACAGTATAACCCCATTAACAGTTTGACTGCCTCGTCAAACGACAATTCGTTGGTTTTTATTGGTAAAATATAGTCAATGAATTTGTTATGTTCGGATATACCTAACTTCCTTAGCAATAAACAAACTTCTTTTGATCAGTCCATGCACTGCAATCAAATTAAAAATGTCTTCAAATCTTCTGAAATATACCTCAAGCGTTAGGTCTTCTTCAGGGGCATAGTGAAATGTATCAATAGCTGACCAGATCGCATTTTGGGAAAAGCTGTGCTGGTTTCTTCTCCGCTGTCCTTATTCACTAAAACTTGCGTTATCAAATCCATTTTTATCTGACTGCTTTTGGTGCTCTAAATGTAATTTTTTTCAATTCCAATATTTGTTCATTCATTTCTTTCCTTTCTCTTTCCTTTTTTCCCCCCGAAGAATTTCATTAAATCTAACTGTTTTTCCAATATTTATTAGTTCATTTCTTTCTTTTCTCTTCCTCGTTTCCCTCGGGATATTTTATTAAATTTGACTGTCTTCGTTTTGTTTCTGCATTGCCAATTGCTCGTCTCCTAACCTTTTTTCAATTCTAATTGTTGACTTTTTTGGAATTTCACCATTTCCAAAAAATTTTTTGCAAACTCGTCCATTTTGATTTTTGGACGGTATAGAATTACTTAATATGCAAAGCAACCCAATTCGTTACTTTACTTTTCCTATAGTACCAAAAAATCTTTACAAAATTCGTACCTGGTTATTTAACGAATATTTCTTTCATATATTTATTTCCTCGTGTGGAAATTTTTCTGAGAAGATAATTCGGCGTTTGCATTCATACAGAAAGATGTAAATTTCGTTTTTCAATTTTCTTAACGTGTAAGTACTGGGTTCAATTCCTTGTTGATCCTACATTTTTCTTTTTCTTTAAAAAGAAAGTTACTTATCTGTGATAGAGAGTTTATAGCATTTATTTAATATTGGATATTCTTTTTTTATCTCTGTGCAAAAAAGAATGTCCTTTTCTCGTTTACACCTTATTTGTGATACTTAACAGAAATCGTTTTTTTTTCTTCGACGTGCAGTCTCGTCAACCAGTGAAAAATTTATTTTAATGGGATAAAAATCCGACGTCTTTTTTTAATTTGTGCGAGTACTCGGTTTAGCCAATAAAATAAAAACAATATCATTTACTTTTGCAGGAGGTTTTTTTTCTTTTTCCAATGCTAATGCCTTTTAACCATAAGACGTATAAGTAAGAAATGCGTTTTAGAACGAGAAAGTTTTTTTTGTACTTCCTGAAAACTTGGTCTCGTTAATTCAGTAATAATTCTCTAGGCAATTCGTCTTCTGAGTTCTGTTTCAGCTCGTAATTTACGTTTTAGTAGCTTTCTAACAGCAAAATAAGGCTTTTTGACGACGTCTTTGTAAAATCCATTTTTTCGCAGGAATTGTTTTCCTTTTTTCGAAGTGTTCTTTATCCCATATTTTTGGAATTTTACGCTCGCATGTTGGTGTGTTTTCCAACGTAGACAAGTAATCTTTCCCGTTCTCACCGAACTTTTGAAAAATAAATACTTTTGAAGTTTTGAATTTCCCGAGTGTAGGGAAAATATTTCGAATATTCGCGTGTGTTCTTTTTTCTTGAATCCTTTTGGTCGTAAAATGCTGTTTTCTAATGGCTGTTTTTAAAGTGAATTCGTTGCCCGAATATTCGTCATTAGTTTGTTGTTAACAATTACTGTAAATTGATCGGGAGGTTATTGAAGCGTCCTCGTCATCCAGTTGTTTTAGGCCCGTGCTAGGGGTTTCAAATGAAAGAAACCACAAGTAGTGTAAAGGGTATAAAATATATGTATTTATCAGAAAGAATACAAGAACCACTAAAGTGGTATGAGAGGAACGTATTCGTAGCATGCGATTAAACATGGTATGAATGTCTCCATTTAGTCTCTGAAAGCAGTGGTATTCATAGGACTGGTTGATTCCACTTGGTTCCCAAATAGGGGTGATTTGTACCCCCACAACTTATATGATTATATGGGAAATAAATTCTAAAGTCTGTTTAAATATGGTTAGAAAGGGGAAACCATTATACCTATTTATTTATTTGCTAATTTGTTTTAATTGAGTATTTTTTGCTGTATGCTGATAACGTATATGGAAAACAGTTAGTCTGTTTATTTATTTCTCCACTGATTATGGGTTATTACCTTAAAGGACCTTTGGAATAAGTACCATGCACAGTTTTAAAAATTTCAGGTAGATAGATACATAAATATGAATAAGAAATAATATAAAAAAAACTTATTGAGTTACCATTCATTTATTTATTTATCTGCTCATAACGACTATACATTCATGCATTGTAAACCTTCAAAAAATACCCTTTTTTAAGAATGTTTCAGCCAAACCACGCCATAGTTCTTATATATATATATATATATATATATATATATATATATATATATATATATATATTCAAGGTCAAGGTAAAAATCAGGTTTTAAATTAATAATTTAATGCATAACATATATATATATATATATATGTGTGTGTGTGTGTGTGTGTGTGTGTGTGTGTGTGTGTGTGTGTGTGTGTGTGTGTGTAAAAGTGGGTCACTAATTATCAAGACAACTTGGTTTGGTGCTAATACGATTATGGGAGATTTTTAATCACTAATAGAAGAAGTAAGATATGTGATTACTTATCAATCGGTGTTTATAAAAGTTTTATCATTCTCGAATAAGAATACATACATTTTGTATTCGGCAGGATTTCAGGCCTGTAGTAATTAGTTACAATACGCAAAGGCACTACCATATAAATACACATAAAATGCAGTTGTACACTTAGTATTACTTTCTGGATAATGAAATCTTTATAACTGTTAACGGTTCCAACGTTTCCTGAAAAAGCTAAATGAGACATTGTTTAACAATTGCATGCCGATTATCTTATTGCTTTATTGCAAATAGATCAAATACTGAAAACATTCGACTTAACTAATTAGTTAACCATCATCATATACAGCTACATACCGTCCAAGAAGGTCCAACAGAAACTGAACTGCCAGCTATTTATAGCAATGCAATGTTTTCACTGCCGCCATTGCAAACAGGAAATACTACTTGAATCGCTTTCAACGTAATAAACGTTTTAAAACTAAAGTCCGATTTAATACTTCCAGCAATCGCTGCAAAAAGCTTATTAAAAAAGCAAGACAGATTTATGCTCAGTACACCAAGTCACTCAGTTCAATAGAACAAAGGCTTGGTTCCCTTGAGTTTTGGCAAATAAGAAACGAGGTCCTGAACAGATGTATGTCTTCTATCCCGACCGTAATCAACGGGTTTGAGGTTATTTTGATAGCATCTAACAAAACCAAAGTTTTGCCAGCAATTTTGTACCAAACTCATCGCTATGCTACCTGTGTCATTTGTATTCTAATTGCCTCTAAGGACCTACAATAATCTGAGTGACATTCATATATCTGTTCGTGATGTTGCCGCACTAATCAAGGACTTTGATGCCAGCAATATTTCAGTTTTAATACTCAAAAGCAATGGCGAAAAATAGCACAAATTTTGGCAAAGCTGTTCAAGCGCTGCCTAAGGAAAATGCTTCCCAATACCATATTTAGTATTAAGGTATGTACCTAGTATTTAAAATACTAAAAGTCGATTTCTGCATGTCAGTACAGACCAATAGTCACATGTGTGCCATGTGTAAGTTTCTTGAATCCATGTGAAAAAAAAAATTATCAACTACATCAGTAAAACTACTTACTCAATGACAAGCAATGTTTTCTGCTCCGCGAGATATATAGTTGATGTACTAAATATAATTTTATATAGAATCAGTGAATCTTTCGGAGGGGTTTTTCTTTCAAAAACAATAGCTCTTGACATGTAAAAGGCATTTGATAGGGTTTGGCATAAAGATAAATTGTACAAGATTTCCATCTATATAGTATCAGGAAATATCTTCTCAACTATGGAATCTTTTCCGTCCGATGTTTTTACAACTAGTCCTCGATAAGTCTACAGCTTTATCAATGCTCACGTGTCTCATGCATCCATATTAGGACCAACTCTCTTCCTTATCCTCATCAATGATGACCCACATGACATTTTAAGTTCATTCGTCGAGATATATCCACCTGACATTAGCATCTATGGCAACACTTCAAAGGTCAACAACAACCAAGATCTCTTTCTCTCTCTCTCTCTCTCTCTCTGTTTTTCCTTATCTCTCTTTCTCTTTCTGAGTTTCTCTCCTCCGATCTTGAGAACATGATGTAATAGTTCAGAAAGTGGATTGTACAAAAATGGCATCGAAATCCATGCTTTTATCTTTTCTCCATAAACGCTTTAACCATCACTTGGCCTCAATTGATATGAATGGCTTTCGATTTATAGAAGCTTCCTGCTAAGACAGGAGATTTCCGTTGATCTACACTCCTTAGCTAAAATGAAAGCCATCAAATCTGTTGCCAAAGTCACTATAAATTAGTTGCGTCACTTTATCACTCCAGAAGGTATCCGATCTCAACCTGTATTAAAGCTATATACGTCCTCTAACTGAGTACTGTAGCAACAGCTGATCAGGGCCTACTGACGCACTCTTCTTACTTGATAGAGTTCAAAACCGGCTTTGAAACTTAGTAAGTGATGCCCTTGTCGCTCCCTACTACTTCTTTCCTACAGAAAGAAACGATGTGAGCCTGTCCCTTCTCCATTGTTATTTTCATGGCAAGTGCTCGTCTGAACTTTACTCTAAACTAACCTCGTGCGAAACTTTCACAAAAAAACACACATCTAGCTACAACAACTGTCAACAATTTCTCCCACTCTCTAGCTGTGCCTAAATCTTAACGCAAATTTCGTGAACAAGTTTAATTCCTTGAAATGTCTGATTGTGGAATTCTGTTCTGCTGGACTGCTTCTGAGTTGACTACATTTAAGTCGTCTTCAAGTCCAATGTAAGCAAGTTCTTTTATTGAGCCGTTCCTTTAAACAATTAAATTATATTCAATTTCCACCACTAACACTACCATACACTCATTAACTCTTATTCTCGAATAACTTTCGAGCCTTGATAAGTCGTGTCTATATTGGAGAAATATTCATTTGAACCTCCACCTAAGCATCTCAAAAAAAAAACAAGAGTGTCCAACACTCGTGAGTAAAATAAATAGTTTCCTTCAAATTTCTTGCGAATTCCCGAGTTCCACATCAGTAATAGCCAAATAAATAACGTTATTTAACATGCTTTTCTCAGAAAATAAAAGATAATATAATATTAGACAAAATACTAATTATAAGACAATGTAATAATAAACAGTGTAAGTATCGGGATGAGAGTATTAGAAAACAAATGCTGCTGCAGAATACACAGTACTTGGGTCGCGATACTCATCGACCCTGTGTATAATGATTATTCGAAAAGAAAGTATGAATAACATACTCAATATAAAAAATGATCAAAACTGATAAAATACTGCTAACAATTGGTGCATATTGGCGAAAATATAAACAATACTTGAACAGCGAAACGGAAAACACAAGGGGAATGCATATTGTCAAGAAAGGCATTTATATGGTCAATTTAACTGACTCTAGCAGAAAGTGTATTTACTCCAAAATGGACAGTTGGACAATGAAATAAATCGCTTGTGATAGCCATATCGACAACACATATGTAACAATAGAAACTAAATGTCGCTCATTTTTTTTTACTTTTTGTTTAAATAAATATACTTGATTTACAGCTTACTGAAACGGAAATGCGAATGTCCCTCAAAGGAATACAAACATACAGAAATATAAGGCTAGAAGTAAATGTGGTGTCTTAGAAGAAGTTACGAGGCGAGCATTTATAAACAATTAGACGTCAAACTGCCTAAATATTTTATCCTTAGTCAATGATGGGAAACCTTTCTATACTAAGCCAAGTTTTATATTTGCTTACTTTCGGGGTGTTCTTTTTGGGGAATTGGTTTAAAAACTGATTTTGTGTAACATGTTGCTCTGGTAGGCAAACAATAAAATAGCAACAGCCTAAATTTGTTGTGTCAGAATCAGGTCACAAGATAAAAATCGCATGACGCTAAGCATTTTACAGCATTATTACTGATTTCATTGTAGGCTGTAGAGTTTTTTTTTTTATGTATAAAGTTTTCTAATTATTTGCTAATATATAATCAGAACGTTTGATATTCAACGGTGACGGTATATAATCGATATGGTCGTGATTTGTAGTCGACTTTTCAATATTCATCGATATACACATTTGAATATAAAATATCAAATATTCCTATTTTATTATTTATAAAAATGTTCAATTCAAACTGCTTCACTTTATAGCATTAAAAGTATGGAAAGATATAGTTTCGATCTCCTCCTTCGTGTATTAACAACAAATAACATACCCATATCAAGCTTATATTCATGTAACGGGGGCGTTTGCTAATATTTTATTCAAGCAAAAGCGAATATTCGTCAGCATTGTGAGACTGGCATCATTGACCAAATTAAATAATACAATAAATAATATTTTCTTTAATTTTAATCAAATCTGCGTCAAACCGTCAGTACGGTTGTATTTGTTTGATTATACACATCGTTGTCGTAGTCTACATGCCGCCTAAAATAAAATATCTACCCTTCACTCATTTACCTTGCAACTCGGTTCAGTATGATGTAAAATCGTACCATAAGTTCACCCGTAACGTTCTACTAGCTTAGATCATTCATTACCAATTGCTGTTGCAGAAACGGATATTCTAAAACCCACTCAATCTTTTTGTGTGGACGATTTTCAACTTTTTCTGAAATATTCCGGTAGTTAAAATTCTCTTAATACGTGTAATGTCTATTTTCTGTATTTCTAATTGTGTTGTTGATACTCTGTTTTACAGATCTCAGATGTATTTTATGTTTGTTGATTTCTGCACTGGAATATATGCACCATATTCCAATCATCGCTTTAATCACAACTGTTTCATTTTTTTTTTCGATTTTTTCCGGTGCACTAAATAGTATTGTTGATACAGTATGACCTATATTAAAATCCGGTTTTAGAGTAAGCGTTTTGAGACTTATTTATATTTATATTAATTCAGAATTTTGGGAGGAAATTTACGGCCATTATATTTGAAAATAAATTTACTAACATCGGACTTATATATTTAAATGTTAGAAGGTGTGTCAAAAATAAAATAAAGATTAAGATTGCTGCCGGAGCAAACACACTATGTTGAGATTTCTATAAACTTTTTTTCTTCTTGCAGCATTATATTATCACACATTATTTTACACGGTGGTCACCACTTATCAAGACCCGGAAGCCACTCAGGGATAAGGGTTATTGCAAGTACAGTACGTTAGTGTGGAGATTTAATGAAGTGTTTACTTAAGAGGGCGGTTCATTAGGAATTTGTTTGTGTTGAACTTGAAGACATCCAAGTTGTAGTCAGGTGGGAAGCAGGCAGACGGAACAGAGTTCCACAGGCGTGCAATTCTAAGAACGAAGCTTTGTTCATGTTCTACGTTTTGATTTAGGCACAGATGAGGAGTGGGGGAAGTTTTTCACAGTGGATTCAGCTAGACGAGTGTTTTTCGTGAAGGATTGGTGAGGGGGGACCAGAGACTGGAGTTCAGACGAGCACCTTCCATGGAAATAATGATAAAAAAAGGATAGGCTCGCAACGTCTCTTCTGTGGGAGAGAGGTTGCAGGGTAGAGAACAGAGCATCCCCCACTAAGCCACGAAGTCTATTTTGTACTCTATCAAGGCAGGATAGGCTATTTTTAGCAGCTCCTGCCAAGATGTGGCAGTTGTATTCCATCCTTGGACGTACTTGGCTGTTATATAGATAGAGAATTGCATCAGTAGTGAGATATCTTCTGGAGCGGTAGAAGGATCTCACCATCTTTCCAGCGACCTTGGAAACAGACTTGATGTACGTGTTCCATTTCAGATCAGGAGTAAAGGACAAACCCAGAAGCTTGTCAAAACATGGGGCTTCTCCTAGACGAGAGCCATCCATTTCAATTGATGCAAGATTGGGATCAGAGCGTTGATGATGTAAAGATAGGAGTTTGGTTTTAGATGCATTAAAGGTAACCAGCCACGTCTTCCCCCATTGAACCACGCGCTCGAGATCATAGGAGAGAGAATCGGAGAGAACTTTGTCATTTACAGCATTTGATGTGTTGCCGTGAGCAAAGAATTGCTAATTTTTCTGAAGAACATATTTACTGAAAAGAGATGGTATTCACATAATAATAAGAATTTGTTTCTGCATGACGAAACGGATCTCTAAAAATGCTGGAATGTTTTGCATGAAAAATAAATATTTGGATCTTAAAATGTAACTAATTTTCTTTTATATATATTCTGTTGTTATTTTTAACATACGTTGAGCTTCTAAACAAATAGGAGTGGTATACACAAAGACAGAAATATACTTGCAAAAATATTTTACTAAAACACAAACACAAACACACACACACATATATATATATATAAATATATATATATAAATATATATATACTAAGATTTGAAAATATATATGGCGATTAATATTACATCAATTCATCACATATACGAACTTAGGCGACCCGTGTCGACTATGAATGGATGTGAAATTAATTATCTTAAATTTTAAAGAACCGCAAAATGTTTTTGGCCGCGGAATGAATAAGCAAACATATATATACATAAAATAAATTTAACCTTAGATAACAAAAGATAAAAAAGTGAACAAATAATAAAAAAGCAATAACAATAGTGATAATTGAATAATAATAAGGAATAAATAAACAAATAAATAAACAATAAACAAATAAAGAAAGAAACATAAACAAAAACGTAATCGATCATATCTGAACACATACGTCTTAAAACATAGTCCACTTCTAACACAAAGAAAAGATGACTCCTTCCAAAAACAACGGAGAGGAGATGGGTTAATCACAGATAAAGGGAACTTCTGTTTGGTAAGCGCGTCCATTGGCTTCTATGAATTGGTGTATAATAAATAATCTGATTGGCTAATTAGCAAACACGTGGCTATATAAAAACACGCAATATCAATGCTTTGCAATAGCCTGACGAATTCTCACGACGATTATACCCACATAATCCTGTGTAGCTTAATTGCTATATATATTTTCCAACATTACTACTTAGATGAACTCACATATTGGGCACTGTTGAGGTAAATACTCTTAATAGATACTCAAAGTTTTATGTAAATAAATAAAATTATATATGTATATATGTGCACGTGCGTGTGTAAAATGCTAATCGTTGTTCCAATTTTAAACTATCTCGTTTATCTTCTATGTTTTATAGGATATATAATCCTTGTGCAACGGTATCCACCATTATTGTTACTTTAATTTAATCCTGCTAAGACTCGGCTCCTGATTTTCAAACGTATGTGCAATCATTTCGTTTCTATAATTCTCCTGCATATCTTTGAAATCGACTTTGACACCTCTCGTTTTATGTTACTTCATAATTTTTGGGGGTGACTCTATTAGATCTCTTGTTCTTTGTTCTTCTTGTAGTGTTGGTTTTCTATATCGCTCCAAGCACTTTTTACAAGCTATTCTCTATCCTCCAAAAATCTACAATCTGGCCTTTGTATTGTGTACTGCTGTCATATTCAAGCATTGATAAGGTTCAGAAATGAGTTTTTAAAATTTAGTTTGCCACACCATCTCTTCTCCTCTGCACTTTCCTTCTCACAAGCGTGATATTCCTAGTCACATCGTTGTCATCAGAACGGGCTCCTTGCCCGGACAAATGTAACTGTTCCTCTCCTGGGCTTCCTGCCTTCGGTCAGCTGCCTCAGATCCTCAAGTTCACAGTTGGCGTCGTGTGCTATTTATTGGATTACGTGGATCTAGGTCGTCCTTTTTTTGCGCGTCCGTGTTGTGGTGTCCATAGCAATGCATCGCTCACCAATTCATGCTTACTCCTCAGACAGTGACAGGCAAATCGTGGGCGTCTTTCCCTGATGGTATTAGATATGGCAGGTAGGTTGCCATAGGGTTGCTGCTTCGTGGAATGAGTTTGCTAACATATTTAATACTCTTCGTAGTATACGGGTGTATATGCCGTCTAGTTTTCTTTCCAATCTTTTGGTGAGTGTCCAGTCTGTAGCACCGTAAACAAGGACAGACTCTACCATTACCCTGTAGAACTGTTTTCTTTTCAGTTTGTTAGTTAGCCTTGAAGTCCATACTGAAAGCAGCCTATCCAATGCGGTCCATGCTTTCGAGATGCGATTCAAACATGTACTTTTTAGAATTTTCCGAAATAATTCCGGTTTATTTTTTTTCTGCCGCTCGTTTACTCCTTAGTATATTGGTACTCAGAGATTCGGGGTTTTATTACTCATTGTGATAAAACTAGGTACTCCGGAATTATTCTCCTAAAAAATTGCTTGTGAATTATTTTCTCTGTTTATTGTTTTCTACTATCTTATTGCTTTTTCAGAGTTCAATAATCCTTTCTTATGTTTATGACAATCTCCTTTGTTCTTGTTAATTCATTATATAAAGTTGCTTGATACGTTGTCTACACCGATTTACATAGCAAAATTAATAGTACCAATGTGTTACAACATACCGGTACATTTTTACACTATTTACATTTATTAAATACTAGATTACCCGTGACGTGTTCGGTGATTGTATGTTATAGCTAGTTATGAAATAGTGAATATACGGGGGGGGGGTTTGAGATGCTTTTTAAACGAATTAAATTATTTATACGAAAGTGCGTTTTCACCTAAATGCGAGTTGGGAGAAATTTTCCATTTGACCAATTTGGTACCCCCAAATTGAGAGCTACATATGTATTGTTTTTTTTTTATATAATTATATTAAATAACAAAAGAATATATACATATATATATATATGTGTGTGTGTGTGTCTGTGTGTGTGAATTTTTGTTTATTGATATTCATAATAAAATCCTTTTTTTCTATTTATTCAAAAATAAAATACAACTTTCTTATGTATGAGTTGTTGACTTGCATTCATCTGCAAAAGATCTAGCTAATTTGCATATTCTTTTAAACATTAATGTTACTTTATTTCCTATATGATTCTTCGGCTTTCTAATCGAGTGCTTATCTTAAGTTAACAATAACGTATAATTATATTCATTAAGATAATCTAAATGATTTATATTTGCGTTATATTAGTGTAAAAAGCTTATAGTACACATAAACCTCTTTTTATAGATATTTGTATATGCGTATATATATATTTGTTTAAAAAATTTTCCCTACCAAATTCCTCTGTCTGTTTTTGATCTACAGACATGAAACTTAATATATACGATATTTGAACCTATGCGAAACTCCATATTTTGGTTTTTGCTGGGGAAAATCGGTGCAAAAGTGTGAAAATTAAAAGAAATGGAATTTGTAATTTTTTTTTTACTTTTAAAATTGTTACTATACATAGGGTCCAATATAATCTATCTATAAAAGTGAACATGTCTGTCTCTTCATGTGCGTGTGTCTGTGTACATTTCCCTACGCAATAACTCTGTTAATTTTAAGTCTACAGACTCGAAATTTGAAATAAAGAGTACTGAGATTTGGGAAAATCGATGTGACCGGATATCGGTCAGAAATTCGACTATGAAGGGGTCAAAGTTCAACAATTTGACCTTTGAGAACTCTACTAAACTTCTCCAACAATTTTGTGTTTAAACACTTGAAATTTTAGATATATGTTCCTTGGACATGGCTCTAACTTAATAACTTGATTTGAGCCCAAAACAATAAATTTTAAGGGTTCGTAATAGGGGTCAAAGCTAAAAGAAAATTGACTTTTTTTTGTTTTTGCTCAGCATACACCTCCAAACACCCAGGCAACGCCGGGCCGAAATGCTAGTAATTCGATAAAGCAAGAATAAATTATATTCCAACTCGTAAATATATGTGTAATAAATGTATAAGCATATTTATCGTAATTTAATACTTAGACAATATGTTCAATTTTTATTTTAACAATCGCTTACATTATATGTATAGAAATAGATAGATAGATAGATAGATAGATAGATAGATAGATAGATATAGAGATTGATACACGCGTGGATAGATTGATACATGCATAGATAGATGTATTGATATATGTATAAATAGATATATAGATACATAGATAGATATATAGATGGACAGAGAGAGAATGAGATGTATATGCATGATGTATCTAGTAGAAGTTGTATATATTTATAGAAAGTACCTCGGTTTATTTACTGCATTGGTTACTCCACACTCCACAAGATGCAAAATCCCGATCAACCTGACAATCAAAAAATCTTACCCTAAAACTAATCAGATGTTTAAATGCCAGAAAGACTTCTACGCTAATATCTTCTTCTGTCGAACTGCAGGACTTTCAAAATCGCTCCCTGACTCCTCCTTCATTAACTGTACTTACATGCCGAAATTTGCATGTGATGTAAATAAACATCTCCCCTCACAACAACTTACAATCCAATATGAGACATGATCCCAATAAGTAGACCTATACGACCTTGTGTCAATACGTTTTTTTTTTGGGGGGGGGATTAATATATATACTTACTGTATGCTCTCTCTTTTGGCAAGCATTGGATTGTCGACGATTAAAAGCTGTATCAAAATGTGGGTGCGTTCTATAAATAAATTATCTGCTGTGAATTCCGAACAACTTAGTCGTTGTGGGGGAGCTCAGACGTCAAAATCGATGAGAGGGTTCTTATATATATATATATATATATATATATATATATATATATATATATATATATATATAGTAATTTATAAAATATATATGGCGATTAAGCTACACTGAATATTCTGCGTTTCATCCACTATATGATTCGTCAGGCTTATGCGCGGATTCTGTGGTTGCTTCTTGTTTTTATATATGTTGAGGATTATCTAGTAAGCCAATCAGCTTTCTAGTATCCACCGCGCCCCTTCCTATCAGCCAATGGGCATGCATTTTATCGAACAAAGGATCTGTTTTAGAGCTAGGTTAGTGGTTTAAGGTAGATATTTTCCCTCCTTTTTTTATATATATAAATATACCTATGTGTACACACATACATGCATATATATATATATATATACATATATGTGTGATCGTTTATGTATATTCATGTTTGTTTAACTTATTTATTTATTTGTTTTCTATTGTTATTGTTAGTTTTAAAGCTATTTTGTATCGCTATCCTAGAGTAAGTTTTATTTTGTGAACACAGTTATTTGCTATTTCTCGCCTACAGTTTAATAGATTTTGAGGTTCTTTAAAGTACAGGATAGCAAATTTTTCATGGAGGCATAATTTACATGGGTCGTCTAAATGTCTGCACGTGGTAGCTTGTCTCATTATTTTCCATTCGACTACCGGCGAATGTCCGCTTTCTTTGAGTTCCCAGTATTTATTCGCTAGTGTTGTTTTTATACGGTGTTTCTTTTATCTTTGAATGTACGTTTGTGGTCATAGTATCAGGTTTTGAAATCTAAGGAAGTCATGCCTATGTAATATTTCTTGTTATTCTGGTTTTCTTTCGTAAATATTGTTGCTTGATAAACTACACTTTTTGTTAGACATTTATTTTGGACTGGGCAAAGTGTGCGGTGTCTACAATTGCATTTATCTTGTTCGTTATTAGTATTTTTTATTTATGGTATGGTTATTCTTGTCCGGGGTTGGTTTGTTATTATTATTATTATTATTATTATTATTATTATTATTATTATTATTATTATTATTATTATTATTATTATTATTATTATTATTATTTCTGCTAGTGTTGGTTTTATTTCTGTCATGGTGTCTACTTTTTATTTTGTTGTTGTTTACATTGTTTTCATTTAGTATGTTGTTATTATGTGCTTTAATTATCATCTCTAAATTTTCGCAACAACTGTAAGATAACTTCAATGTATTTTTATTGAGGAATTTGTGTAAGGGGCTGGTTGCGGGAAAGTGTTTTTCAATAAGATCTAGAAATTTCTTGCCAAGTTTTGTTTTTAACATTTGATTGTATGGGGCCGTATACCAAATTATAGTTCTTTTTATTCTATTTTTAATTTTATTATAGTTGTTGGTGTTTTGTTGCTTATATTTGATATTGATATTTTTGTATCCACTATTTTTTAGGGCTGTTTCGTAGATGTTGGTTGACCTGTTAAATGCATTTTCATCGCTTGAGTTATTACTGAGTCTACTTACGATCGAGTTAGGAATGTGTTTTATAATTGATGGTGGGTGGTTGGACTTAGGGTTTACGTAAATTGGAGTAGCGTTATTTTTTAAGTATGGTTCATATGTGTTTTTATCTAAGTTGAACGTGACGTCCAGGAAGTTTGTTATTTTATGTTAGCTGATACGTCCGCTTTTAGGCCGAATTTTTTTCATTTCTTTGTGGATGATTTTCTTAAAGTTTTCTCCCTTGACTTTGTTGGAGTTTTTTTTTTTATTATAGCTAGTCCGTCATCTCTATATAGGCCAATATCCGTAGTATCGAATATGCTTGTGAGGGTATATAGAATGAATAATCCCACAAGATCTGATGCCTCTGCAGAGTCTCTGGCACCCATTGCCAAATCGAACGAATTTTTCATTTTAGTTTTTATCCATTGGTTATTGTTATTTGTCATCACACACAAATGGAAAATAATGAGACAAGCTACCACGTGCAGATATTTAGACGACCCATGTAAATTATGTCTCCATGACAAATTTGCTATCCTGTACTTTAAAGAACCTCAAAATCTATTTAACTGTAGACGAGAAATAGCAAACAACTGTGTTCACAAAATAAAACTTACTCTAGGATAGCGATACAAAATAGCTTTAAAACTAACAATAACAATAGAAAACAAACAAATAAATAAATTAAGCGATCACACATATATGTATATATATATGTATATATATGTGCATGTATGTGTGTACACATAGGTATATTTATATATATATATATACAAAAAGGTGGGAAAAGATCTACCTTAAACCACTAACCTAGTTCTAAAACAGATCCTTTGTTCGATAAAATGCATGTACATTGGCTGATAGGAAGGGGCGCGGTGGATACTAGAAAGCTGATTGGCTTACTAGAAATCCTCAACATATATAAAAACAAGAAACAACCACAGAATCCGCGCATAAGCCTGACGAATCATATAGTGGATGGAACGCAGAATATTCAGTGTAGCTTAATCGCCATATATATTTTATAAATTACTAACTAGCTCTACCTACGTATTTAGCACTTTTGAAGTAAATACTTAAAGTTTACGCATAAATCTATACTTTCATATATTAAATTTATGTGAGTAAATGAAGTAGTTATATGTATATATATATATATATATACGTTAAGCTTAAAAGTGGTAAATGAAAGATCTTGACTTCAATATAAGTACAAAGTTTAGCACAATCTGTCAACCTTCAATAATCAAATGAAATCTTTGAGGACTTAGAACTTGATAGGGATAACTTAAAATGGACCTGTAAGGAGAAAATTAAGACTTCTTAAGCAATTCATATCAACAAAATGAAAGAAGAAAAATTAAGGACCAGGAGACGTGCCACACAATCTCTGAACACCTTAGACACTCATCACTAATGCACGACTTGTATTCTTGTTTGCAGTCTACAAATCACTTGCTGAAATTAAATGTATTCGATATAAACAGTTGAATTCACTTACGAAAAAGTGGCAATACGCCTTGATTAGGTTAAAAGAGTAAACACACACACACACACACACACATATATATATATATATATATATATATATATCCACTCACGCCTACCTGAATCTGCTACCCCCCACATACACAATACAATCTAATGTATTTTAACCTTCAAAACTGAAATATTGTTAATGCCGGTCTTCCTCCCACTTATTATCTCCATACCCCACCCACCCACTCTTTTTTTCGTATTTCTTTTAAAACACTTCTTCCTAATACTAACACCCATTTCTGTAAGGTCTGACGAGGCTGTTGGATCGCAAATATTGTCCAACATCCGAAACATATGTAACCAAGCAGATAAAACGGTAATAAAAAAAATAAAACACATATTTGCACTCCAATAGTATTGAGAACTCTCTTCAGGTTTTTACTAATTACCAGTTTTAGCAAATATGTATATATATATATATATATATATATATATATATATATATATATAGAGAGAGAGAGAGAGAGAGAGAGAGAGAGAGAGTCTTCCCGACCTTATTTAAAGCGCTTTATAAGTTTTTTACCGTAAACCACTTTATATATATATATGTATATATATATATATATATATATATATATATATATATATATATATAAGGATCATGTCTAACAGAAGATTGTGAGGAGTTAAGAAGCGAGATGTCTGTTTATATTTAAATTAAACGTCTTCCTAGTTGTATAATGTTAGCTCTGCATTATTATCTAACATTATATTTACTGACAATAGAAAAAACTTAACCAGTAAAAAGTGTAAAATCTATAAGTTTCGTGTCTGCTCATGAATTATAACATTATTTACGAAACTAAAACCTAATGTCTGTCATTTTTAAAAGTTATAAAATTATGCAAGGAACCCACTCTTCGTCACCACTAATATTATGATCTAACCGACATTAACAATGACCGATAATTGTTTCTAAGAATTTTAGCTTTTTTTTTTATTTCTTAATGTTTCCATTCACGCATGTTTCTTTTCTTTCACACAAAAGAATTGAAATATGTTATTCTCGAGCTATAAATAGGTCAGGGTGATATTTCTAAAGTAGTTTTGTTTTAATAAACCGTACCCTTGATTTATTTGTCACAGTAGACAAATATGTGAAACATACGCTTTAATGGTAAGCCTTTGTGCTTTCTTGACTTTCCGAATAAAAAATATAAATAGAAATAAAATTTTAGGAAACTTTTTCAAATTCCGGGAAACATATATAGACATGTGTCATACTAATTTATTATCGAAATTTTCCAAACGTTTCGACCGTTGTCTCTTCGGCTTTTTTTTTTTCTTTGCTTACCAAACGCTTAGAATAAATCAATACAAATAGTGGACTACAATATATTGTGTAAGAAATTGTTGATAAAGTTTATCTATTAATTAATACAATATATAAATAATAAACGCTTTTGAGTAAAATATATATACATAGCCTTTGACAAGGCCTGGTATGAAGTGTTCCTATTTTAATCATAAAGTATTGCAGGACGAATGCTATAAATAAGTTGATCCTTCGTAGGGATAAATATCCAGTTTGTTTTGTATGCGTAACGTTTTCCGGGACTCAACACTTTGTATGCTTCGTTGCAAAGGAGACAAAGAATAGGAAACAACTTTAACTCGCTTTTTGTTTCTGACAATGGCATTTATTTCCTCGTTATAGCGGTATGGCTATGAAGTCCTCTACGTGATCTTAAACTTTCTCCACGTGATAATTTTCTTTCTCTTTTTTTATAGTCATTGTTTTTACCGATGACATCATTTTGCATACATTTGTATACGCGCGTCCGCGCTATGTAACTCCTATTAACGTACTGAAAAATATTATTCACAAGTATTTGAAATCTGTTCCAAGGTAAAATAGAAAACGAGAAAAATGAAGTCAAGTTAACAAAAACATGAACAAATAATTCCAAATAAAATGTCCTTTTCATTTTACCCTTTTTTTTTTCATTTTACCGGGGAGGGGGGAGAAATCCCTTCATTGTATTCAATGTATTTCTCTAAATATGTAAAGACAATGTTTTAAATTTTTTTACAAAGGAATCACCACTTATTAAGGCCCGGGGGTTACTCAAGGAGAAGGTTTAAGGAGTGTACACTAGTCAAGGGAAGAACGTCGTAGTAATTCTTAGTAGTTGAAATTTGTTTAATTGGATTACGAATCAAGAACTTGTTTAAGTTGGACTTGAAGACGACCATATTATGGTCAGCTAGAAAGTAGGGAAACGGAAAAGATTACCCAATGCGTGCAGTTCAAAGAAAGAAGCTTTGCTCATATAAAGCGTTTGGGTTTAGGGACAGGTAAAGACTGGGAAATATTATTGATAATGTGAATCCACTATCAATAATTTTTCCCAGTCCCTGAAGGGTTAGTGAAGGGGACTATATTGTGCTCAGACAAGCACTTGCCATGAAAATAACGATAAAGCAGAGACATGTTCGCAACGTCTCTTCTGTGGGAAAGAGGTTAAAGGGAAGAGAAAGGGCATTCCTCGCTAGGCTACGAAGTTTATTTTAAATTCTCTCAAGGAAGGATAAGGTATTTTAAGCAGCTCTTGCCCAGATGTGGCAACAGTACTCAATCCTTTGGCGTACTTGTCTCATATGCAGGTAGAGAATTGCATTAGCAGCGAAATATCTGGTGGTGTGGTAGAATGATCCCATCATTTTTCCAGTTATGTTGGCAACGGATTTGATGTACGTATAAATTTCAGATCAAGAGTAAAAGTCAAACCCAGAAACAGAAATGTCAAAACATAGAACCACCTCAAGACGAGAGCCATTCCTTTCAATTAATGTCATACGTGGATCATCGATGATGATGTTGAAGCTTGGCTTTAGATGCATTAAAATTAACCAGCCACCATTTTCTCCATTGTACCACGTGCTCAAAATCAGACGAGATAGAATCAGAGAGAACTAGGTTATTTACATTTGAATAGGGTGAAAGTAGAAATAAACCACAGTTAACGGTTTCAATAGTGGGAATGAAGTTTTTTTCACATATTTCACTGAATAAGTGTCGAAATGATTCGGCTTTGTTGTCCAAGATTAAAGTTTTAAATGTCAACAATATTTACAAAGCCAGGCAAATCGAAGCAAGACTAAATTCAAGTGCCATTCATTAGTCCTCGCAGTCTGCCGGCACAGCGTCTGTAAATTTACTAAACTGAAACAGGATATTTTTATTTTTTTTATTTTTAGCAATAAAGTCGTTTTATTGCTTGTGGCCAGTCTTCATAACAGATGTTATACTGTTAATTATCTCCTCAGATTAATTTGTTTGCGAGTTTCTTCATATATTCTTATTCATTTTCTTCCATAACATCCGATTCTTCTCCCTGTTATATCAGTTATATCATAAATATTTCTATTCTTGTGCAATTCAGTTTGGACCCATCGGATACAGAAATCGAAGAGGTAGACAACAATGAATTTGTCCATAAGCGATACATACGTTGTCGAAAGAATCTTCGGTAACGTTGTCCGGGAACCAACATCTTCGCAAAGGAGACAAAGAATAAGAAAGAACTTCAATTCGCTTTTTTTCTTTTTTTTTTTTTTTTTGTAAGAACATGCATCTCTGTATTGTTACAGCCATGATTTCGTCCGTGTGATCGTCTTCTCGAAAACATTTACTCCTCTAGCGTGATTTCGAACTTTCTCCACGACTGTGATCGTTTTCTTACTCTGTTTCATAGACGTTTTTTTTTTCTTTACCGGTGATTTTATTTTGCATGCATTTGCATACGCGTCTTCGCGCTATGTTTCAAATGGGCGTACATCCAAACAGCATAAATGTAGAAGCGCTTCAAGGGTCGACACTTGGACCTGTATTATTATTAATATTCATAAACGACCTCACTGATAACAAGAAAGAGAAATCAGTTTTCATAACCATCTCGGCAAAATCTTTATACAAAGACACGGTTTTCAGTTTTCAGTCCAATGTTTACTGATTTTACACGTCTAATCCAGAAATCTAAATAGGTGGTCTACATGTATAATGTAGAAATATAAATATATATTCTACACGTCTAACATAGAGGTCTAATTATATAATCTACATGTACAAATTCGCATTGATAATCTTATCAACAAGTAATAAATTATTATTCTCATAAATTTATGAGAACTTAGTACTTATGAAAATAATAATGTAATCTAAAAAATTATAAAAGTAATGTAATAAAACCTGACAAATAAATTTCCAAAATAATTATGCATTGAATGATTATACGACCTAAGCAACACATTAAAACCCTTTTTGTAGATATTCTAATCGATAATAACAATAAGGAATTCTCAACATCAACGTATATAAAACCTACGAAGAAAAACTTCTTCACTTTTAACTATAAGCAAGATTTTTCCAGCCATTTTAGCCACCTATTTACCGTTTTCTTCTCTAAAAATCACATATAATATTAAACATGCTTTAATTAATAGTTGGTTCCCAATTACACTTTGACGAACAAATTCAACATTTTAACTATAAATGCTAATAAATACCAATGGAATTAATCTGCAACTCATAATTATATAACGTTATTTTGTCAAAATAAGTCGCATTACTTTGATAAAACGAGAAATGTACTTAAACCTTAGATTAATATAAATTTACTAAACATTTTAAAAAATAAAACTGTTTATTATGTCCTTCTGTATACCTCAACTCCCCCCCTCGAGCAGGAAAAAACAGTAAGATTCATATTAAATATGTTTGAACCATACAAATCACGCAAATGATAATAACAGTATTTACTATACAATTTTAAATTGGAAAACTATGGTAAGTTAATATCATCCCATCTGATCCAAGTTAATAATCAATAGCATTGGATCTAAAAAAACAACTTGGAATAGAAGATCGGATATATTAAGATGGGGGCAAGGACGCTAATAATATTTGGTTAAAATCTGACTATTATTTATTATATTTATCTGTTATAGTTATTTGTTTTATATATAAACGTATATGTTATAGATAGATAAGTTAGAATATCCTTAAAGAAAAAATACATAGGTAGACTTGACTCCCAAAAGTGGCTGTGTTATATCTGAAACTAAGATACGATATTAATACTAAAATAAATTACTCCGTATCCGCTCAAGTACTCCATATTCGCCAAATACGTAACACAGCGCAGATGCTCGTATGACAACTGTATGGTAATGGCCGAACCGTGTGCTAAGTGACTTCACGCAAGGTAAAACGAAATATTATAAAAATAAGAACGTGCACACAAACTGATAATGAGGATCATGTTAGAAATGATGTTCCCGTAAGAGAGAAGACTGAGATATAGGCATGTCACGCAATTGAAATAAATGAGTGTTATTTCAACAGAAAAAGAAACAGAGTCAAGTTGTCTTTGTTGGTGTTCCTTGCGACAGAGTACAATGTTAAACCATTTAAAAACACACGCCCTGTACTTAGTATCTTTACCTGAAGCGAACTGAAAATACAAGGGTACACATATCGTACAGAAAATAGTCCTAAACTCGAAAATTAATATCAAGAAATTCAAGCGGCAGTCAATTTCGGGGACGATATGCCGATAGAATATGCGGTTTTTCGTCGGTTTAGCCGAGATTTTTTATGAAACAGTTTCACGTCGTGTTCTCTCAGTCCACGTTCGGTGACCGAGTGAAAGGATACCGAGGGAGGTCGCAATAGGGATAAAGAATGTTATAGACCAAAATTAGGTCTCTCCTGACTCTTCGGCGCTCCATCGAATAAAGTCTAAACATTTGAAATTTGACATAAAGGTTATTCAGAGATAGGGCAAGCTTTTTCAATCGGTTTGGGTCGAAAATCTTTAGTTAAGAATAAATAAATGTATGTATTTATGTATGTTTGCATGTCTACCTAACACTTTTGACAGAGACGACGGATTTTACCAATATCAGTATCGTTTTTAAGTTCGATCTTTCAGACGACACGTATCGAAAAATTGGCTAAAGAGATTAATATCTTCACCTTCAACTTGGCACTTTTCTACAGGGAAGATCGCTTTTCGCCGATATTTTTGAAAGTCATCCTCTCCTTTCAATTGTCTAGCCTTAATTTACACCTACGTCACTTCCAGTTTGGCGGTGGTATTAACAGCAAAGACGTCATGTTTTCCCCCGTTTTTTCCTCCTTCGCGGTACGGGTTCGAGCCTGCCTTCCTATTAACACTTGTTTGTTTGTTTTTTCTCAACATACACATCCAAACACCCTGGCAACGCCGGGCTGAAATACTAGCATATCTCTAAAGTGAACATGTCAGTGTATGTGTGTGTATGTGTGTATGTGTGTGTGTCTGTGTGCATTTCCCTACGCAATAACTCTGTCAATTTTCTACTGACTCGAAATTTCATATACATGGTACTGAGATTTGGAAAAACCTTTGTAATCTGTTTCTGGCCAGAAATTTAGCGTTTAAAGGATCAAAATTCAACGATTTGTACCTTTGAAAACTCTACCAAACTCTTCCGACGATTTTGGGTCTAAACACTTGAAATTTTAGATATAGCTTCCTTAGACATGGATCTAACTTAATAACTTGATTTTAGCCCAAAATAGTAAATGTTAAGGGGTCGTAATAGGAGTCAAATTTTTAAAAATTGACAGTTTTTTTTTTGTTTTTTGCTCAACATAGACCACTAAACACCCGGGCCAGGCCGGGCTGAAATGCTAGTATAATAATAAATACGAAATATGTATCAATCAAAATATCATATTTAAGCGTACTTTTACAATCGGGGAATTCCTGGCGACCTGCTTGTATATATATATATATATATATATATATATATATATATATATATATATATATATATATATATATATATATCATGGTAAATATATATAAATACATGTGTGTGTATATATATATATATATATATATATATATATATATATACCATGGTAAATATATAAATACATGTATATATATATATATATATATATATACATATATATATAATATTGGAAATATATATTACGTAGTAAATATATATAAATATATATTTATATATACATGCAAGTATCTATATAAATATAGTAATTCCACTAAAAAAGATTTGGTTAGTATTGTGAAGAGTAGAGATGAGATGTTTACGAGTGTTTTAAGATAGAGTATGTTGAGCACAATTTAAATCATGTTAGTAAGTGAACAGTATTTCCAATAGCTTATCCTTCATAGTTCAAAGAATAGTGTGCCGTTTGCAGTTAGAGTGAACATTTATAATGTACTAGCAGAGAGATTTGACGTTGTCCGTGATTGAATGAGAGCAAAAAAATGTTCCACCTTTTCATACTTTTATTCTCATCGGAATCGGTAAAATCGCCACTTATATAATCAAATTGATTGATTGCCTGCTCTTGTACGGGATCTCCTCCATCCGCAGTGAACCGGGGAAAAAAAACTTCACACATCTTCCTGCATTGACTTAGTCCAAAATAAATTTTAGTCTACATTGCACTCTAGAGAATTTACTGTTAAAATTATTTGTAAATAACGGTTCCTCTTAACGTTTAAAATGCAAAATTTAAGTATTCTAGTCTAATTGATTTCTAAAAACGAACAGTCGTTTCCAATGCACCCCACTCTTAAAAAAGAACAAATTCTTGATTTTATGAAATTATTTTTACATAATCCCTCGAATTAAAGTTAAGCGTTCAAAAGTCAAGGATCATGGTTCAAGTGTGCTCTAAAGAAAAACCTTCACTTCGAACGCGCTAGTGTCTTATAAAAATTATAATTTACAGTTGATTTTGTACGCTGGGCCTCTTTACTTTAAAACTTCTCAAA